>NC_137463.1:96987327-97587327 GCF_964235325.1 Thermobia domestica | reverse complement strand
CGTGCTCTGATAACAGTGTCAATGTCTGACGTCATTTGTAAACAACGAAATTAATTGCAGTCTTGACATCTCCACAAATACATCGGACGCGTAATAATGTTATCATTTTCAGCTACATATAATTTCAATAATATTTTCTCAGGGCACTATCAATATCTGAAGGAAATCACAAGATTGTTACATTTTCACTACACTGCAATAATTTACGTTTTGAATGTTCATCTTTTTGTTTCCTGAAACCATCTTGTGTTAAAGAAAGGAGTAATTTTCATCTTATATTAATGCAAAACATCAGATATAAAAACAACCCTAAATGCATGGGCGGAGTTACGGGGGAGCATAGGGGGCATTGCCCCCCAACTTTTTGACAAAACATAAAAGTGCCACCTATAAGATGGCCACCTACCAAGACTTCCGAGACCGATCAAAAGGTCTGCCCCCCACTGCCCCCTCAGCAGATAATTCCTAGCTCCGCCTATGCCTAAATGTTAATTTAAAAATTGATATCCAGAGGGGTCTCTAGGAAGTTCATGATAGATTTTTGTATCAATTTTAACCAGAAGAAACAATTCATTTTTAGATATTTTTTCTTTAATGTTAGGTGTAAAACGTATGTTTAAGCATTAGTACCATAAAAAATATACTATACGATATTTATATAACAAAATAAGTCTACATTTAGTTGTGTAGTTTGCTACTCAAGATCGAAGCCAGGTTGAACTAATATTTATACTTAAGAAATTAAATTATTATTTCGATTATACATATAACTATGTCTTTTTTTTGTATTAGGCTATATGTCTTACCTTTAACGATTTCATTTTTTTTTATGTAGGCGTACGTAATGTTTATGAAATAAAGAGTGTGAACGTGTCACCGTTAGGAAAATCAAACAATAATAGTCTGCTAGTTAAGGGTGTATTTTGTTATACGAGGAGCAATCAAAAGGTTCCCGGAATTCTGTTGTAGTTCTTTATTACTGCAATATAAGTACGCATGTACTTAATGGCCTTCAAAGTTGGCACTTTCGGAACATACACATACACACTTGTTCCACCGCTCCTGCGATTGGTGGAAACACCGACGAAAGGCTTCTTTTATACACATAAACACTTGTTCCACCGCTCCTGCGATTGGTGTAAACACCAACGAAAGGCTTCTTTTATACACATACACACTTGTTCCACCGCTCCTGCGATTGGTGTAAACACCGACGAAAGGCTTCTTTTATACACAAAAACACTTGTTCCACCGCTCCTGCGGTTGGTGTAAACACCAACGAAAGGCTTCTTTTATACACATAAACACTTGTTCCACCGCTCCTGCGATTGGTGTAAACACCAACGAAAGGCTTCTTTTATACACATATACACTTGTTCCACCGTTCCTGCGATTGGTGTAAACACCGACGAAAGGCTTCTTTTATACACATAAACACTTGTTCCACCGCTCCTGCGATTGGTGTAAACACCAACGAAAGGCTTCTTTTATACACATACACACTTGTTCCACCGCTCCTGCGATTGGTGTAAACACCAACGAAAGGCTTCTTTTATACACATAAACACTTGTTCCACCGCTCCTGCGATTGGTGTAAACACCAACGAAAGGCTTCTTTTATACACATAAACACTTGTTCCACCGCTCCTGCGATTGGTGTAAACACCGACGAAAGGCTTCTTTTATACACAAAAACACTTGTTCCACCGCTCCTGCGGTTGGTGTAAACACCAACGAAAGGCTTCTTTTATACACATAAACACTTGTTCCACCGCTCCTGCGATTGGTGTAAACACCAACGAAAGGCTTCTTTTATACACATATACACTTGTTCCACCGTTCCTGCGATTGGTGTAAACACCGACGAAAGGCTTCTTTTATACACATAAACACTTGTTCCACCGCTCCTGCGATTGGTGTAAACACCAACGAAAGGCTTCTTTTATACACATAAACACTTGTTCCACCGCTCCTGCGATTGGTGTAAACACCAACGAAAGGCTTCTTTTATACACATAAACACTTGTTCCACCGCTCCTGCGATTGGTGTAAACACCGACGAAAGGCTTCTTTTATACACAAAAACACTTGTTCCACCGCTCCTGCGGTTGGTGTAAACACCAACGAAAGGCTTCTTTTATACACATAAACACTTGTTCCACCGCTCCTGCGATTGGTGTAAACACCAACGAAAGGCTTCTTTTATACACATATACACTTGTTCCACCGTTCCTGCGATTGGTGTAAACACCGACGAAAGGCTTCTTTTATACACATAAACACTTGTTCCACCGCTCCTGCGATTGGTGTAAACACCGACGAAAGGCTTCTTTTCTTTTGGTATCTTCCGAAGCTCAGCCATCGCGTTGGTTTTTATCTCTTCTACGTTAGCGAAATTGGAAAGGTCCACTTTAGCTTTGAGAAAAGCCAAACAGGCTGTGTAATTATGAACTAGTCTGCTGGTGCTAAACTGTATTTAAGGCTATCAAATTCTCTGAATTAGGTTTTTCCCAATTTGCACATAAGCTTGATGTTTACGCGTTGCTCGATCTGTGAAATCGCGCCAACTGATCACCACACACTCCTCTGTTTAGCTACACTACTCGTAAACCGTCTGTTAAGAAGTGTTCACACTTGTCAAATTCATAAAATGAAATGAAAATCTTTAAGTTTTACGTCCCACGGTTATGCCGGTTGGGCAAAAGGAGACGGTGATGATGAGAGATGAGTGAAATGGTGGAATGAAGAAAGTGGGAGCAAACGAGAGAACCCAAAGAAAACCCACAAGCACGGTGTTTGTCCACCACAAAGTCCACACGGCGTGAGCTGGGATCGAACCAGGGATCCAAGCACCCGGAGGTGAACGCTCTACCACTGAGCCATCGCGTTCCCATTGTCAAATTCATAATTGGACAGTCTAAGGACTGTACTATACAAAATCAACGGTAATTACATCACAAATGCCTAAACTACAACAAGATTTCAGCGTGAACTTTTTGACTGCTCCTCGTATATACAGGACATATACATATATACAGCGTTTTATTTGTAAAACTAAAGGTGCTGGTACGCTGGACCTTAGGTTCATAATTGTTAAAAAATTGCATACCTTTCAGGGTATTATTATTATTATTATTATTATTATTATTATTATTATTATTATTATTATTATTATTATTATTATGTCCAGTAGTATATCAGTGCAGTCTTACAACTAAAATCTCTTACGTACATGTATATGAAGATGCATTAAAATGTCTAATTCGTATATCTTAATTTTATAATACAATAGACGTAATGATAATCAATATATTTTAGTGAATTGTTTCTTGCTTTTTTTTCTCGTTTTGTAATCGGGCAAAAGTAAGCTGCTATTGTTTGTTTTCAAAAGGCATCAAGAGTTCCACAAATACAGAATTTCAATAACAACACACATTCAGTACATTGTTCACATAATGTTCTTCAGAATACTGTGAAGTAACTGTAAATTGACAATAAGATGACTGTGTGAACTATTGATTTAATTTGTTAAATTTTATTTTATTAAATTATGTTTATCTTCTACAGAATCATAAACTCAAATTTCAAGAAACAAAGCTTTTTATTCATGTTGTACTAGTTCATTAAATATGAAAGAAACTAGTTGCATAAAATAGATAGATCAAAATATTTAAAATATTTAATGGTAGTAAATATTATACATTATGCACGATTAATATAAAACAACGATTGAAATTAACAATAAAGCATAGTTTGGAAATAAATAAAGCATAATTAAACAAGTAATAAAGCATAATGTGGGTTGCTCTACTAATAATGAATAAAAACAATTAATCGGATATATTAAAATAGGAACTGAGGCAAGGCTGCTCTGTGGAGAAAGTACAGATGTGGAGTCCTAACAGAGTTTTTATACTGGTTTTCAGTTTAGTCGGAATTAAGCGAGAGACAAATTTGTTGGGATTATTTCGTTGTGGGAAGACAGTCTTTTCAAAAAAAAAAAAAAAAAAAAAAAAAAAAAAAAAAAAAAACTAGTCGGTTTAGAGCTTTTATGATTTATATTACCATGCAAAAAGGAATGAAAAAGGGAGGCGCAAGGACGTGCCAGCGAGCAAGAGACAAAAAGATCCCAAATATTTCTAGTCCCTGAATACAATTAACTGACTTGAAAAGGGAACAAAGATTTGCAACTCTTTCTCTAGAAGAAAAAAAAAACTGATTTTCAATAAAACTATATATTTACTATTTGGTATTTTCGATGTTTTTCTTCAACCCCTTTTTAAGAAAGAAAAGATTCCGTTCTCATTAAAAAGGTGTCGGTACAGCGTACCGTTGCGCACCACCAGAAATTGTTATATATATATATATATATATAACAATTTCTTCCAGTAATATAAAAACTGTCAATTATCATTGGCAATGAATGACATTTTTAGCGCCACAAAATATGTTTTTCTTTACTTAACCTACGCATGGGAAAGTACCATCAAGAATTTTATTTTGTTCAACTCCCCTTATATTTGGACAATATTTTAATTAAACAGAAATTAAACTCTAAGAGTTAACGATAATTTTAGGCTATATCTCATTAACCATACAGTATATTGTCCTCTTGCTAGTGTTCTAACGAAGAACTTATTACGGTAGAACCTCTCTCGTCCGCCCTCGGCTGGTCCACAACTCCGGTTGATCTGACCGTGCTCGAACTGAACTTGGCCCGACGACTCGTCGGTGACTCACAAGGCTCATTGTCGTTTACTGTAGTTTACTTGCTGTTACCGCATATCCGCTTTAATGCACCACCATCTCTCCTATAGTTTCTTTCTTTGTGAGTGTTTTCTGTACTGTATTGTGCAGTTCTTGGAGTACATTTGTTTTTTTCTTGGCACGCTTCCCGCCTAAAGGATGACTCTGTCTGCACCGCGTTCTTGCCACACCACGATGTTCCTTGCGAGTTACAATACGCTAGGGAACAGAGCAAAACGCCACACCACTCACAAATCACTGTAACATACTTCTTCGTGTGTGGCAATGAAGCACTTCAAATACCCGCCAAGCAGCAATGACCTCATTTGATGGACTGGCGGACAACTAACATGATCTACACGACAAAGCCAATAAGACGTCTATTGGATTAAAACGTTCACGTGAGTGCTAGCAGAAAATATTTTCAAAGCCAACCAAGTCCATTGGCGGGAAGTGTGCCAAGATAAAACAAACGTACTGTAATGCTTACTATTCGTTGGTTTTACGTATTTTTCTGCATTTTCGGATAATCTTTTTTTTTTTTTTTTTCGTTTCGACCATACCCCCAGCTCCAAAGGTGACAGATTATATATATTGTAAAATTTGTGATACTTAGAAATCACTGTCTTGCATAATATTGTATAAACATTCGTTATAAAAGAAAATCATAGGAGCATGTGTATAGGTAACAAACAAATTAAATAATGGATTATATTTTCAGAAAAAGAAAGATTTCTTGAGCAATCCTCCGTAAATGATATAAACAATTAGCAAAATAACTCTATTTCTGAGAAAACCATTGAAGGTTATTCTGAAATTTTATTTCTTAATGTAAGTTTGTCTTTCCTTGGAATTCAGCTAACCGTTTTTTCAGATTCGTTTATAAAACATATTGAGCAATGATTCACTTAATTACTCAACTACTTGTAAGTAAAGATACATATGTAATCATATCTGAATAATCTCTTGTTTATTATTATTATTATTATTATTATTATTATTATTATTATTATTATTATTATTATTATTATTATTATTATTATTATTATTATTATTATTATTATTATTAACATCTTATATCTGTGATAAGGTTCTATGCCAATTAAAGGAAAATTAATAGCTATCGAAAGAAGCAAGAAATGATTTTAAGAAAACAATATTTAGAGCGAGATTTAAAATTGCATGTCCATAAGAACGGGAGCACAATTACTCAGTGGTAGAGCGCTAACCCCTAATGCTTGGAGTCCCTGGTTCGATCTCCGGACAAGTAAAATTGTGGTGGAGAACATCGTGTCCGTAGGTTTCCTCAGAGGACTCCCATTTCCTCCAACATTATCATTCCATCGATTCTTCCATCATTATTCACTTCCCCTTAATCATCTGTTTCCCTTAGTTTGAAAGGCATAATCGTGAGATATTAAACTGAAAGATTTAATTTCACTTTTTTTTCGTGAGAATTTTGACAGTCAATTAAACAAATTAAATCAATATATTGTAGTATTAGTTGTCTACAAATAGGGCAAGAGCTAGCCGTATATATAAGTCTCTTTTTTGTAGTAACTACCAGAACATGTTTTGTCGAACTACTCAAGAAATCCGTCTGGTATGTTTCTTTTTCATCCAACTCATTCCTTCTATAGTCAGGTGAAAAGAAAAGAAAGAAAAAATCATGAATCGTAGCACAGAAATTATGAAAATCATTCACCATAGTACTCACTGCTGAGAGCAAGTTTTTGTATGTTTGTTCCTACATAATATTTACTTACTCTCTTCTCAAAGTTGCACTTCAGAACTAAGTACAGTGAATGCCATTTATTGTGCACTAATCTTAAAATTTGGTTAATAGCCTTTGGATCTAAATATAAACTTATCTCCTCAAATCTTGTACTACTGCACTAAGCATTTCTACTTGTGTTCTTCGGCTTTTGTTGACACATTTAAGTGAATTACGCTCTAGAAAAGATTTGATTACCTACACCAGAGAAAATAAACATGCATAAACCATTTATTCCAAGTGGTTGCATTTCTAACAAAACACAACGTTGATCATTTCTTCTACAATATCATAAAACAAAAATTGTGAAAGAAAGATTGTTAAACAAACAAACAAAAAAAAAAAAAAAAAAAAAACACGACTGACATCTCAATTGGTTGTTTGGTTCGGAGTTTATGGGTTGTTATTAGAGAAGTTATTTTGCCCCCGTCACGAAAACACCGATGTCCAGTAGCCCTACTTGTTCACTAAAAGAGAAAGATAAACGAAAGAAAGAAAAAGAAAAGGAAAAGAAACTCCAAAATAATAATTCTACAAGAAAAGGAAAAGAAAATCCAAAATAATAATTCTACAAAATTAACACCGTTTAACGAAAAAAAATCGTCCAAAGTTACCAATCAATGAAGCTCAGGAAACTAAACAAAAAGATATACCTGAGGGCAAATTCTCATAAGGTAGTTTTCAAGAAAATCGCGCGAAATGAATTTTTATGGCATTGAAATATATTGTCTTTCGTTGCCAATAATAAATGACAATTTTTATTCTGCTGGAGCAATTGTCATCTATTGTTCGAGGTGTGTTTAAAAAGAAATCCCTCTGCCTGTTAGCGAGCAATTTCAAAAGTTCAGTTTCTTTTAAACGCACCTCGTACATACTCCCAAATATCACACACATACTCCAAATACTGTTCACATACTACTTGCAATTAAAAACAGGCAAGACTTCTCAGAACAGCAGAAAAGGAATAAAAGTTCGATTAAATATACAATAAAAATATAATTATCACAGATAAGCATTAATAATACGTAATGATTTTGGAAGAATTGATCCAATAAGGTGTAGCGTTTCAATAAGGTTTAGTTCGAATTAATGGAATAATGGGCAAAAATGTGTTTCATAACGTTTAAGTAAGACATGGAATTCCATCAGGAACGTGAATTTAGGACAAAACTTTGTACAGTTCGTGGCATAGAAATCGTTATAAAAATTCCAAATTCAAATTAATAACAAACTCTTGCCTTGTTTGCTTATGTATTCAGAAACACACGTCTCGATCGAATGCTTCCTCCTTGTATTCAATCCAACTAACCCCCTCCTTCACCTTTCCTTGTCTAAAGCCAGTGGTACCCACCTCCCTCAATTGTCTATCCGTAGGTGTTCTTCCATAAAAAAAAATCTTTTCGATTAATTTTTACACCCCATCAAATATATTTATATAGATTTTTACACCCCCCCAAATATTTCAATGACGCAGTTTGGGTCATAGCCCCCCTTTGTGGGCACCCCTGCTAAAGCAGTGTATGGCGTAATATAAGCTTTCCATTCATACGGAAAAAACAGGAACCAGGTTTACAAGGTTTATAGCTCTAAAACCGTATCTTTCATTCATTTGTTCTAAAGTGTCTTTTTCAGAGCCTGAATTTTAAAAAAAATGTCACAAAATGTTCCTATAGTTTCATAAACGCCTTTATTTGTATTATTTTCCTTCTTCAAAGATCGCAAGCTAGGAAGATGCTCCTTGTGAAATGTATGGAAATTGTCAATCACGGCAGTAGATTTTGTAGTTCCCAAAGTCTGTAATGCGGGCGCAGAGCTCTGAAACTTACTGACAGAAACTTATAGACATTTACTTACATGGACGTTATTCAATGATTAATTTCATTTTTCCCTCAGTAATTACAAGTAAATGCTCCAGGAGCGTCAATTGGTCAGGACAGGAGGGTGTAATCCCCCCTCCCCTTGAGTTTCCTAAACACATATTATTTGATCATGTGTATAGTAATACAAAAATTTAAAAAAGTGAACTTCTTATGTTGGCGGAGAATTCCCTCCCCGGGCAAAATCTAAAATGACATTGCTTTTAGCAACAAACTTATAGAGTTAGGATAGTACATTGCAGGAGCGCTTACATTTGGTTTCAAGGGTTAAAGGTTTCATCTCAAGCCATGTGCTTTCGTAGTGGATGACATTGAGAGAGAGAGATTCAAATATGGAGAGAGAGAGGGATCATTTACATTTCCAAGTTTAGAATTGGAGAAAAAGTGATTGGACAACATTCATATTATGACGAAAATTGTGATTTTGTGAAACAGTAGAAGGAAAGTTTCCAAATTGTGAGCATCACATCAGTCAGTTGTCGAATTAAGGTGCAGAACTCTTTTCAGAGCATCACAAGATTACGAAGGGAGAGTAAGATCTTAAAATATGGGGAATTAAGATATTAAAAAACCTTCAGCTTCCTAGACGGGTTTCGAAACACGAAACTTCTAGCTAGCGAACCATGACTTTATCCATTCAGGCACGGGGAACTTTACGCACTTATTCACATACGTTGCCTTTAGCTATGTTGAGAAATGCGCCGGTCACACCTCTTATAGTTTAGTTGCAGGGTACATAATGAACTTTCTCATGTTCAGGGACAAGGCAATAATAGTTCTGTACTACTGTGTTAATAGAATTGTATAACACTAACCATTCAGTTTACATATAATCACCAAACCGCGCTATTTTTTTAAAGTTATAGGTTCGCATCCAAGTCACACTCTTTTGCATTTCCATTTCTTTTTTCCACAAAAGCATTTTTTCTTTTCAAAAGTCGTTTGTTTGTTTACGTTGTCAAAACACGTTTACGATTGTTTGTTTCATTTTCCACTAGAGTTTCGCAAACGGAGATTTAGGCCTACGTCTGATTATTTGGCACTATTTTAACAGATGGTTCTATCAAATATAACTTTGGTTCTATCAAAGTAGTAACAACCTTTTACTGCCTTAAAAACTGTTTCTGAACAAGTGGAAGTTTATTATGCATCCTGTAACTAAGCTATAAGATGTGTAAACGGCGCATAAACCGACTCACCTTTGGAATATTCCATTCTATTACTTTCTCAACGTAGCTAAAGGCAACGTATATACAATAACTGCGTAGAGTTCCCCGTAGCTGAATGGGTAAGTCATGATTCGTTAGCTAGAAGGTTCGTGGTTTGAAATCCGTCTAAGAAGCTGAAGATTTTTTTAAAATCTTAATTTCCCATATTTTAAGATCTTACTCTCCCTTCGTAATCTTCTGATGCTCTAAAAAGAGTTCTGCACCTTAATTCGACAACTGACTGATGTGATGCTCGCAATTCGGAAACTTTCCTTCTGTTTCACAAAATTACAATTTTCGTCATAATATGAATGTTGTCCAATCACTTTTTCTCCAATTTTAAACTTGGAAATGTAAATGGTCCCTCTCTCTCTCTCTCTCTCTCTCTCTCTCTCCATATTTGAATCTCTCTCTCTCAATGTCGTCCACTACGAAAGCACATGGCTTGAGATGAAACCTTTAACGCTTAAAACCATGTATAAGCGCTCCTGCAATGTACTATCTTGACTCTATAAGTTTGTTGCTAAAAGCAATATCATTTTAGATTTTGCTCAGGGAGGGGATTCTCCGACATAAGAGTTTCCCTTTTTTATTTTTGTATTACTATACACATGATCAAACAATATGTGTTTATGAAACTCAAGGGAGAGGAGAATTACACCCTCCTGTCCTGGCCAAATGACGTTCCTGGAACATTTACTAGCAATTACTGAGGGAAAATGAAATTAATCATTAAATAACACTCATTTCTGTCAGTAGGTTTCAGATCTCTGCGCCCGCATTGCAGACTTTGGGAACTACAAAACCTACTGCCGTGATTGACAATTTCCATAGATTTCACAAGGAGCATCTTCCTAGCTTGTGATCTTTAATGAACGGAAAGAATACGAATAAAGGCGCTTATAAAGCTATGGGAACATTTTGAGACATTTTTTTCATTCAGGCTCTGAAAAGGTATAGCAGAACAAACGAATGAAAGAGACGGTTTTAGAGCTATAAACTTGGTTCCTGATTTTTTCGTCTGAATGGAAAGCTTACATTACGTCATACACACTGCTTTAGACAAGGAAAGGCGGAGGAAAGGGTTAGTTGGATTGAATACAAGGAAGCCTCGATTGAGACGTGTGTTTCTGAATGCATAAGCAAACGGGGCAATATTTGTTATTAATTTGGTCTTAGAATTTTTGCAACGATTTCTATGCCGCGAATTGTATACGACAGGATTAATCCCAAACATTCTTCCAAGCTATGCAGTAATTATCTGCAATACAAAGAAAACGCCTACATCACCAACAAGGGGAATAATCGCCACAGCTCATCGAGTTCTTGTTAGATGAACTTGACAGGACAGTCCAGAGAGCCGCATAGCATAACAGAAGTTGGATAAACGAATCAAGTAAATGCTTTGAATTTGTAAAGCTCTTATCAAAGCTAAGGGTCAGCATTTCATTGAAACCAAACATACTCAATAAATTTGTCTCGATGGAAACAGAACCATATTCTTTAGTATCTTTTAGAGAGAGGGAGGGAGAGAGAGAACATGTGTGTGTGTGATGGTTGGGTGCCTAAATAGACGATATATATATATTCCCACCCCCATCCCGGTGGACAAAATATTCCATTCGCATACTGATGAGATGGTCTAAGACATAGCTTCTAGCTCGCTCTGAATTTCGAATTTGTATCAGTGTCATCACGATCACTGATCTTGTCAATGAAATTCAATCGTTATTTTAGCAGCTAGACTCGAAACAACCCTATTTAATTGAAGACCAAAGAAGCTGAAAATTATTAGTACTACTGGACGGTAAACTCAAAAGTTACCATTCCAGTGGATCTCATGAATTTCGAATGATGTGTTTCATCTATAGGTCCACATATCATAGAGCCTCAATGCTGAAAGAAACAATAAACTTTAATTCAACCAATCAAACCAGCATATCATCTATTATCTTCTTTATCCATCATCCAAAAATACACTTTGGTTCCCTCACAATGTGTAGATTTTTTTTTTATCTCCAATAAATTCCTTGCAACACTATTTTCAAATACAGTATGTATGATCACTACTGTATGTTCTTGCATGGTTAAATAGAATTCAAAAGTTAGTTTTGGACTGAAAGTAATAAACTATTATTTTAGTTTTAAATTCAAATTCTTTATTATTACTGAAAACAGTACAAGACATAGTTGTTCTATAATACATAAAGTTTTTTTTTCTTTATTGATTTCTGTTACATGAAATGTGTTATGACAATTCGTGATCTACATCGGAGATGGTCAGGAAACAATACATCTTTATTGTCGTTTGTTTACAAAATGGACAATACCAACTGGCTATACCACTCTACACAAAATTATATTTCTAAAATGCAGCTATTTGTTAACTTTCTTATAATTCTATTAGGGAAGTTATGTTTCTATATTTCATTTTCTAATACTCATTTCATGGCAAAGAGATTTATCAACTCAAGAGAATATAGCAGCATTACACCTATTGTGAGAATTTTCTCTGAGTGTACTCTAACAATGAATACTTTACATATCTTGCATTATCATGAAATACTGTGTTTAAAATTAATAAAAAGCAAACGAAGTAGATATTTGTATGATTTTACCTTGGCATACCGTGATAAAAATATAAAGATACAGTACGTCTGTTTTATCATACGCAAATACTACTTTTCAGCAACAATAGGCTTTCAACTCTAAATAAATCGAAGATGATTTGAGCATCAAAACCCAAAAAATACTCACCAAATCACCCAAATAGCAATTAAATGCAAATGTTTCAACGACAAGTTATCACTATCCTCAGTGCACGTTTATTAAGAAGTAAGTACATACTGCTTGTAGAACTACGTATTTTGATCAGTTTTCTCCATCGTGAAAATAATATTTATGACTCTTAAATTATTGCTGTTAAATTTCCTTGTTAACCTATGCTGCATTCTCATCACTTTTATCCAGAATCAAATCGAATAAACATTCAAACAATGAAGATAGTTAGTGATAATTACGATATTGCTTTTTTAGTTTTCTGGATTTTAACCTATGCTAACATATTCTGTTTCCACATTCAGTACTTTAAATTACATATCTGTGCACAATCTTAATAATTTAATCTCAATTTGTTCTGAGTAACCGGTATGAATATCAGTCAGAATTGCCGGAAGAGGTTTCTTAAAGCTGTTTGTTTTTTTCCCATTACCGGTGCTCAAAATCGAATTGCTGACAAAAAGCACACTACTCACACGCGCTTGGTCTTAAATAGTGTGCTTTATTTTGAACCGTTCCTTTAGTGAATTGTTTTATATTGTTGTGGGTGCGTTGGTGACTATTCTTGTGTTTTGATTAGAGATGCAAAAAAGCCGGCTTTTTTGAATCGATAGTTTTTTTCACATAAAAAGCCGGCTTTTTTGGAAAAAAACCGAGAATTTTGGAAATTTTGGCTTTTTTCATTTTCATGATTTTTCTATCCAAATAGCTTTCTTATAGTATATTCTATAGTTAGATAAAATTTCCACGACCTGAATGCCATATTTAGCTCTGTAATTCACCATCCAGATGGATGGAGCACATATTTTACGAATTAAAGCTAACATGAAGAATGTAGTATTTGAGGGCAATTTTACAGGTTATTTAACTTTATTTCAACTTTTGAGTTATCGACATTTTTTTCCTTCTCTAGATCATTTTAGTTTGTCATCCGTGTTTCATTTCTAAGAGCTTAGTACTCCAGCTTCTAGCACGAAAGTTAAACTTACGTTTTTCTATATATCCGTCAAAGCATACGTTTTTCAATATGTCCGTCAAACCGTATTTCCACATTTCTGTTATACTGTAGTTGTGCAATGACTTAGCAATAATTTTCCAGATACAACCTTGAATACCAATTTATACAAATAATCAATAGCGGATTTAGAAAAGTACTTTGGGAGGGGTTTCTCTGATTGTTTCGTTTTCTAAAAAGTCCTAATTTTATTTGGGAGCAGCTTGAAGTTTATGAGTACAGGCATAACTAATATTTCGTTTCGTTTATATGTTTAGCAATAATCTTCCGGATACAACCTTGAAGATCATTTTATACTGAGAATCAGTGGCGAATTTAAAAAAAAAGTGTTTTGGGAGGGGTTTTCTTACTACTAATGTTTAGTTTTTCTAAACATTCGTAATTTTTATTTGACGGCAGCTTAAAGTTTATGAGTAAAGGCATAACTAATAGATATTTCGTTCGTTTTAGACATTCCACAACTTTGGAGAACAGGCTTCAGTCCGAAAGACCGATCCTCTAACCTTCGCAAAACCGTCACTGCTGGTAATTAGTAATAATAACGATTTAAAAACAATAAGAAAGGAAGTCGGCCAACTCCTACACTCCTAGTCGGCCAGTACACGCACTATTTCTACATTCTCAGATGGAATGAAGGAAGGCTTTGTCAGAATGGTCGAATGCTGGGTTGAATCCCGGACTTCCCGATAGAAGCGCAAAAGCCAACCACTCAGTCACGTTTGTTGTGCAGTTGTATTTAGCTTAACTTAAATATATTCCGTAGTCTTTTTTTTTTTTTTTTTTTTTTTGTTCCGTAATATGTTGAATCCCTCTTGTTAAAAATTCAGAAAACTTGAGGACTGGGTAAACCGTGATGGTGATCAAGGGCGCCCATGTTGTGGTTTCCAAGGAGGGGCAAGTATAAGCGACGTTTCAAAAATAGTTTCAAATTTTGCTGTAACTAATGTAAAAATCCTATTGGATTTTCAATATTCTGAAGTACATTTTCCTCTAGGGGAGGCAAGCGCCCCTTTAACCCCCCTGATGGGCGCCCTTGATGGTGGTTATAAAAAACTTGACTGTAGAATTTCAAGAATATACAGAACCATGTGCAGCCTTTAATTGTATCATACAAATCTAAGTGTTTCTCTTATGTTTTATTTTAATTTTATTTTGTTTCAAAAAGAGGGTATGGAATATTTTGAAGTAAAAATACTACATACAATTTTGCTAGTTATTTGTGTATTTTTTGAAAGAAGTTTTTACTCTTAGGGTTGGCTCGTTTACACCAGCTGTTTTTTTTTTTTTTTAAATAACTGGTTTAAACTAAAAAAATTAAAAGAACAAAAATGCGAATCGTGTGAACTTCATGGTGACGTTTCACATGTCAAACCATCTGCATTAGTCTTATTTCCTTTTCACCTTTTAATCAAGGTGTCCCATGTTCAATTCTCGGTCGAACCACAACCCTTCTTTCATGTGTAAACCAAGTACTCTTTCGGATGTCACTTTAAGCGAAAGTCTTCTCCTTGATAACATCGGTATTACGTAAGGATGTTAAGCCTAAACATACAAAACGAAACCAAATTATATATTTCTGCATGCCTGTTGTTTTATAAAGAAGCGAAGGTTGCTTAAATATATTGATTAAAATTGGTAAAATTTATCGATTGCCTACTTAGCTTCCAACATTAGCTTGGATTGGACTTTCAATGATACCTACATACTAAATTTGTAATTTAATACCTCAGTTTTAGAAAAATAAACACACTGCTGAACAAGACTGCACTTATTTAATATAAAAACACATTTACACGTGACGTTTCGATCTTCTATCCAAGATCCTCATCAGACGTACACTCACGTCTGATGAAGATCTTGGATAGAAGATCGAAACGTGTAAATGTGTTTTTATATTAAATAAGTGCAGTCTTGTTCAGCAGTGTGTTTATTTTTCTGATTTTATTCGTAAGACGCTGACTATGATTGTGTGTCACTCAGTTTTAGCGTACTGATTATAATGCGTTGACCTTTAAATTTTACATGCAAATTAAATTTTACAGGATTTTCCCGTTATTGTTTTACATTTAAAAGAATGACGGGATTTTCCCGATGGCTAGGGCGGGAGTTTCTCAATTTAAGAAATTTACTGACCGGACTTCTTTAAGCTTATGGGACCTCTTCCAGCATAACCCCGTTGTTGAATAATAACACCAAGGCGAAACAAACTTATTTCTGTGAATATGTAATATAAATACATAAAGCAAAATATCTAAATCAAAAAAACCTGGTTTAAACCCCAAAAAAGCCTGGTTTAAACTGCCCCCCCATAACGGGTTTTTGGCATTTTCAGAAACAACCATGGTTCTTGCCAGCTCTGCTTACTTTTGTATATAGGAGGTTAAAATGTGTTTATTATATACATTGGTTAATCCTTTGGAATTCATAATGTAAAAATGTTGAAGTAAAATTGTTTAAAATATCTTTTCGAAATTCATGGTTTACTTTCGAGGTTTTATATTATTATCGGCATCAACCACTAATTAAATGACTTTCTGTGTTATAGAGAAGCGAAACAAAGTCTGCTTTATCGATTTAAAGCAGAATTTTGAAAAAAGCCCAAAATTTCCCAAGCAAAAAAGCAAAGCAGAAAAAACAGAGTTTTTTTCCAAAAAAGCCGGTTTTTTTCCGAGCCCTTGCATCTCTAGTTTTGATTATTTAGTATGCATCCTATTATGTCATTACATAATGATTTAGGCATACTTACAAATATTATTGTAATTATACAACTGGTGACAACATTAAGATAAAATATTCAAAATAGTTACCTCAAATTTCTGAATAAACGTATGTAATTATTTGGTATTGATTCATAAAGAGTCCAGTACGTTCAGTAAGATAAAGTTTGTGTAGCGAATTGATTTGTTTTCATGTTTTCTTCCTTTCTTTCGAGAGAGAATTACATAACTATAGTTGATTTGAAAAAGGAATTCAATGTTAGATGAGTGACTGCCAGATGGAACAATGAATTGATAATTAGTTTTCATCGTTTATGTTACTACTTATCATTTTCTCTTGACATTTGAACCTTTCGAAATTATAAAATAGTAAATTCTCAATGTAAGGGTATATTAATCGATATCACAAATAATATGCTGTAATTTTGTTTTTAATTCCAATATTTATAATGAAGAATAATAGTTCTAACATTCAAACGCCTCACTCATTCTCAAATTTATTAGCACTGCTAAATATACGAAGAAGAGTCAAACATTATCTGCACTTTCGCCAAAATTCTCTTGAGATTGTGCGCACTACCTTCAGTCCTCGTATGTTATAATGTTGTATTGCTATGAGAGTTTGACCTTAGTTGCTTCGTTTTCCTTTCTTTCTCTGCTATAGGCAGAGGGAATATCTGTTAGTGTGTACTAAAGACAAACAGAGGACCATGATTCTATTTCTCTGGTCTGAAGGTGTTTCAGGGACTGCAATTCATCAAAGATTTTCAACTCAATACAGCCATAGTGTTCTATTGCGTACAAGTGTGACGAGTGAAAATAATAGTTTAAAAACGACCGAACAATCATGACGCACGAAGAAGAAGCAAGACGTCTATCAACTTTTACCACTTCTTGACCGCTACAACACTCAAGGCGACGAAGTTTTGAGCGGGATAATCATACCAGCTTAAATATAAGCTAGAATAGGAAAAAACTTGCATGGACACACGCAGAATCACCAACGAAAAAGAATCTTAAGACTCAAACTTCCGCGGGAAAGATGTTGCTAACAGTGTATTGATACTAAAAATAGCCCATACTGGAAGATCATCTGCAGTAGTGTACAGTTAACAATGCAAAATACAGTGATTTACTAGCCAATAATTCCCACGAAACGAAAATGTCTATTGTTGAAGATGTGTTGGTGCCCAATTACTGCCCTCTTGTTCAACTTCGGTACACACTACTAGCGGAGCAGCCATGTTCTCATTGTAATAGAAAAAAGAAAAGTGAGGCGATTAATTTCAAACTCTTATAGCGTTGCCATAACAGTGTAACGTTTTATCATGCAAGAGCATAAGACAGCGCGCACAATCTAGAGAGAGTATTGTTAAAGTACAGTACAGTTAACTTTTGACTTGCCAAATTTTTACCTTTCGTTTTGCTAGAACTTGTACTTTATTTTAAATGACAGATTTTCTTGTTTTTCCCTCAATAGAATAACCACATAGTTAAAAGGAAGTGATCAAGAGTCCATATTTTAATCAGAACATCAATGTAGAAACACAAAAATGTAATCACACGAGTTAATAAGAAATTTTTGACGAAAAGATATTCACTCTTATTTTTCACATAAATAATATTCTTTAAAGACTTGTGTTATATTAAAAAATATTAAATCTTCCAAAATCTGGGAAAGAAAAAGAAAGAAACAAGAGACAATTGCATATAAAGATCTGTATCGCAAGAAATCACTTTGCTAAATGAGTCAGAAACAACTATCAAATTTTCATGTGATCGTTTTATTTTATTGGATCAAAAGATCCAATATATTTCAACCAAAAATTTCCTTGTACGCTTTATATCTGAAGAACTACATGTAGCGTAGCCAAACCCAAACTATCACTTAACTCAGTATGATGTGCTTATTCCGTAGAAAATACGAAAACTCGATTTAGGAGCCGTTCGAAAATATTGCGGCCCCTGATCTAGAAACTAATTATTGGCCAAGATCGCAATCTTTTGATGCATTTTTTTTTTTTTTTTTTTTTTTTGATCGTTCCTAAAATTCTTGACCAAGATCGCAATCTATTGATCCATTTCTTTGGATCATTCCTAAAATTCTTATTCCTTTTCTTTACTTATATTTTGACAGTTGAGTCGACGCTCTTTATAGTTCTTAAAATAAAGGAAAGCATCAAAATTTAGGCATCATAGTCTAGAACTTAGAAACTTCTACAAGACAATATGATCAGTCCTTCTGAGTTATTATTTATCATTGTATAATTTGATCATCTGTCAATTATTACGTCATATAACTTGCGGTTAATTACATTAGGATAACTGATATCTCAAAGAAACAGACCACTTATAGTTTTACAGTATTTTTTAAGTGCTAGAAGCTATGCATACCCAGATTTCAATACTTAGTCTTTTATTTCATGAGTAGTAATCTTGAAAATTGAGAAAGACCAATGAAATCCATATAGACATTCTCTTAAATGGAATTTGGCAGAAGTATGAGGCCTTATAATGGATTTGTCACTACATTATCTTTTAAATACGAAAGGTACTCTAGTATATTCAGAAAAGAACAATCAAATTGGATCAATGAGTACAAAACTTGACAACAGAAACACACTTCTTGTAACTTATACATTAGTTCTTTTAGTTTGACGATCAATCATTCAAAGACTAAAAATTCATTGTTATCAGAAAATGCTGAAAGAGTAACAACTCAATGAATCTTTGATTGCCATCATAGAAAAGTGTGAGCCCATGATTGTCAATTGTTCTTTATTGATATGATTTATACATATGTATTATTTTAATATTAATACAATTAGTTTTAATTCAGTTTATGTTTTCAATGTCTTAATTATTCCTACACTTTATATTGCAGAAGTAAACAGTTGTAAATCTATCCTCGCCAATAATGGCTAGAAAAAAATTGATGAAGTTCTTTAACTTGCTAATTCGTACTAATATTGTTTAGCTTCATGGCAAATGAACTATGAAATATACTTGCTTTTATTATTATATAGATTGTTGTTAGTTTTCGAAAATTTTTGAAGACTATCAAGAAGTAATCACCAAGCTCTCGGAAGATTTTTTTTTTTTTTTTTTGGTATAACCGAAAAGTTATGTTAAATATTGCATGAGCACAACACGAATTCAACCATTCAACTTCTGACAAAAATGTCATTATCAAAGGATATAAACAGGACGGATAGATGTTTCAAGAGACGAGGAACAGTAAAAACGTAGCACCATCACTATCGTTGATTGTAGATATTTTAAGTTTAAATCAATTTAAGAGCTAGTAAATCTTCTCCTCTGTTTGCAGTACTTTATTAGATCGACTGTTTCTTGAAAAATGTACTTATCTTCTTATTTCATACTCTAGCAAACCAACAAACGAGTTGGTTTAAATCTAACAATAATATCAAAAGAGGTTTCAATTACTTTCCATATTTTTCTTAACAGTAACAATGTTTCAAGGGATAGCTTTGGCATTACTTACTTGTAGATTTTAATCAGTACTAGTGGCGATTGTTGCTCATGATATAAATAAATTTAAAATACTATTATTATTCTTTTTTATTATTATTTTATAAAAAATACTATTCTTTTTTATTTCTGTATTTCTGTTATTTAAAAATGAAAAGAAGAGAAACTTTAAACTCAAATGTAAATTAAGCACATCTTTGGGAATTCGAAGTGAGGATTGACCATATAAAACCTTTTTAATAAATAATTCTGGCTCTCGGACACCATCCCAGGATACAAGATAAGACAAAATGTAGGCATGAATAGCACGAGGAAAAAAGAGGAAAAGATAATCCATTACAGTACATGTGTCTGAATTTTTTTTCCTCTCCTTTTCGTACATATTTACCTATGTTTAACTTTCACACCTTGCGCACTGGCATTTTAAAACATACATAGTTCAACATTTCATAAGTATTATGATAATCAAACAAAGAAACAATACCTTAATCAGATATAATATTTGTTCAACAGAATATCTCGTTTAAAAAATAATAATTTTCAGTTTTTCCATCTTAAACTAATTTTACTAGACAAAATAAAATAAAGATAAAAACATGTTTAGAAGTTATTGTATTTTGCAATATATATATATATAATGTTATGTGCTTTAGAAACCGTTCCATTTTGATACTAATGTATTTCAAATATCACAACTTTTTATATTCTTCTAGAGTGTTTTTCCTCATGAGGTACAAATCCTAGATACATTTTATTTTTTCAATAAAGTCAATACAATGCTTTATTCCTATCAAGTTTTTCATTGCTCAAAACGAAAATGATTTCTACGCTACACATTCACATTTCATTGTTGTCAGTGCTTAAGTTTTAAAAACTTATAGTTCAAATTCAACATTATAACGTTAAAAAAACAACTAATTTTAAAAGTGAAATGTATTTTGAAATGCGGTATAGCCAGTTGTATCCTGGAAAGAAATTATTACAGACAACCAACTACTACTAACAGCGTTACAGAAAGAAAAAAGAGATAGAGAGTTATATCAATAACTGAGATAATTCATATATATATATATATATATACATATATGAATTATCTCAGTTATTGTATAATATATATATATATATATATATATATATATATATATATATATATATATATATATATACAGGCTTACAGAGTTATGTTTGTTGTCCATAGTTGAATATATTGTCCAAATATACCCTTGCAGTTTTGGCGAATTTTCTAAAATTTATGATATACATGCTACACAAAACGTGTTAACTTCGAAAATATCAACTATCTGCCCGGAAAAAAGTTTCACATGAAAGCAAGGAGAAAAGTTCAAGTCCATGTATTAATACTGAACAATTTCATTTACAATGAAAGAAATATAACAGTTATTGCCAAACTCTTGTAGCGCACAAACTGCTTTTAAACATTACTATGGAATATATACAGCCTGTTGTTATGACAGTTTGAAGTTTACTAACAACCACAGTTGGAGAAACATTGTATTCACTCTTTGGTTAACCACTGATAAAATGCCGTTTCACACAACGTTGAATATCCGAAAAATCAACCAAGACAACAAATTTCGACAACTAAGAAACACCTCTTTTTGCTACAGGAGAGAACATTCTTCTAACTCCAGTAATCTCTGAACCGAAAACTTCATATTTACAATACTATGTGTTATTTGGTGTACACTATTCTAAATGACAATTTCATAATGTTATTATAAGATTAACTGTAAGTATTTATTAATATGTACATATCACAATATTATGACAGGTTACATATGCTATATCAGTATTAATTGTAGTTACACACTATAAGAGTATTCAAACTATATTTAAAGCCTGGAGACATAGTTGGTCTTGTATGCATATACAATAATAGCACATAACAGTAAATAATTCACCTGAACGCTACATTGTTTCTAAGACACTTGTTTTTTTTTCGTTTTTTTACATAATATTTTAAATATTACTACTCCCTTTTTATATACGATAAAAATACAAACAGTGAATACAGCTTGTTTGTTTAACAACAAAATACGGACAAACAACAGCAAGTAAAACACATTGGCAAGAGAAAATCCGCAGAATCTCACAAGAAACATTGGGGTTTCTTTTATTTATTAGTTCTTAATTATAATTTAGGCCAATTTTAAATATGGCCGTCAGTCTTCAGAGTTCTACTCTCTTTCCTCCCCTACCAACTTGTAAAGATTCAAAATCATAAAACTCCTAAGTGGATAATAAATTTATCATGATTTGCATGATAAAACAAGAAACTACAACAAGGTTAGGCGAACATTCTCGACGTAATAAAATTAAAAGAATTCTACGTAAGTTACTTACATAAAATGTGTGTTTATGTTATGTTTCACAGGGATGCTTGGTTTTGAAGGTAACGGGAATTAAATCAGTATATAAATATATTAAAAATCATTCATATATATGGATAGATACGAAAAAAGCTGATAATTTTTATATAGAATTCAAATCTTTAAACTTGAATAGAAGATAAAAAATTTTGAGTTCCATACAACGAAAAGACGTTTTCACATTAAAATAACAAGTTTATTATTATTTTTATTAACATTAAGTAACACAATTCGTCGGCTGCGTGTCATTTTTGTAAGTAAAATGACATACTGACATTGTATTTGAAATTAAAAAAAAAACAACTTTCTGTGTCTAAGTTATACGTTATAGTTTTATTGTAGAGTTAGAATTAATAGTAATAAAAAAAAAGAAAGAAAAATTTAAACATGTTGAAACATATCAAAATACGAACAACAAATCAACTGATAAAGGAGTTTTAAAAAGGGTATTTGAAAATGGAAATTGTAAAGATATGTGATATTATTTTATCTTATTACTTTTTGTGAAAAATTTATGTAACCTAAGTGGACCAAAAAGCTAAAGTCAATTAGGTCAAAATTGCAAGTATTAGATTTGTTATCCACTGACATCGAAGGTTGACAACTACGTAAGCTTTAAGTCATAATTATAGTTGGCACTATGATGCATAGAAACAATGAATCTTGACTATGTATTTGAAGACTTCTTACGAAATAAGTAAGAAAAATATGAACAATTTATCATGCAGATTTATAATACAGTTTTACAGGAGTAAAACAAAGATTTATCTACAAAATAGAAGTGGTAATTACATAGTAGTCTTATAGCAGAAAAGAAGTAAAAAGACTAAAGATTGCACTTAAAATATGAACATATCTACATTTTCATTGTCATAGGACTTGGTATAAATGGCACTTTTTTGTCTTATTTGTACAATTTATATTCATTCATTACAAATCTATCTACTTATCATTATCATACAATCTTCTACTGTTTCTACTCTCTATATTCTACCATCCCTCTAACATATTTGATAATGCCGAGTTAACATTTTATATAGTACTGTTAGTACTAGAAAATCAATTTATGTTCAACTTATGTACTTCCAATTCACTAATGCACTATATATTTACTTATAACCGTATTGAGCACTCGTCAACCAGAATTTAATGGACTAGAGACGAAATAATGATACCACAACTTCTCAGTGCCAACTTAAAACAAAATCTCAATAAAGTCGACACCATACCAGTTCAAAATACTGTAGTTTAAGTAGTTCCATCGTGGGCAATAACGTTATATTTTATGATGTACTGTAAAACAATTAATTTGTTTGTAAACAAATGCTTCAATTACCTTCAAGTACATACTCATTAAAATGGTATGATCTAGAGAAAATAGAAAGAAGCTTCTTTCTTACAATTTTACGAATGCAGGCATAACTGAGAAAATGTAGAAAAATATATGAAATAATTTTGATATTCTAAGTATTGAGAGAATCGAGATATCAAAACCTCCTCTCTATTATCGATTGATCAAATCCCACCAATGGTTCTCAGTTATTCAAAGATCTAATAATTTCATTAGATTTAGGAATAAATATAGGTGTCGTAAAATAATGAGAGACTTTGTATAAAATATTATTAAACACAACAATAAACAGTTATTTTTTTCTTTTGAATTACTAAATATATCTAGGTAACATCCAAGATTATTTAACAATTAATATATATATATTAAACTATAGTTTTTTCCTGTCTTCCTTACATATGCATACACACTTTTAAACATTACTATGATATTTATCTGAATCAAGTTTACATATGAACTTCTTACAAAATTTATAACATTTTTTTTTTTTTATCAATAGGAGCAGAATAATTCTAAAGTATATGACAGTATAAGGAATCCAAACTCTAGACTGTGGTTCTAGATTTTGAAAGCATTGTGCTAAGTTCTTTAAAGTAGAAATGTAGCATATAGCTATAGCATGCACATTATGAAAATAAAGAATGTTTTTTTATCTCTACTTCTACACTACTACCGATAAGTAAGAACAGCTAAACTTTTACTTAGTAACAAATTTATACTATCAAAAGATAGTGAAGTTGCTGATATTGTATATTTTTCCTTGAAGTTTTGTAGTATAAAATAATTTTCTTTCAATTCTCATCCTCAGATTAATTCAATTCAATCCAATGTTTACCCTATCCTCAATTTCTTACAAGGATAAAAAAAATGTGTTCATTCATATCTACCATATATCTTAATTGGATATCATACAATGTATCTAACTTGAATATCATACAATATGTTCACTCAATTATGTTCTTGAATACAGTTACAAAAGGATTAAAATTTTACTCTTTTTTTTAATAATGGTTAGCTGGTACATTTATCAATACTTTGTTCATTTTCTGAAATATCTACTTTCGCATAATATACACCGTAGAAACCAAATAGACGATGTATACAATGTTTTATGACAGTCCAAAAATTCAATAAACTATTCTAGGTACATCAGAGGAACATTCTCTGTTATCATGTTCTTTTTCGTTCGCATGTGAAGTTTACCAATTTCATATATACATCATATTTCCTTCATCTGTGACAGGCGTTCACTCAAGAACCATAACATCGGCAGAAAAAAAACTACAAAATTCATGTGAAAATACCAAGTTCAAATTTAAATTCAACAATTGTCAGTTAGTTTTCTTCTGTATATTTCAATGGTATCAGGTTATTTTTAGTTGCTTCCGTTTCACTTTTTACATTTTATAGATTTATTGTTAAAAGAATTTTTCAGTTTTGAAATTTAAGTAAAAATTGGAAATTACATCTGTTGTGGTCAAACGGTGAGATTAGGAAATTTACATATATGCGATATATATATATATATATATATATATATATATATATATATATATATATTGATTGTGTGTGTGTGGGTGTTAATTTATATATCAATACATCATATTATTTCGTGTTCATTAGTTTACTTATATAAGTATGTAACGTGTTGGCTTACAATTGTATTACATAATGACATAAAATAAATTAAAGAAGGATATGTGAGCTATTTTGTACCAATATTTCAAGAACGATTTGCATGTTTATAAGAAGGTAATTATGTAGAGATTAGCGTGTAAATGAAGTATTTTCTACCATTATGAGA
Organism: Thermobia domestica; assembly: GCF_964235325.1. Lineage (NCBI taxonomy): Eukaryota > Metazoa > Arthropoda > Insecta > Zygentoma > Lepismatidae > Thermobia > Thermobia domestica. Next base: position 97,562,175 of record NC_137463.1, on the reverse strand, counting down.
TAGATTAAATAACTTTGGAATGTCACTGAGCAAATGGAATTTCATAACATACTTGAAAAGAATATCATACAGTATTCTAGTGATTTCGAAAATTTATACTTGTAGTTAACAATGTGGTATTTCGTACAAATGATATTTTAAGTTTATTTTTTTTAACTGTAGTTAAAACTTAGACTGATTTCAGTGTATATAGAATTGATTCATATTAAAGTTATTATGGACTTACTTCTGTAGTGATTTTCTAATATACTACAGAAAAACACACGTATATTACTTATACTACTTATAGATAGTAGTAGATCATATTACTTATAGACATCATTTTCTTACAACACCTTATTTCCAGACACTGAGAAAACATTTACTGTATAGTTCTGTGTATAAATAATAGCCTCTGGTAACTAATAGGAACTATGAAATAAACAAAAGCTTCATTATTGCTTCTTACAATGTAAAAATTATTAAGTCATATTGATTCTACATTAAAAACATTCGACTGTATTGTAAAGGATAGATAGGCATTTGCACAGATATCTGAATATATTCAGCTTTTTAAGAATTGATTGTGCAATCGCCAGCAGAAATTTCTTCCATTCCACACATACCTTTCGTTAAGAACTCTAAATCGAACGTACTAATTCGGATATGACCTCCTTCAATGTGAGAAGAATATAATTCAAAGTGAAATACAAAGTGAATACTCAAATGAGCCAATTCATTACTGACAAAAGAACATGGATGCACTGAGTATTATACTGGCGGCGGCGGCTTTCTTTATTTATTCTTGTATTAATTTTATCAATATTTAAATATTTTAGTATTTAATTTTCTTTTATTACAACATAGTGCATAAATATTCTAATTATTCAGTCAGCTCTAATAGAATCAATACATAACACTATGTAAGTTGGAGGCAATTTGCAAATATTATACAAATAAAAACAAGAACGGTTCAATTTATTTCAAACCCTTAGAATTATTCTAACATTAGACACAAATTATGAAAAATAAATAAAAGTTATTAGATAGCAGCATTTACAATTTGGTTATAATTAATATTTTCATTGAAATTACGACTGTATATATTATGACGTCACATATAATTATTCTTACCTTATTCCAACATTTTGGAAAGTCCTGTTGAATAAAATAACAAAAACAATTGACCACGATTTAATTGAACTTTGCTTTCTATGTTCTTCCATTTGAGTTACATTTTGAATCAATTTCTCACCCAATGCTAAAAACTTAATTTTCTTTACATCTTGCAATTTTGTATATATTTCTTCTATTACATTACAATATTACATCAGCTTTAACATGATGTAATATTGTATTTTTATAGGCTTTACATGTTAATTCCGTTACTTAGAACATGTTCAGGAACAATCAACTGTTATGGAAACAGTCTTTCTGGGAACAATCTCCACTTCAAGGATTACTTTAGATATGCATATACAGGGTGGGCCATAAGTCCCTTACCACCCCTTGTAAAATCCGTGTTCGTGGAAAATAGTGAACAATAACCATGTAGTAACATAGTAGGCCGAGGGGGAAGTCGGATTGTGATGGTGACCAAGATGGCGGCCATCTTTAAAGCCGCCATCTTGAATTCACGTCAAGATTTTTAAACGGGAACATGGTCATGCGGCACATCATTTTAGGCTAGAATTTAAAGACAAACACAATGGTGAAATCGGTTTGTTGATATCTTAATTTGTTCAAAGGTTACAGGTATTTCAAATTGCTAATTTTACCGTACTGTTTCTGTGGTTGCAGGTGAATAATTATGCCACTAACGACAGCAGAGAGGAAGAAGTTGATCAGGGCATGGGGAGGAAGGAGTGCAAGGGCTGTAGCAACTGAATTCAATGCCAGGCACCCAAATCGACATCCTGTGTCCTATGTTAGTGTCGCCCAACTCTTCCAGAAGTTCATGGATACTGGTTCCATAGCAGATAAAAACATGTGTGGAAGACCCACGACCGAAACAGATGAAGCCACATCAGTAGCAGTGCTACGTCATTCTACATCACCACATCGCAGTACCCGTCGTCTGTCCATGGAATGTGGTGTCAGCCGTACATCCATCAGACGTATCTTACAGAAAAGCAAGTGGCATCCGTACAAATTACAACTTCAACATCATCTATCTGAATATAACCCTGATCGTCGTGTGGAATTTTGCGACTGGGCCCTTGCACAGTTGCAAACGGATCCCACATTCCACACACAAATTTTATTTTCCGTTGAGGCCAATTTTTATGTCACTGGGGAAGTGAATAAGCAAAACTGTCGCTATTGATCCCCGACAAATTCTCAATGGATTGACCCTTGCAAAATGGTAGGTACAGGCAAATTAATGGTGTGGTGTGATGTGGTCTATGGGGCACCAAATTAATTGGTCCATTCATCATTCCTGGTACCCTCACTGCTGAACGGTGTTTGGATATGTTGCGGAATCTCATCCTCCCTTCCATATTGTCCGAGGACGGCATATTTCCACTCTTTTTCCAGCAGGATGGTGCCCCTCCGCATTACAGATCACAGGTCCGTACCCATCTGGATGAACGATTTCCTGGACGTTGGATTGAGCGCCGTGGTCCCATTGAATGACCAGCATGATCACCAGATCTAACGCCCTTGGATTTTTATCTGTGGGGTCTTCCGAAGGCAAAGGTATACGCCGAAAAGATCCGGGATCTTGAACACCTGGAAGAACGCATATTTGCAGCCTGTGCTGATATTCCACCAGAAACTCTTTTGAGGGTCATGGACAATTGGGTTGAACGACTTACCTTGTGCATAACTCGGGGCCACGTAGAGCACGTGCTCCGCTGCCATGCGTGACAGGTAAAATTAGCAATTTGAAATGCCTGTAACCTTTGAACAAATTAAGATATCAACAAACCGATTTCACCATTGTGTTTGCCTTTATATTCTAGCCTAAAATGATGTGCCACATGACCATGTTCCCATTTAAAAATCTTGATGTGTATTCAAGATGGCGGTTTTCAAGATGCCGCCATCTTGGTCACCATCACAGTCCGACTTTTCCCTCGGCCTACTATGTTACTACATGGTTATTGTTTACTATTTTCCACGCACATGGATTTTACAAGGGGTGGTAAAGGACTTACGGCCCACCCTGTATATCCCTGGATTGGTGTAGTGTGAGTGCGGCGCTCACTTGCTGAAAAACTCGTTCATGTCCCATATATTACTAACAGCAGCATTGTGAAATTATTTGTAACTGTCTTTTATATTTTCTGTTAGTCAAAGGATGTAGCCAATGTGGCTGTGCAACCAGGTCAATTGGAGATCAAGCATTTTTAAAATCACATGTCGTAAATGTGAGCGTGACACTCACACGTATACCAACGGCGAGAATATTTTTCTAGACTCACAGTTTGTTATTCTTTCTACGCTTGTGAAATTTTGCAGTTTCGTGTGATATGAGTAATCAAAAGGAAATCCCAGCATGGCTAGATGAAGTCATCTAAGTTTAATGTGTATTTTTCAACGGGTTTAAGTACTGTGCAGAATTTCTATATATACAATAATTGCGCCTTAGTGAATGATTTTCTGTTTTCTTCTATGTAGCAACAAAGCGTTTGCTAGCATTATTTAGATATTCACTGTGTTTAACTACAAATATGTCTACTCCTGATGCAGAGAAAACCATTTGTTCAATAGAACGCAAGTAATATTTTCTATAACATTAAAACTGATTGTGTTTGTAACACATAAAAATTATATCTGCCTTTAAAATGGAACCTGAGTATATTTAATAAGAAAAGCTATATTTGCTTTTCTCAAACAAAAATGTTGGACCATCGTATGTTGACTATTTTTTTGGAGCTAGTATATACTCCTAAGTCAATATAACAGTTTTTGAAAAAATACATAACTTTTTGAGGTTGTAAGTACATGGTAACACTATTTATCATAATTAAAACATTAAAAATAAAGTAATATTGTTGAAATACGTTTTTCTTACATTATTAATGGTTCTCGTATCTTTCTGTAAATGCGATGGTTGACAAAAGCTAACAACAATACTAAAAAGAAAAGAAAAACAGATATGAGCGCGTTGCTCACACGTATACCAACAGTCTGACATCAGAGACGTATACCAACCCAGGGACATGAGTGATTTTATTCAAAGTACGCTAAAAAGTAAAATAGAGTTTTTCTTTTTTTAAAATTGTACCATAGTATCGTTGATCATATGTGATTAGAAACTAGCGGTGCCATGAACTATTTATTTTTAGGATCAAGCTAGTAGGCCTTATAAGATTGTATGTTAGTATGTCCATCGGTTAATACACACAACAGCTTTTGAACGAAAGTGAATTTTTGAATTCTGTCTTTTTGCAATACACAGCTCAAGCGTTTATCTCGGTCGAGCGAGTAAATGAACTCAATTCGGTGACTGTCCATATCACATACATGGGAAATTGTGCTGAAGTTAGAGTTGTTTAGGTTTAAACGTATTTTTTGTACGTCAACAGCTTATTTTGATTAAATCCCAAAAAGTATTGGTGAGGATAAATCTTCACATACTTGGGGAGAGAGTATATAAAGCCTACAATATTGTTCTTTGGCATTAGTTTACCCTTCAATGTAATAATTTGGTTGAAAAAAATGGTTACGCAAACCTTCATTTATAAATGTAAGTTTGCAAAGATCATCTTTACTGTCTTTACCAGAGATGATGATATTATTATTCTTATTCTTATTCTTCTTCTTCTTCTTCTTCTTCTTCTTATTATTATTATTATTATTATTATTATTATTATTATTACTAGTAGTAGTAGTAGTTGTTGTTGTTGCTGTTGTACCACATGCTTTACCGTATAGAATACGGAATTCGATTGGAAATCAAAAGATCAAGGTCATCCTGCCTCAGGCCATTGTAAGTAAAAATCTCTCCTAAATCCTAAATCCCAAACAATCCTAAAATTACAAATTAGGAAAACAATATAATTGCTTTTGTTTCAATGCTTTTAAAATTGAAACATGTCTAATTTTGCATGTACTTATTTACTTGTTGAATTAAACATTTTTATATATAGTTTGTGTTTCGTGAAGAAGAGAAAAAATAGATGAAACGATGTTTTGATTAAAAATAGTAACTAAATAAACATAACGTTAAAAATATAATTTGGAGCAATAATTAAAATTCTAATATTTGCTATAACTACTTACCATTACTGTGATTCCGGAATCGGCTCCATTTCCAGTCTCCAGAAAATAGTAGAAAGGAAAATTCATAATGTAATACAAATGATCAATACGAAGCTTTAAAGTTCAAAGACATATATAATTAATTCAATTTTGTTAAAGGTCTTACATATTCTGTTAAACATTATTAAATTTAAAGAAGTTATGAGTTATCTTAAGACAACTACGGAAATTTATCACATATAGTATATTTGTTACAAGGTAAGTTTTACTATCACAGTAAATCCTATTAGATGTCCGTGTTATATAAGAAATATTTTAAAAATAGACTTGTGAAATTTGAAAACACTTTGATATACCGTCACTGGTATGACAAATGGATTATTCAAACTACTTCAAAATAAAGGTTCAAACGTTCACTTTTTGTTTGAATACAGAGCTTAAGAGAATTCGTATCATATCATGGAGAATAATAGACTCTTGGAGTCAATTTATTTCACACTAATACGTACTACTCCTTAAAACGTTCGGAATTTTAAAGTAAGTTAGATATTACAAAGGATTTGAATATGGGAAATTAACCGTGTCCAGAAATATCTGCTATCTAAATCCATTGGCGAACACTCTTATTACAGAGTTTATTCACATCAATTGGGAATATTTTCTTGCTTCTGGTTGCATTAACATTAGTGGAGTAGGCAAGGTGGCTGATCCGGCTCAATTCCACCCTCACAGTAACATCGAGGATGAATTCTGATTACATGTATAAACCCGAATGTCAGGACTCTTTTTATATAATGTATCACAAAAACCAAAAATTGTACAATCATATTATTTAAAAAACAAAAAATAATATCAGCTCTAATAACAATCAGCAAATTAGTTGTTTACTGTAGTATTAATCTTTTTAAACTGTTTCCCGCGAGCATATGAATCAAAATTCATTGTCTGGGAGTGCAAATAGAAAGCATTAGAAAGAAAATGGATGTTCAAATTTTATTAAACAGACGAACAACAACAACAAAAAGCTGAATTGTTAGTGCATACGATTTCGGTATGGGGTGGTCCCTGCTTCTACTCCCGGTGGGAGCACATAAAGTTTCCGGCGTTGATCTAAGTTATAAGGCAATTGGGAAACTACTTGAATTAAATGATGTCGAACTCCGGTCCAGAAAGCTAGAAATAGTGGCACTTGTGATTGATGCTCTGACCACGTATCACGCAGTTAAAGAGTGCCTCTTCTGCAAAGCAAAAGAGAGAGCAAAAGAGAGAGTTTCATTGAATACTTCCTTCTATCTACTAGCTAATTTTGTTAGTATTTTAATACCGTGTAAAACAAACAAACAAAAAGAAAAGAAATGTGACTTTGGCTGCCGATAGACCCTCTAATGCTATATAATATCACATAATGCTTAGTGTACCTGAAGTGTTTCTGAATACGCCACTGACCAACATCCTTAATTTCCAATCATGGAAGAACTTTAGCCCTACGTAAATACAGCAAGAGGACAATAAAATTGGAATGACGAGAATTACACACAACAATTTCCTTTTACAAACTTCCAATCTTGAGAATGTAGGAAGAGAAGCAACCAAATGCTGGGTAAAGCCGTGTCATTCTTCAGCCAATCCAGATGTACAGGCTTGTCTATGCTTTTGATATTAATCCAAATCTAGTGAAACAGGTCTTCTGAATACAGATCATCATAGAGTTAGGATAGATCTTTTACTCTAACCAACCAGCCTTTAAATCTCTTGCTTTTATAGATATTCTCTTCAATCCTCTATTTCATATATTTTTTTCTGTAGTATAGAGGATGAACCCTAATACCTCTGCTTTCTTTCCCAGGAATTCGTAACTCCCCAGGTATTTCTTAGTCGATCAGTCACCTTGACAATATGGATATAATGAGAAATTAATCTGGTCTTCTTAGCCAGAGAACAGTAATATTAAAAAAAAAAAGAAAAGAAAAAAAGAAAAAAAAGAAAAGAAAAGAAAAGAAAAGAAAAGTGAGAGACAGTTGACATAAATTTGACATGTATTACTACTGAGTATCATTTGTTTCCAAAATTTATTCCGCTTTATGCAGAGTCGTTTTGAGGTATGGTTAGCACTACGCAGCAGAAGCACTATTCATACTACAGGCCTGACTACTGCAGAAAACATATGTCAGTCAAACTCTTTAGTGATATATATGTATGTATGTATATATAAATGCTGTAAAGAATTATATATTGAGAAAGTACTATGCGTAATTTGTTTATTCTGAGATACTTTCTATGTGAGGGTCAGAGCGTGCCAAACAATCCTAACTAGTACTATCATGTGTCAGGGAGGATTGCTTACTATAACGAAATCGAAGTCAGAGGTAGTTTATTACAGCCACTCATATTAACTTGATCTAAATGTTAGCCAGACTAACAGTGTACAGCAGCTCCTCCAGGAGCAAAATTGGCGAAAATCACAGCAACTTGATATTAATTCCAGGCATGGTCAGAATAACTTGAACGGCTGAAGCACTACGCTGAGAAAATAAATGAAAACGGTTGACACTACTTGCAGCCAAATTCCAAAGGTAAAATATCCTTATTCGAGTTGAGTTGATTTAGAGCTGTCATACATCGAGTATTGTATGTCATTTACGGATCGACAGTAATGAGTGAACGGAAAGTCAGACGTGGCAGAATGTTCACGACGACAAGCGCAGCGGAAGGCCTAATGTTTAGACGGACAATCTGGTGGAACGCATTAACGAGAAAATGCGATCCTATCACCAGTTCACAATAACTGAACTTGCCCAAGAGTTTCCAGAAGTGTCTGCGGAAACAGTGCATCGAATTGTGACTGATAAGCCAGGTTATCACAAACTGTGCCCCAGGTGAGTGCTCAAAATGCTGAGAGACGCTCCCAAAGAGCAAAGAATGACAGCTGCATGTGATTCTTTGGCCCAGTGGGGGAGGATGGAGATGACCTCTTTTCTCACATATTGACGGGAGATGAAACCTGGATATCGTATGCCACTGAGAAGCAGCAGTCAATGCAATGGCGGCACTCTGATTCTCTTAACGCGAAGAAATTCAAAGAAACACCATCAGTTCACAAAATCATGGCAGCCGTGTTTTTGGACTAAAAGGGTGTTATTCTTGTGGAATTCTTATAACCAGAACGAACAATTACAGTAGATGTGTATTGACAAACACTTAATAACCTGCGACTTACCATCCAAAATTGACGGAGGGAAATGCTACGCTCTGGAATTCTTCTGATTCATGAAAACGCCCCCCCCCCCCCTCACACACACAGCTGCTCGCACTTTTGAGACAATTCAAGGATTTCAATCATCCCCTTACAGTCCCGATTTTCCCTCCAGCAACTTCCTTCTTTCTTTCACTTACAAAAGTGGCTTGCATCGAAGCGTTTAAACAACAGTGAACTGCTCAAGACGTCAGTTCTGGACTGGTTACACTCTCAGGCGCCAGTTTTTTTTTTTTTTTTTTTTAACATAGAGGGTATACTTCTAAGCTTTTCCCCCCCAAAAAAACAACACCGTTTGTCTCATGCTTCTACTGCACATAGTAACTGAGATATGAACATGGGAATGGCTGTAGACAGAAAGACAAGTGACCCAACATAAAGTCGTATTTTATCAAATGGCACTACATAACGTTATTACGTATTTCAAATCTACATGTAAACCGGAAACATAGAATACCACATTTGTCATGCATTGTAGCAAGCTAAGGACGCTACAGTATCATAAACATAGAAAAAATACAACTTTATGTTGGGTTGGCAACATTGTTAACCTTATGGTATCACAGACTATGTCAAACATTGTTTCCCTGCAGATATTTGCATAGTACGAAATTTCAGCGCTCTCTGTCCATTAGTTTCGAAGTTACAAGGACATATCAGGATAAATGGTCCACCCTGTATATATAAACACTAAGTGACACTCTATGTGCAATGAAATCCATGCTTACTTTGTCTGCATCTAGTATCGATCAATCATCCTAACAGTTACAATTTTCTAATAAGAACCTGTGTTTATAGGAAATACATAAGCATTTCTTCTGTAATGTACATTTTTATTTGTCCGCATAGTATAACGACAGAAAGAGCGAAAGATTAGCTACAATTCGCTATCAATATTCTTCGAAGATTAACTCAAAATATTTGTTACTCAAGATTATGTACATAGTGGAAAGCAGATTGCAATGATCACCTACATCATGAATCAGTCTTTTACTTCCGTCGCCATTTACACAAGTCATATTGCATTTTCTCTCATATGCTCACCAAAGTTTGATTTGCATTGAATTATTCTGTTTATAATATAGCTTTCGCCTCACTTACACAAAGTACTAAAAATACCAGTTTATATTTATAAATAAAGAATGATTCTTTAATCTCCCGTTGTTCTTTTCTTTCCATCAACCTATCACATTAACCTATTTTATATTGTGTGTATGTTGTTTTAGGTGAAGTGACAATCCCGACATACAATCTTGTAACTTTTCTGATCGTCTAATAATGTGTTCTTTAATTTGGGTGTTTATATTACATTTGGTTTGTCCCATATATGAAGCATCACATTCACACTGAGCCCGATAAACACCTTACCTATTTGCTGGATCAACATAACTTTTAAAACCGGTGAGATGCTTTCCTAAACTTTTTGGGGGACACTAGAAGCAGACATGTTATGCTTTGCAAGAATACGTTGAATTTTTATCGATAATTGTGGAAAGCAAGGAAATCCTATCCAAGTTTTTGCTTCTTTGGGAAAAATTGTTTTAGGGATTTGCCTCGATCTACGTGTTTGATTAAACCATTTTTGTAAGGTACCCAACTTATAACCATTCTTTTGTCCGTTTTGATATAAAAACTGTATTTCGTCATTGAGATCACTTCAAGGATCATAAATTAGTAATGCCCCACGAAAGAAATGAAATGAAATCTTTAAGTTTTACGTCCCACGATTATGCCGGTTAGGCTAAAGGAGACGGTGATGAGAGATGAGTGAAATGGTGGAATGAATAAAGTGGGAGGAAACGGGAGAACCCCGAGCACGGTGTTTGTCCACCACAAAGTCCACACGGCGCGAGCTGGGATCGAATCAGGGACCCCAAGCACCGGAGGTGAATGCTCTACCACTGAGCCACCGCGCCCCCCTGCCCTACGAAAGAAATTCTTCCAAATATTGGCCTTGTACAGTGGTAGATGGGCTAACCTCATGTATGTAAGTAGTGCCTGCAGTGGGTTTTCGATATACTTTGGTTATAAATTATGTGATTGGGTAATCAATAAATCTAAAAAAAGAAGACAGTTACCAGATTCACGCTCGAGAGTGAACTTCAGCCTAAGATGTTGGTTATCAAGCTATTTAAATATTTGTAAAAGAGTATTTTCATCACGTACAAGTAATAAAATGTCATCGGCATAACGATAATATCTAATATACTTAAATGTAACGTTTTAAAATAGACGTTTCTATCTTGTTTAAAACAATATTGGACAGTTTCGGAAATAGTGTATTCCCCATGGCTAGACCGTCATTCTGGGAAAGGTTACTAGATTCAAATTGAAATACATTGGTTGTTAAACAGAAAAGCAGTTGTAATAGAAAATGAGTTCATATGGAGATGCACCATTTTGTAATAACCAAGATCGTGTACTATTGATAGTAAGTTCCAACTCTATGGACAGGTACACTCATGTCCAAAATGATTGTCGCATATCTATAACTGTCTTCTTGTAAGAATATAATTTGATAATGATTTTGCAGGGTACTTTTAATACTGATACTATGTTTATAATCGGGAAATGTATATTTGTGGTAAATTTCATAGGAAACGAATTATAAATACAAAAATTAGAATGAGTAAAATAAAATGTTGCTAAATGGAGAAGAAAATTTTATTTTCGTTTTATTGTTCTCATTTACTGCTCTTTTGACATGAAATTTGCCGCATGCATGTCTTTGCCGATTATACTCATACTAACGTTATAAGAAATATTGGGCGAATTCGTCATCAAATTATATTCCTACAACAACATATTTATAGATATGCGACAATAATTTTGGACATGAGTGTACATATCTACAATGTCCATGGATGCAAGGAAAATGGAATTCGCATTTACAAGTAATGACAACTGTTGTTTAACTGTTGTCAAGACCATTTTTAACAAGATATTTGGAACGACTGTTGTAATCTTTAAATTTTTTTGCATAACCATTTGGATAGTAAGTATGCTAGATGATTGAAACCTGATATGATCGAACGAAGGGAAATGTCGGGATTGTGCACTATCGGAAGGCCATAAATAATGGGAAGGCAAGGTACATGTATTTTTATTTATTCTTTTTCAATCGGTAAACAGCGAAGAACAATCACTTATCGATTGTTCCATTTTTATTTTATATATATATATATATATATATATACATATATATACATATATATATATATATATATATATATATATATATATATATATATATTTTACCTGTGGCAATGGATTGTGCGGATGTGAAACAAAATTGCATTTCTCACCTATTTTCAAAATGCCGGAAGCGTATCTCTGTTTGGACATAATTACATATTGATTTCGTTTGTCAGCCTTTGAACAGCAAATTTCATGTTTGTTAATAAATTTTCTAAATTGCGTAATAAGCCCTTGTATTTTTCTGTATGCGTATAAGAATGTGTTGATATTTGTTAAACATTCATTTCTAATAAACAGCGTGGAATTAATATCGGATGCAAGCTCAATAGCTTTTTCAGCAGAATAAATTATCTCTTCTAATGGATGGAAAGCGGAAGGTATCTAAATTTTAAACCTAACCTAAAAAATCTTATAAAATTTCTTTGGCATGTTAGTATCAGTAAGATTAACAAAATCTTTTACGGGAAGGTCTGAATCTGTTTTTGACGGTTTGCATTTATTAGTAACAAGAGTATCACCCAAACGAATAATTTCTCTTTCCAGGCGTGCGAAATCAACATCCTAAACATCCTAGGTTGAAGTTCACTCTCGAACGTGAATCTGATAACTGTCTTCCTTTATTAGATATTTACTGATTACTCAATCACATAATTTATAACCAAAGTATATCGAAAACTCACTGCAGGCACTATTTACATACATCAAGTTAGCCCATCTACCACGTACAAGGCCAATATTTGGAAGAATTTCTTTCGTGGGGCACTACTAATTTGTAATCGTCGAAGTGATCTCAATAATGAAATACAGTTTTTATATCAAATAGGGCAAAAAATATAAAGTTATAAGTTGCGTACCATACAAAAATGGTTTAATCAAACACGTAGATCGGTACATCCCTAAAACAGTTATTCCTGAAGAAGCAAAAACGGATAAGAATTCCTAACTTTCCACAATTAATGTTGATCCACTAAATAGGTCAGGTATATTATAGGGCTAAGTGTGAATGTAACGCTTCAAATATGGGTCAAACCAAACGTAATATTAATATCCGAATTAAAGAACACATTAGACAATCAAGAAAGTTACAAGAAGAAGGTATGTTGAGATTGTCACTTTACCTAAAAACAACATACACACAATATAGATCAGGTTAATGTGGTAAGTCCAGAAAAAAAAAAAAAAAAAAAAAAAAACGAAGATTAAAGAATCATTCTTTACTTATAAACCGGCTTTAAATCTGAATTCTGGCAACATTGATAAAATCTAGCTACCTACCTTTGATTTATATTTTGGATCTGGCAATAGTGACGTAACATAGACAACGCGCTTCTTTCCACTCAGTTCGTTTTTCCTTTCGTCCACTCGCTCGTGTTTTCTGTGCTCTGCTCATTGTTTTTAGTACCCATCTCTCACGTTATATTTATTTGGTGGTATGTATTCCTTTTTACATACCATAATTTTCTCATCTATTTTTATACTTGTTATCTTATCACTAAAGACGGAACTAGCTTGTTGTTCCGATACGTTTGGAGAATATTTATTTTTCTCACTAGAGGATATATTGGTAAGCATTTTTTTCTTTTTTTCTTTTTTAAATTGGAATGATTTTTAGGGTTCCTACTGATCTGGAGAAACCTATTTCCCTGACTTCTCCCTGACCTTTGGCAGGAAATTTCCTGAATTTCATGACAGGTGTCGGATGACGTCGGCATATAAATAAGGAATAAATAACGGTGGATATTTATATATGAGAACATTTATTACATAGAGACAAACAATAATCAATTGCTCATACGTACATTCCACTTACCACTCATAAAAATCTGAGCCACCTTCCATTCTGTGATCATTAATGGTTGGCTAAGCTGAAATTAGTGTACAGCGGGGGCACTTCTAAATGGTACAGCCATATGGAGATTTACGGCTAAGGTGTACCATTTAGAAGTGTCCCCCGCTGTACCATTAATGTGAGAAAAAATATATTTTATAAAATTTCCCTGACTTTTCCTGACCTGCAATATTTTCCCTGAGTTTTCCCTGACTTCCCTGATCAGTAGGAACCCTGTTCACTCATGCGCCTACATAATTTTAATTTTAACTTTTGAAATACTTTCTAGACATGTTGAAAAAGTAGATTTATGTAACTGTAAGTTAAACTAAACCAAAAGAAAAGTTTAAGCCAACAGTACGAATACAAAAGAAAATTATGCATATATGTAAAGGCAAACTAAGGATTCTACACACAGGTCATGCTAGGGTATAACAGCAGCAACTATGAAAGCGTTCAAAGCCTGAAAGCGACAGTTAGGCAATTTTTCAAACGCAAATTGGTTTCACCAAGCTTATATGTCTTTAGTTATCTTGTTAAAGTTATTAGATTACAGTATCCGTGTTTTTATATATTTATTTATTTATTTATTTATTACTATTGTCACAAATCCAAACATTAGCTGGTCACATCAATAAAATTTAACCCAAGATAATAGATAAGGCGAGCAATTGTTGATTCTAATTAACGATTGCACTTAAAATTATATAACTTATGCTTAATAAAATAAAAAGGTAAATATAGTTCTCAAAAAATATACGATAAATTTGACAGATGATTTATTGCAATATAGATCAATAATATATATATTATTAATATATGAATTAATTCAATTTTCTCTTTCAGTTATAAAATGTTATTTCTTACATGCAGTAACATGAACAAGAAAAAACATATATAAAAAAATTAATAGCCATGCAGTATCATTCATTTCATTCTCAAAAGAATACAAAGGCACCTTGAACTGAGATCTACATAAATATCTAATTTTACGTATACAATGGTAACTTATTTTCCATAACGTTTTATAGTCTATAACATCTGGCATATAAACCAATTAATTGTACGCTTTTAGACTCAATAAGAAGCTAGTAAAAACTATAAGCATCCTCTCCTCCTAATCTAACTTTTGTTTACACTCTTAACTTTATTGTTGTTTGTCAACAATCAACTTAAGAACAGCTATCTTACAACAAGCTTTACCAATTAGAAAAGTTTTGAAATGAGGGTCAGTTCTATGATATTCTAATGAACATTTTTTCTTAATCAAACTTTGTTACACAAATACTCAATGAAATAAATTGATACATGCTTAATACTTGAAAAGACTCTGCAGGTTTGGAGACTTCTACTGCAAGCTTACTTTTCACGACGTTGATGTAATTGTTATGAAGTTGCACATGCTGCTTCATATTCAAAACTATTCGTAATAAAACTTTAAAAGAAGGAATGGAGCTTGACATGTTTATTTTTTGAGAATCTTTAGCAATCATTCTTAACTTGCAAGCACATACAATGCTACAAAAGCTGTATCTATGAAGCAACTGAAGGAACGAAATCACAATTATACTGAACATCTTGTAAACAGCAAACGCACAGCAGTTATTCTCATGGAAGAAATATCGATTAAAATTGACAGCAAATTGGTTACATGATCACTCACATTACATCTATCGTTTACTCATAAGAAATTCGAATAATTGTTAGAACTCCCTAGTGGCTATATGGTCAGTGTACTCGCCTTCGGAGCGGGAAACCAGGATTCGATTCCCGGTGGGCGCTCATATGATTTAGATCCCACGTAAGCTGTGGAGCAACGTCTCATATAGCCTTGGTGCAGAACGGGACACTAAACTTCACATGAACCACCGAACTTGCCACTCCTTTTGATGTAAGAATTTAAAAATAAAAGGTTTCGAAGATGTATAGTTCATTCCTGATTTTATCATACGTTCTCCCACCCAAACTATTTCTAACATTTTCTAGGGCCATTTGCAAATTTCCAAAACTTTCACGAATCTTGAAAGTGAAAACCAAATTATACTATCCTTCCAGGATTTTCTACGAACATGGGAGCTCTCTACGTACACTACGAAACTTTTGGTAGAAATACAGGAAAGTAAAAATGAATATTATGGAAATCGAACGCAAATAATTCAAGGGTAGACAATATCGTGTCTTATTTGTTTTACGTTAATGTAAGGAATAAATACAAACATTCTTTCATCACACAAGGATTTCTGTAGTTATTTAGTCTTCCACAAAAACAATTTACACAACAACAACAAGAAACAAATATAACTTTATCTTCTTCGTTTTCATATTCGGTATGTATTATTTCACTCAACAGTGCCGTGGGTTTTCTGTCTTCTCCCGCATCTTCATTTTTCAATTTTCTCACACTTATTCATTGCAATTACCATTTGATATTTTTCTGTATCTTATAGAGATAAATGTGAAGCATTAAGTTCGATGGTTGGCTGATTTGGAGTTTTGAGTTTCGTTCAGCATCGAGGCTATATGCGACATGGACCTGCAGCTCAACGTGGGAACCGAACCAAAAGTTCTCATCGCGAATCTCTAACCCAGGTGCGTTAAGTTAGAAATTTTCTTTATGTTGCTATGGCGAGAAAGGGAGAAGAAAGTGTGAATTTAAAGTAGAAAAAACTTATTCCAAAGTATAAACTTCTCCTGAGCAAATAATGTTACAAAATTTTAGTTTGTTCACAATTCCCAACATTAAAGACAGGCTACAATGTTAAAGCTAAAATTTGACATGACGATCGTTATATGATTATTAGTTGATCATTACATGTAAGAAAAATACAATTTAGAACAGTATTATCTATCTATTAAAGTGCTACAATAGCAATTAAAAGCGACTGAGCTCCAACCTATAACTTTGGCTTTCAAATCTTTCATTTACGGTTATGTGTGATTTCACGTTTAACAGAGACAAACATTTTGAGTATGTGTACTTTAAATAAATTAGTTAACTAGATCTTTTTCACAAAGTTTATGTTTTAAAATTATTGTTCAAAGTCTTTGTATTTTCATAAGTTTTCTCTAAAATAAATGCCACGTGAATTGTGCTTCCATCTTCTGAGTTCTTTTAAACTATATGTTTGTGGTCAATCATTTCGACAATGAGATCTCGGAAACTACAGGCTCTAGAAAGATGACGTTTTCACTGATCGATTGGAAATTTTGCGTAAATTGTTCAGTTCTAATTGAATATTTTAAAAAAAGCATGACCATTATTTCTTTATTAAATTTTTAAGGGTACAGTGGAAGCGTTGAAACTTTAAAAAAAAAAAAAAGAAAAAAAGAAAAAACCCTAAAGCATATCCAACGCATTATACATTCCAACACCACACTGTTGTATATAGGGGTTGCATATGTCTCAGGCGTGTTTCATGGCCAAATAATAATGAAAAAAGAAGGATAACCATTTCTCCAGTCTAAGATGAATCTTTATTTTTGGAGTGTTTTGCCCAATGTACACCATATATCACTCACATTATAATTAATTGTATGTGTAATGTATTTGCTTATTACATACTGCATGCAAGAAGAAAGAAAACACTGGTCATGCATGAATTAGAAATTCCAACCGGAAGTTGGCTCAAATCTTGCAAATGGTGCCTGATATTGAGAAAAAAATCGATAAAATTTTCCCTTTATGATACGCCTTGCCGATTTTTTTTTTTTTAATCAAAACGTCTTTCACTTGTGTCTGTAAAGGGATATGTACAGATGTTGTGAGGAATCAGAAGGATATTTATGCTCATATGTGAATGATGCGCTGTGTAGAGAGCGCAGGTTCAGCTGGTCTATAAACGAATATAGCTCATTGTGGGTCAGTAGCTATATTAAAATGTTAGGTTTATGTGTTTGTCCACAATCTTTTCAACAATGAGAATTCAAAAAACACAAGTATTAGAAATGTGCCGTTTTCACTGGTAGATTCCGAATCTTGTGTAGATTGTCCAGTTCTCATTCAAAATTTCAAAAAGATGTCTTATTGTTCTATTCAACATTTAGGGACCGTTTTGAGCCCAGAAGATTAACATTGTTGCAGGCCGAAACTACGGTGTTAGGCAACCAGTAGATACATTACATATGGCAGGTTGACGGACATTGCAGGCGCTTTGCTTAAATATGAATGGCAAAACCTATTGCATGCTGGCAACTTCAAACGCTTCAAGAGATGCAATGAGGCGTATGCGGACGGATATGGATTTATTTGAAAAAAAAAATCCACTGGATATCGTGTTACTTCTACAAATTTGCTACAAATTCATTCCAACATCTATATATAGCAATTCACTTCCTTTGTGAGTCCCTTATCTTTTACTTGTGTGAGTAAGGAGACAGGTGCAGTGGGAAGGAGATTTATGGTCATAACAGAACGATGCACTAAGTAGACAGCGCAGGTTCAGCTACTCTACATTAAAATGTAATAAAATGCTACGTTTACATGTATGTGGCCAAATCCTTTCGACAAGCCCTAGAAATGTACCGTTTTTGTTGTTCTATTCCAAATTTTGTATAAATTTGCCAGCTTTCTTTGAAATTTTCAAAAAAAAAAAAGTTATTTTTTTAGTCAAAGTTTTAGGGGTCGTTTGGAGCCCATAAGATTAACACCGTCGCTAAGGTTGATTGGGCAACCAGTAGAAAAGCTATGTATGTCGAATTGACAGGCATTGCAGGCGCTTTGCATTGATCTGAATGGCAAAACCTATTGTATGCTGGTAACTCCAAAGGCCTGTAAAGCCACAATGAGCTATACTCGTTTATGGATTTTTCAAAAGAGAAAGTGGGAAGGAGATTCATGTTCAGCTCGGATATTGAATTATTTCTTGATCATTATTTCATAGCATACACAATACGTAATTGTTCCACAAAGCTTCCTTCACTCACTTCTACTTTCAAAATTATTTACTAAACACACAGCACATTCATCCTTTGACTGCAGCATTAACATATACAACTACTATCAGACACACCGAGATCACACCATGACACTTGTTCCTTTGTTAGTATCACCAAGAATTAATCAGAATGTCATAGAACTGACCCCACAAAAAAAACACTGTAATTACTCTGCAGGTAGATTGCGTCAGTTAACATTTCTATTTCGCAAAGTGGAAAGTTAAAAGGTTGTTAGCGGTTTCCAAAATATATGATTGAAGAAAGGAAAAGAAGCAAAAAATTATTCTTAAATTATTTGTTTTAAATAATCGTTCTTAATTTAGAATAACTCTCACAATATTGGATTATTACATATACAGAGGGATTCCAAAAGAATGATAAAGCATTTTGGGACGTGAAAGTATTGGATACGATATATATATATATATATATATATATATATATATATATATATATATATATATATAAAAAAAAAAAGAGCTACGATGTGATATATTCTTAAAATTACCCATAATACAACAATTTGGAAATTATTTATTAAGTAAATCAATATTATTATTTCTCATGGTGTACTTATTCAACAACAATAGAATGAACTGCTGATATTTGAGTAACTACTGTTACATTTACTCATAATTAATTACAGTAATTAAAGAGTTTGAATTTTTAATACAGATTTTATGGTTAGGTTACTTCCATTTTCCAATCAAAAACCTATGAGAGTCGAAGATTTTTTTTAATGATTAATCCTGTTTGTTTTATATCTATATTAACACTTAATTATACCTGAGAAAAAAAACACGAGGGTAGCTCAAAAAATGATGTCCTACAATTTTCTCACAAACCATTTACGCAAAATGTACGAAAATTCCTTTCAATATACCTACGTATATCTTTTCTTTACTTAACATTACACCCTCAATTGACAAGGCTTTTTTCGCATGCGAAACACCTGTCACTTCTCAGATTTTCCCGTATTTACGCTAACAAAATATCTACTGATTATAATTAGAGTTATCCTTATATAAATAAAATTAAAAAAAAAAATCAATTCTCACACTAACTTGGATAAAACGTTGAAAACCAATCTTAGGCTCAAGTTGGTTATGGTATTCTCTTGAATTCTCTGACAAGGAACGTATGCGAACCGTGACAGCTAGATATTTATGAAAGTTTGTACCCTGACTACTTGAGGATTGCTAATCATTGTGGTGATAGTCACTTGATGCGGAAATGCCTTATTTACCCGCTACGTATAATACATATACCAAGCAATGACCGGGTGAGGCTGTGCCGAGTTATACCCGAAAAACGTCGGAAAGAAACAGAAAATAAAAGATGTATGCAGAGACACGTGATCGAGAACACACTGAGTAGTGTCACACAAGCAGTGTCGCCATCCCAACACAAACTTATAGTTTTTCAAATAGAGCATGTACTATTTTATGACATTGAAACTGGCATAAAATGTGAAAGAGAATAAGCAAAAGAAAGGTTATCAGTGTTGCCAAATAAGGGAGCAATGAAGCTCTAAATTTGAGAAATTATGAGGTCCGTACAATGAAACGAACAAATGTGTTACAACATTAACACTACTGCTTGTGTGACACTACTGCCGTGTTCTTGGTCACGTATCCTCCTCCCGCAGATAGGTTAACTGCACATATTTTCCATTTTCTGCCTCTTTCCGGCGTTTTTGGGGTATAACTCGGCACAGCCTTACCTGATTACTGCTCGGTATATGTATTATACATAGCGGGTAATCAGGGCATTTCCACACCGAGTGACTATCATCACGATGATTAGTGATCCACAATTATTCAGAGTACCGATTTTCGTAAATATATAGCTGTCACGGTTCACATACGTCCCTTGCGAGTACAGAAACCAGTGACGCTTGTATCCATCGCACAACCTTCATATAAGGTAATCTACAAAGTATTGAGCCATTGGCGAATGAGATGCCACTAGTGTCCCACCTCTCAGGGTACATCAGTTGCAGCGGATAAGGTCTAACGTCATTTGATAGCAGACAGTTGAAACAGTAGATGTGTAAAAACTGTTGAATTCTTATGATCATACATAAGCTATTGCACCGTGAAGATGAGTGAAGTTTCCGCACAACTGCCTATATTTTACACTTTTATTTCGATAAAGACGCAAATGATACTCAGGCTCGAAGAAATTTGTGCTGTTTATAGACTCGATATGTTATCAAAAGCAACAGTTAAAATATGGTTTAGTTGCTTTCGTTCTGAAAATGTCGATGCTCCTCGAACTGAAATGTGGATAATATTCTGGCAAAAGTCGAGCAAGATCAGCATGTAAGGAGTCATGACATCACCAAGGATCTAACACAGGGATGCAAATAACCACTCGCCCACTCGCTCGGGGTGAATGGTTCATCGGTGCGGGCGAGTATTTAATATCATACCAAAAGTAGTAAATGATTTGTATTGTGCGAGTAAAATTTTGTTGTTTATTTGCATCCCTGATCTAACATATATCATCCGTGTTAAATCATTAAAAGAAAAGCTGACTATAACAACAAGTTCGACGTTTGAATGTCACATGATGTGACTCAAAAAATATTTATTTATTCGATTGAATTTTTATCTGCGAATCTCTACTGAAACGTAACGAACTCGATCATTTCTGACGCAGTTGATCACGAGTGATAAAATGTGGATAGCCTACTTCAACAACGTGCAAGAAAGATCGTGGTCGTAGCAAGACGAAACTCCACAATCTGTGGCAAAGCCCACGCTGATACCTAAGGAAGTTATACTGTCCGTTTGATGGAAAGGCATCGTGCAGGACGAGTTGCTACCGCCGTGCAGAACGATAGACTCGGACCTGTATTGTCGACAATTAGCGAAAGTGCACTTAGGAATTCAAAAGAAACAGCCGGAACCCATTCGTAAAAAATATCAGCCGGAGGAAAGGATGTCGTATATGTGATGATAACGCCACATCGCATTCAAAACAGCCGGGACCCATTCGTATAATATCAGCCGGAGGAAAGGATGTCGTATATGTGATGATAACGCCACATCGCATTCAAAAGAAACAGCCGGGACCCATTCGTATAATATCAGACGGAGGAAAGGATGTAACGCCACATCGCATATATCTTTAATGACTCGCCAGAAACTGAGAGCGCTTGGCTGGGAGGTTTTAATGCATCGACCGTGTAGCTCAAGTCTCGCACCGTGATACTATCATTTCTTTCGGTCATTTTTTTTTTTTTTTTTAATCCAAAACCACATAAATTCCATAGCTACGGGATTATGGTGTTACGGAAAAATGGAAGAAAATCACCGAAGAAAATGGTGAATATGTGATTTCTTAACGTAATTTTCGAATCTCAATAAATGTATATTCAATTTTGAACTCCAGTGACTCAATACTTTTCAAACTACTTGATATGTTACATGTAAAGACTGGCGAATGTTCTCCACAAATTTCTAGTTTGCAACCAAGAAATCAAATACACTTCATTGCTTATAGGGAGATATATTAACAGACACCACTTTCACAGAGTACTATCGCTGGTCGATCTGTTGGAATGCCGTTAAATTCCGCAATTAGAAAGCTTAGTTCTGCAGTATGTAAAACTTTACTTTCCACCTTTGTTATTATCTAGCTAAAAAACCAGCATCATTACTTATTGAGCAACCCTCGTAGCAAACAAAAAATCAGCATTTAATGCAGCAGGAACCATATAACAAACAAATATATACATCACCAAATCGAAAACAATCAAATAAACAAATAAATATAAATCTAATTTTTGCATTTTTATATAACACAACAAATTAAGTATTGTATAATACATAAAATTGTCACATACATATAAATGCACATACTTGTATATTACATATACCGGTAACGTAAATAACAATATCAAGTTAGATATTTCCATTTTGAAATAATACTGACACTATATGCATGCATAATTTATTATGCATAACAAGCATATAATAGTTCTGAAGATAACATTATTAAATATTGCACAGTAAGGACACACACACAGAAAATTCTGTATTTGTCTTAATGCAAAAACTAAAAATTTTAGAAAACATTCACAAAAGTAATTATAAACATGACATATTGTTTGTACTTTGAAAACTAGGAAATACTACAAGCTCATGCACAGCACAGCAAAACACAATTTATATAACGTTCATTACAACGTACGAAATATTATTTAATATGTTTATATAAATAAATGTATATCATCACAGTGTATGATATAACTGTTTTGTCCAAAATATCACAGATGTTATCTACATATGTGTCACCGTCTCTCGACAATAATATAAAAGGCAAGAAAATTCCGTTTTCGTAGATAATGAAAAATATTAAAGCTATTAACTCAGATCAACAAAATTGAATCTAATACATTAATAAGCCCAAAAAATAATTACAAAACTGCATTACTAAGTCTCTACGAAGCACAGTCCTTTCTGTTTTCTTACCTATGATCGTCTTGACCTTGCAACTCAGGGAACAGATGTGTGAGGATAAAGTAGGCAACATCATAGTTGTTCCAATAAGCTGTATGTGATGTTAACGCTGCGAAGTAACTACTTCCCAAATTGCTTTCACGTAATACATAGTCCATTCTGTACTCCAGAGCTAAAATATACAGGAAAATAAAGCATTAACCCTAAATATTAACCAGAATATTAAAGGGATAAAATGTATAATCCTCTTGTGCACTAAAATTTAGCTATATATATAGTTGGAACAAACAAATCCCCCCGAAGTGGCAATGAAAAATGATATACTTACCAAAAAATAGTGAAACATACAGTAAAAGTACGTACATTATCAGTTCTTTCGCTAAATATTTTACTAGAAAAGGAAATGAAGTCGAGAAAAAAAGGAAAGACACAGAACAAACCAAAGCAAAACTGTGAAGTCTCCAGATATGTGCCATAGTTAATATTTCAATCAATACAGAACAAAAGTGGATTTTGACAGGCTCGCTACGATATAGTTAGCGGTCAGGTGATGAACAATATGAAACAGAACTTGTTTATGGTAAGGTTAACTGTATGCTTTTATAAGAATGAACATGAGTAACCGTTGTTAGATAACTTATGACGTACAGTGAAGTTGACGTTCCAAGTTATAAAGTCTCCGAATTAGAAATGGCCATACTAGAAAAGAGATCTTGTTTAAATATGACGAAATCCTTAAGAGTTCAGGAATTAATTTAGTAGGATGAATAATATCGTAAGTCATAGTTCACTGGACTATAATTTTTAAGATAGGAATATGGGTTATTTCGGAAAGAGTTTATGAATTTAATAAGGAGTATCGTAGTTTTGCCTGAGCCAGAAGTTCAGCATTCCTCCCAGGTTAAGATCAGTTTCCGGATCACCAAATTATAAGATCAGTTTCATTAAAGAACATTCTTGTTCAATTCTCAACAAAACTGGCGTAAGTTTCTATGAGAGATAGTTGCCCTCAAGACATAAAACATACGTTTTTAGAACTGAGGCATTGGATGCTAAAAGAGCTTGCAAAGAGAAATAGAAAAATTAAACAGTTAGAAGAGTAAGTTTGTCAACATGAAATGATATCGATGAGTGTAAGGATTAGAAGTTACTTAGCCAAAGAAACAGTCGCTGCTCTTAATTTTAGTGGTAACAATCAACTCCTTAAGAAACACAAATCTTGTTAACCTCTTGAAGATTTTTTTTTTTTTGGTACCTTCTCAATAATAACCAATGTCAAAATATTGAGAAATAAGGAAGGGCAGGACTTGAACTCACTTCTGATTAGTCTTTCGCTCAGTAACTACAACCACTTTCAAAGACCATTTCATTTTGATATTTCTAAATCCACTGAGTTTGTTTCAGTTATGAACCACTTACCTGACTAATTCCCTTTCTCCATCATTTCCTTTTGTGTTTGATGTGACGTCCACAGCCCGAACGATCATTGGCACCGTAGTTTCTATTGTAGAAAACTACTGCGTAGAATTGAAAGAGGAATGTCTCACCATACTGCTTTGGCACTTTTCAAAAACTCTGCAAGGTACGAGACGGTTTCGGCATGGCTGCAAGTTTTATCCATACACTTGTGGCCTCATCATCGTGCAAGTGGGGAATATGTGTGTCATATAGAGGGTTCATGACGATCTTCTGGAAATAAATTGCGCTAACTTTTGTGTTGGAAGGCATTTCGATGAGTGGCAACGTTCTCCGACTGAAATATCTCGCCACTACCAGAAACCACTGGAAATCTTTTCCTTGTACTGTAGCACGAAGTCAGAACGGCTTTTGTACTTTGTTTGACGGTAAAAATAGATCTCTGTTGGTCTCATCTACCCTCCTTGAAGGTACACACCCAGTTCCCCTTCTGTGTCCCCTGTGAGGTATGGTTCATACAGTTTTCTGGCATTTGTGAACCTCTCCTGGATATTGGACTCTATGACGCGGTGATCGCGCATTTAGTGATGCGCTTCCACCGCGAGGTTCTTCCGGATTATGTTGGAAATAGTGCCTTTTGAGATATCATATCGTATGGCCCAACTTCTCTGCGTTAGGGGAGTGTCCTGTGTCACTTCTTTTACTAATGCGCACTGTATTGGGTTTCGAGCGAGCCGGGGACATGTTTCTCCTCACAGTTTCTGACTGACCAAGTATTACAGTGATCTGTTGGGCATATCATCAGTTGATCAGACCCCTGTGAGTTTCGCTAACAATGAAACCTCCTTATTTTCATAATTTCACTATTGCTGAATGGCTATAGTAGGCGTTGGTAAGTCCATAAATAAATCCCTTCCAGAAAGTTATCACTTTTACCTTTATCGTCCCAGGGAACGTACTCAACTGATACTATTATTAAGTACAGGCAGCAATGTAGCCAGCAGCGGTTAAATGTGTCGTTCGGCAGGGCCAGTGAAAGTCGACAATTGTTACTGCGGGCAACCTTCTGTATCTCCAGGCAACATAACACCTGCAATGTTTCTTCGTCATAATTTATTCTTTAGTCATAATTTATTTAGAAATATTTCTTTAGTCATAATTTATTTAGAAATTTTATACGTGAATGCAGTTGTACTGATGGAAGCTTCACGGATATATTATAGTTTAGTGGAAGGAAGGAAGGGGGGGGGGGATAAGGGAACGTGTGCGCCGTTAATAGTTCATCAAAGAGAAAGAGTAATGAAGATAAAAATGTATATACATGTAATATAAAAGTAGCAATAATACAACAGTACAAGAAAAAAAAAAGATACACTATAAGGGGTTTTGTTAAACGTTTTAAAAGACAGGGGAAAAAAAGAAGAAAAACTGTGTCTGTAAACCTTCCATTAGTACACCCTATTGAAATGCATAGTAAAGACGGGCTTTCCAATGCTAATGAAAAAATATAGGAAATCACAACGAAAAAATATAGGAGGTCTCTTGAAGCTGTGAAAAAGGAACATTTCAATTATCCAATAGGTAGGAAAACAGTAACTTGGAAATTACACTAATTGTTATATGAACATACATTCTACTTTAAATATAACTAAATGGGTAATTATCTCGTTGCAAAATTTTTTACGGGTTTTTTCGTGTTTTCGTACTTAGCTCACCAGTATAAGCAACGACCATAAGGAAAGTGTAAAAAGGATATGCATCAGAAAATCAGTGTTTGTAAGTGTACATCTCCAAGATGGAAATATCTTTTTAATTACACTTTCATTTTCTTCAGTGTCCGAATATGCTTATTTGCCATCTTCCGTTTCTCTTTGTTCTGCTCGTCTTGAATTCTCTATAGTTCATTCATCTTCAAGGATGCGATCTAGATCATTGCCTGGGGAACACTAACGTCAGCCTTGTCCGTTTTTGATAGCGCAGAAGATAATCTCGTCTGAGCAACTCTCATCAGTCTAGTAGCCTACTTCCATTTCCTTCTGTAGTGTTTTGTCAATTTCATTTAATTTCTTCAGAGACGATTCACTCTTTGAAACTTCTTTTGATATAGCTTCTTGCTTCGCATTTATAAACGTACTTTCTTCTCTGGAAATCTTTGCCACTGTGGTCTCTTTGAATCTGCACTCTTCTAAGTAATCTTTATACTTTCACCAGACGTTCTGCATAGCATCTATTAATTGCTTTGTAACAGGTAGGTTACTTTCACAAGAGGAAGTAGCAATGCCACAAAAATATAGGAGATTTCGTTAAAATATAGGAAATATATGAGTTTATAGGAAGAGACGCAAATATATGGGAAAAATAGGAAATATAGGAGCATTGGGAAGCCTATAAAGAGCTACCGAAGTTATTTACGATACCAATTACGAAAAACTCCCTCACTTTCGGCATTAATTTTCAGCAATTTTTGAGCGGAAAGAGCATTTCTCATTATTTGGTCAATATTGAAAAAGCATTAATAGAATGCTCGTTAAACAATATTTACTAATTCTGCTTTATATTCACTAACGTAGTGCAACATAATAGTATGGGATTCCTATTCAAACTTTAATAGGTTTTACAATCAAAATATTAGATTTCCTACCTGACGAAGCATTCTCTTGCTGTGGTGAAGAAGTTCCATCAGTTTCAGAGCTAGGACTCTCAGCCTCTCCTCTCATTTTCCCACGAACCAAATTCCATAGGCTCCATCCGCGCTCTGGAGTAAAAGACAAATAAAGTTCTTTAGTTTGCCATAGTTTAAGTGAAAACACATAATTTGATTTAAAACACTTAACACTTAATTTCTGGTCTTAACTGATTCTATGAGCCATATCAGAATAGGGGATAGATACATCGTGTAATCACACATCCCAAATTGCTAGTTCCTTTACCTGAGAAGTAATGAAACTATTTCCTGCGAACACGTAGCTAAATAAGCCTTAGAATATTTGATTACTGTTCTTTCGTTTCCTATTTCTACGCGTCTGATACACTTATGCAGTTGGAAAGATTGGAAACTAACTTTCTTATTTACAAATGATGCCAGGCATATAGCAGTGCTGTCAGACTTACTGCTTTTATGTGAAATTTCTCCTATGTGCATTAAGTTTTGCAAGAAATAAATAAACAATACCTTGAATCTAAATCAAATTTGTGTGAGAACAATCGTGTACATACTCTAGGTCGCTTCGTATTGAATATGTAAAACTATTTAACCTTTTATCAAGTATTAAATTACTCACATGGCTGCTAACTTAATGGACATTTCCACTGATTTTTTTTTTTTTTTTTTTGATTGCTCTAAAAAAACTTCAGAGCTAGCTGATTACGGAGAACACTTCCTTTCGCTCATGAAATGATTCTAACTAGTCAAAATTTGCGATTGAATTCCGGTCTGCTACTTGTGCGCTTAAAACAACGACTACCATGTTTGTACGTCATAGGTCGGTACAGGGGAAAAGGTCTGCGTCACTCACTAGGGAAACGGCTTAGCGAAATATACGATGCATGTTTTT
The DNA here is from genome assembly GCF_964235325.1 of Thermobia domestica. Classification (NCBI taxonomy): domain Eukaryota; kingdom Metazoa; phylum Arthropoda; class Insecta; order Zygentoma; family Lepismatidae; genus Thermobia; species Thermobia domestica. The sequence goes on along the minus strand of NC_137463.1, from coordinate 97,534,332 downwards.
CAAATGTGTACGACGTTGCTAATAACACAAAGAATAAGAAAAGTAACAGAATTTAAGGTTTATTTAAAAGGCAAACTATTTATTTATTTATATATTTATTACCAATTATTTGAATATACTTGAATATCTTAGGACAAAGTTGAAGTCTACTAATTTGCTATATTATTGACATTGTTTGCAGCCTGAAGTAAGAAACTAATTAATATTCTCATGTTTCGGTCACCGACCGACCTTACGAAGCGAATTTTATTCATTCTTAAGAAAAAATCAACAATATAAAAGCATAGTTATTTGATAGTAGAGTGCTAATTTCTTATATGCAAGTTCATCGTGGATTCGATAGTTAGAGGCTCAGGGGGATGCCTAAGGAAATTAATACATGAAAAAACATTTCTCTAAGTAAAAGTAATCTAAATTCTCTATGAGTTCAACACAAGGACGCACAAACTTACGCTGATAATTATGTTCATGAGCATTCTGATAATTTACAAGTGCTATTATCGAACTACTTTACACATTAGCACTATTATTTCATAATAATATCTTCGCGCTTATTGTCGTTTTCTTTCGAAATGGAACATACTCGTAAATTGTTTATATTAGTCCATGTGAACATTTACAAATTGGGTGAAGTGTTTTGAGCACATGACTACATTTAAACCAACAAATAAACAGGCATGGTCTCACAGTAATAACAAACTAGTTATAGTGGCTTATTACTGAATAAAATAAAATGAAATTTCTACTTTTATGTTCTACGAATATGTCCTGTAGGCAACGGGAGACGGATGATTAATGAGAGTGAATGATTATAAAAGAATCGGTGGAATGGTTATGTGGAAGGAGACGTCTGAATCGCAAGAAAACCCACGGACACGATGTTGTTTATCACCAATTCATATTGACAACACTCACACTAGAGGTGAGCACTTCACTATTGATCAACTGTGTCCTTTGATAATGAATGTTTGTGATATGTCATGACGAGTAATGAACACAATATTCTGTTCCAGTGAGTGAAAGAATATAAGAGAAATCAATCTACTGAACGAAACATAACAAAGGCTGAACTCTTAAAACGTTTTTTTTTTTTTTTTTTTTTAACACTTGTGGACCTTAGAACACAAAACACAATACTTTCACGATATAATATTTTGCAAATGTATACCAAACATTAATCATCTCAGAGCTGAGGGCAGGCTTGTAGCCACCCCAAAAATGTAGGGGGGTTAATCCAACCATATTATAGTTCATCACCATAGTATGGTTTATTTGCAAGCCTACCTTGAGAAGTTTAGGGGGCAGTAAAACTTTCGGGAGAGCAGCCTCCCGGGGATACTGGCCTATCTGAAGGGGAGAAGAACATAAATAAACATATTTGCATACTTAGAACACTATTTCGTGTGAGGTTATTGAAAAGAAAAAGCTGAAATTTTAAAGTAACAACGTAAGTAACACATAATGAATTTCTGTCAATATTCCTCTTGTTCAGGCTCGAAAAATCCTGGACGCCAGGTAGTCAAGGCGATTGGAAATAGGAGTCTGGCCCATAAGTTAAATCAAAAATAAAATTATAAGGCCCATGTATGAAATTGTATTATTATGGTGCCTAGTTTTGAGAACCAGCACCTAGGTCACAAGAAAAATTCTCGAGCACTTATCTTGTTTATGATGGTCTTTCGGCAGCCTAACCATCTGTCTGCTTCTATTCGCTACAGCTTCCTTCAGCTTCAAACCACCGCGGTGACCACAAAAGCATTTCCCTTGTAGAAATATAAGACAGTAAAGCGCTATATATTACGATTCTTGTAGCATTAAGATAAGAATAGTTGTAGCAATGGTGTGGGGTGACCGATTGCTAATATGCAGAGTAAATAGTAGAGAAAATGAAAGGATGTAATAGGATATGAATATTTTTAAAGGGATTAAGAACCTTTATGCGCAGGAAGTGCTTATTTGTAGCCGTAGTATAATAGCATGGAGATTCACGACAAATCTTCAAAATAAAGGAAAGCTATATGATGGCTTAGATATTTTCAATCTGCGCATGAACTGATATAGTGCTTAGGCTCTAATGTTTTTGGGGTAATACAATAGTAAAGTAATCCTCCTTAAGTGTATAAGTATCTAAAATATTCGTAATAGAACATTACAAATGACCATTAATTTATTTCAAGCTAGGAAAATAGGTCTTATTAACACGTTACGTTTATATACAGTAAGTGTATTACTTATTTTGCCGTTTTTCCTTTCACTATTCTACTAAATTTATTTGTAGTTTGCAGTGAGAAACTGCAATATGTAAAGATTCCCTGAAGCTTCCAATGCCACTCACAGAGCGCTACGGACATGAGACATCCCGCCAAAACCCTTGTCTGTGTTGCCGTGACGTAAGCAGCTCATTTTTCCATTGTTTGAAGCGTTATATCTCCGTAACGAAGAAATATGTTTTTGAGATTTTTGGTATATGGTATATTGAAGACTAGTTCTACACGATAGTATCTTTAAATTACAACCTTTGGTCAAAAAGGAAACGTCTATTGTCCTACATGAAATTATAACAAAACATTAAAACATATTTTAAGAAAGCATTAACATTAATACGTCTACAGTATACGGTTTTCCCTTCCTACAAAATTTCAATATTTTATAGTTTTTTTTTTTTTTTCTTTTCTTTAAGTATTGAGTCGCATTACTTCTAAAGCAATTTTTCTTGGATTTCCATTTTACTCTTCAAATTACAACAATTACTTTAAAAATTTTATAGACGCCAGACAAAAGGCGAGAAATGGACTGACTATGTCTCTAGACTTATTGCGTTATATTCTGGTAGTCCTGTAAAGTAATGCAGAGGTCCACACATGTCTCCCCTTCCACCAACCAGTTCAACGAATTACACTTTTCCTTAAACAAACAAACAACCAAATAAAAAAGCAATGAATGAAGTAACTCATCAGATACTATTTTGTTACGTTATACTCAAGTTTTCCATCTCTCTCTCATCATTTACTAAAATACATTTGAATATTATTTCTGGTAGTCCTGTAAAGTAATGCAGAGGTCCACACATGTCTCCCCTTCCACCAACCAGTTCAACGAATTACACTTTTCCTTAAACAAACAAACAACCAAATAAAAAAGCAATGAATGAAGTAACTCATCAGATACTATTTTGTTACGTTATACTCAAGTTTTCCATATCTCTCTCATCATTTACTAAAATACATTTGAATATTACTCTCGCCCCCAGGTATCAGTTTAATATATCAACTACGTAATAACTTTAAGGTGGATCACTAGGTGTTCTCGGTGCTATGCTAAACGCTGCTTGAATAGTGCGGCATTGCTAAATAGTGTCGAGTGTTTACTGATGCCAAATAATAAAAGGAGTAATCATGGAATTCTGGTTAGATACTTACTGGAGAACTTAGTTTTCGACCCATACCGCGATTCCGCTTCTCGAACTACAACGCTAGAATCCAGGAATTTTCTTATTGTAACTACTACAGTAAACGTACAAATTTGGCAACAACGCATTATGGTGTTCTGCGCAAGTTTCGTCTAAATCTATTTCCTTAAATGTAAATTAATATTTAAGTAAAATGTGAAACATAACACGAAAAACGGCCAAACAATATATCTATTTCGTAATAAGATTGTTCCTTTAAAATACTTTACACATTCAAATAAGCATTTCATAAAACGGAGCACTTCTAGTAAGATCTGACAGGAAGTGCCATCTTGTGTGCTCATTGTAAAACGAATCAAATATCTTCTTTTATTTGTTACCCTTTTCGATATCAGAAGCCACAACCAAGTGAATCTGTGCCCTGTGTTGTAGCTGAAACGTAACTCTATCTTATAGTATAATATTTAAATGTAACGTTTCATTGCGCAGTAGTTAGGGAAATGAGCTAAAATATGTACTGACTTCCGGGTGGTGATCTACCTTAAAAGGTTGAAGTTATATATAATACGTTACCATTCATCTACTAAATTGGTAAATAATATTTTAGTAATGTCTGCTAGTGCTTTATCAATTAATACTATAGTAAAACTCTACCACATCGTACTTAGTGATAAAAAGATGTGTGAGGACGAGATACTTTTAAGCAAACAAAGCATTCGGCGCTAAGACCAGGATAGGAAAAGACATGAGTTAGACAATTCTCCGTCAAAATTACATTACAATTCAACATACTTTGAACTGAACGTGGAATGACCTTGTCATTATGATTTTCCAGAGTAGACATCCTATGGTTTGGTGAATGTGGCGGTAAGAACGATTATTGTAAGAAGATTAAACGGATATTGAAAATGGAAAGACTTGTGCTGTGCGATAGTGAACGTTCACATGTGGATCTGGACTAACACATTGATTTTGCAAGAACTATCGAATCAACTCTACGTACCAATTACACTACTGGGCAAGGTTACTTTGTAATTTTGTGTAACATTTCAGATATGTTTAATTTTTAATAATAAACAGCACCGAAAGTATTTATGATTATTTGTTCTATGTCCAGAAAGCATGACATCATTAAGACGAGGGTGTAACATTTAATGCAAAAAGTATGTGAAAATGGGTGATGCCCTCATCTATTTTCATCATTGCATTTTAGGTCTTCTCGCGGGTGCAACCTCCCGAATCTGGACCGTTGCAGTAAGGCAAATTGCGCTATTTCGAAACGTTGGGCTTTTAGAGATGGACATTTTCTAAACCTACCGGTAATACAGTGCAAGGCTGTATTGCTTGGGGGTGAAGGGACGTGCATACTCTGCGGGAGTCGCCGAACGACTGGACAATCTGGGATGCGCAAAGCCGTGCTGTAATAATATGTCTCCCCAAACAGGGACAAAAGGATTCGAACCTGGACCGCTACATAATAATATGGCGACCGAACCCGAGACAGTAATATGAGTTGTGCCGTGCAAATAAACCTGAAAGTTATCAGGCAGCGTCCCTTATAATGTGATGAGTGAATATTCAATAGTTTCGCCACAACAATGAAAAACTAGAGTGAGGCCGCACTAAGAAGAGCTCTGACAACTCTCATGTGCGATCAAGCGCGGTTGCCACATTTATCTTCCGTAACAATACAACAGGGGACACTTTTTGTGGGAAAAGTCATGTATGTGTTACAACAAAAACATTATTATTATTATAAACATTATTAAAACATCATGCCTGACGAAAGTATCAGCCAAAAGAAACAAACAAATTAGTATTGCGTTAAGATTGTTTACAAAATCGTAAAGAAAACAATCGTTACTTCTATCATCACATCAGCACATAGGGCCTTATGCAGAGTCGTTTCGACATATGATTAGCGTCACACTAAAGGCCTGACTACTGCATGGAAACATATGTTAGTCGAACTCTTTGGTATGACATTGAGCTTCTTCGTGGCTAAGCGGTTAGCATATGCCTTTGGCGTGGGAGACCCAGGTTCGATTCCCGACGGGAGCTCATGTGGTTCGGATTTCACGTTAATCAGTAGGCCCACGTCTCATATAGCCTCGCTGCTGAAAGAGACGTTAAACTCAAAATCAACTCAACTCTTTACTATGACACTAAACACGCCTCAGAACGACTCTGCGTAAGGCCCATAATGTTATTTTTTTATTGAAACTTACTTACATTAGAGAATGGCTTTCAATTGCAGACAGTTTAATGCCGTTTACTGTAGAAATCCTACGCTTTCTTCCCAGGGTAGATAAAGTTCTGTCGGTTCAGCGAGGTCTTTCGGACACTCCTTTTTTGTGATTCTTTTCACAGTTGCAGGGCTAATGTGTAAAGCTGAAGCTACTCTTTCAATCACTTTATTCAATGGCATTAAAGCACCGTCGTTACTTTTTTTTTTTTTTTTTTTTTTAATATTCCCTAAGATTAAACACCAATTCTCGTGCCTGACCTGTCCAGGGCAACCCTTTTCCGCACTTCTTACGCACTTCAAGCATTGTGTTCATAAACACACACACACACACATACTAAATTTATATGTTAGGTCTATGCGAATAATACGAATACAAACTATGTTCCACTGATGAATGAAAATAACAACGATTACACCACAATATTCACACCAAAGTACTGAGATGATAGCACAAAAAATCAAAACAACCTGACAACAGAAAAATTTTCACAGTAATGAGTAGGTATAAATGTGACAACACTTCTGTTATCATAGAGACAACCTAGTGTTTCCAAATGTATTTTTGTGAGTTTAAACCTATCCTCTCCTTCACATATTGATTTAAAAAAAGTCTTCTACGAAAAGACAAACACAGCTGGATCATGTTTGTTACTTTCCAACTACTCAATTTCTAAATCAGTCATTATGAAAAGCTCATTATAACGGTCACTAATATATAGACTATGTATATTTTTTCCGATGTCAACAAATTTCCTACAGAGACCATTAGAAATTCTACAAATTTCTGCCTGACATTCTAAATCACGGACCATTGCCCTTGAACCATAGAAGAGCCGTATACAGACACACTCGCTACCCTCTTCGCTTTTAATTCCACAAAAACCTACTCCCTGTGTCGACAGGGAGGTAGACCGGTTGTTGTTCCACTTCTATTTCCGTAGCAATCTTGTCAAAAAGAACAGAGCTGTATCAATAAGTGGAAAAAGAAAAACAATATTCATTGCTGAGGCCTAGTGGAATGTTGTGCTGGAATGTTGAGAAGTAAAGCGAAGTACGATTATTTTTAAAATATCTAGTTTGTAAGTATTTCAACTTATAATCTGATTCAATCAGTGATAAAGTAATTTGATTCCTTCATAGTTCTGTCAAGTAGTTGCTTTGATTCTTCTTGCTATGACAGTTCGCAACACTGTCATTAACTTACACGATGTTAGATCTGTCAGAGCTCAGGTTATGATGGTCTTAGAATAATAGATTGATATTAAAGGCTTCAGGTTCTCATCAAGTACCCATTAATTAATGTATATAAATAATCTATGTGCTTATAAAGGCGCGAAAGGTAAACTGACATGTGCTACGTAAACACAAAAATAGTAATATAATATTATTGAAGCAAGCTACAAGAGTGTCCAGTGCATAATATACACAGAACCAATTTTATTATATTTTTCAAGTATTTCCGTGTATATTTGGCAAAATCTTAAGAGTTTGGAATGTTTTTTTGCTTCTGAAAAGTTGTGGTTTTAACACATAGCGGTTCTTTCGAAATTATTTTTATTTCTTGTATGTGAGTATTAATTTTTTGATTCTGGAAACAAGAAAAATATTAAGTGTTTGAACAACGAACCAATATAGGCTATATTATTTTAATTGGTTTTCTTAAATATAAATACTTTACACCAGCCTTTCCGAATCTTTTCCACACTGCGGCCCCCTTTAGAGTCTACAATATATGTGAAGGATCCCTTGCAACATATACTGTTAGTATTTATATTTCTTCCCCATATTAGTGTATATATATATATATATATATATATATCGGGTGTTCTAAAAATATATATAATATGGATGAAAGTGTGTGTTTCTGTTTTTGTTTGCAGTGGTATAATCATGTTAGACTGGTGATGCCTACTCCGTAATCGTCGAGTGGTCCTGGGTTTCAAACCTGGGGCCGGACACCTTGAGTAAGATATTGCAAATACACTGTCAAAAAATTAGGGGATCAGATGAAAACTCATGTAAAATTTCTTACGAATAATGTGACAACACTGTATTTGGTGCAGTTCGGATTAAAATCGACTAGCATGAAGGGACAACGTGCAAACGAACCGTTTGAAACACCTGTGCACGTGATCGGTGACGTGGCGCTACCAGAGGTCATTTTCTGGTGTGGCGCTGCCAACACATTCCAGCTCCAGGATAATTCTGTTCTCATTGTGAGTGTTTAGTGCAACACAAATCCACGTAGTGAAATGGCGCAACAACGTGATTTGCCAGAATCGTTGGCATGGCGAGCTGTCGGCAGGTTGGAAGCTAATCAGTCACAGCGGGAGGTGGTAAATGTCATAGGAGTGGCACAAAGTGTGATTTTCCGATTGTGGGATCGATTTCAAACAACTGGAAGTGTTCGAAGAAGACCGGACAGGATCATCCACGAGCAACCACAGCCAGAGACGATCGTTATCTCTTGTTAACAGCCCGTCGAAACCGGCGTCAGAATGCAATTCTGCTCCAGCGAGCCTTCCGAACAGCAATAGGACGCACAATATCCACTCAAACGGTCCGCAATCGTCTTCGAGAAGGTGGCTTCTACGCACGTAGGCCTATGGTGTGTAAGTGTCCCATCAACTGCACGACACCGTGTTGATCGAAGAGTGTGGGCGGAGGAACATCGTGGGTGAGGACGCTATGAATGGGGCAATGTTTTGTTCTCTGACGAGTCAATTCAGTGTGGAGCCTGATAATCGACGTATTTTCATCTGGAAAGAGTATGGAACACGACACAATCCCATGTTTGTGCGAGAAAGATCATGGTGGTGGACTGATGGTGTGGCCGAAATCAGCATTGGTACTGAGCTCCACATCATCCGAAATGACTCTTTGACAGCTCTCAGGTATAGGGATGAGATCCTGAAACCTCTTGTTTTTCCTTATGCTGGTGCCATTAGTGAGTCGTTCCTTTTCATGGATGACAATGCTCGTCCTCACAGAGCTCGGTTAGTGGATGAGATGCTGGAAGCTGAAGGTATCGCTCGGATGAAGTGGCCAGCATACTCTCCGGATCTCAATCCAATTAAGTATGTCTGGGATATGCTTGGCAGACGAATTGCCGCTAGGGCAGTACCTCCAACAACCATTCCAGAGCTGGAAGTCGCTCTTCTGGATGAGTAGCACAACATCCCCCAAGAACTCATCGATAATCTGATTGAATCCATGCCACGCAGGTGCGAGGCTGTGTTGGCTGTTCGAGGTGATCATACAACATATTAAGGAATAATCAGTGTTGTTGCCTTGCCTGTTTGTGAGCAGTTCGAGAGGTGCACACATAACCGTCTTGTTTTATGAGCCATGTGAACGGTACGTGACGTTTGGGCACCGCCGTTTGGGCGCGGACGTTTGGGCCCCGCCGTTTGGGCACTGGACGTTTGGGCGCGAAGCCATTTGGGCGCCAGACGTTTGGGCGCGAGTTAAATTAAAAAGTCATAATGTTAGGCGCTGAGTACTAAGTTCGAATCAAGATATCACAAGGTGTCTATTGTAGCGGAAGTCCTTGAATTATACTGGATTTTGCTTTACATACTAGAAATACTGGAATTTCAAAATTCTAAAAACTGAATTAACAATTAAATTTTGTAAATTTAAGTTCCAACCAAAGTTAAGTGTGCTTTTTTATTTGATAACTTTTCAAGCCAAAGGTAAGTCGACCAGACTAGATATGATTGACTGCATTACATACATAGTGAGCCTATTCCATTAAAAAAAACTTAAAGCAGGCCTTCTACTGTAGTTATGAAATAAGCGTGAATGCCAAACACATTTCTAGTGGCTAAATGACCAATATATGTACACTTAACTATTATTTTTCACTTTGAAATCGTTCTTTTTTTTTTCTTTCTACACTTTCTTTAATGCAGATTAAATGCTTACAATGGGACGAAAAAAAAGGGTGTTAAGCTTTCTTTTATATGGAATGTTAATTTTTTAAAAAAAAAGTTCCTAAACTCAATGTTTTAGACACCCTGTAATAACATCTTTCCCTCAACTCGATTAGGATTTAGGATTTTTAGATTTCTAGGCTCTCGGCATCTGAGGCCATTTAGCCCGTCACGTTTGAGGGGACACACTATCCGGGGAAAAGGAAGGAAGAAAGGATTGGGGAAGGAAGCGACCTGGACCTATAAATTAGGTACTACCACGGCATTTGCCTAGTGTGAATGAGGAAAACCCAGGAAAACCTCATTCAGGGTGGCTGGCCTGAAAGAGCGTGTTACTTTTTCGACTGAGTGCCCCCACCGGGAATCGAACCCGGGACCGCTCGCACCGAAGGCGAGAGCGTTAGCGACTACGCTACGCGAGGCCACTTCCCTCAACTCGAGTGCGCGGAAATCTTTTATTGGTAGTTCTTTATTGGACTTAAGGAAGAGAAGAGTTTGGCAAACGTAATACGAAAGGAAACAAATTTTAATATTCATAAGTATGTAATTGTTAACTTTTTTGAAAAATACAAAAATTAAATCAATATGTTTTAATTATCGTTAAGAAAATTATTAACAGTTCGTCTGATTCCTTCATTTCCTAGCTTCTTTATATAATATAAAAATTAGATCAACATTAGATCAGAAGTACAAGAATCGTGAAGCGAAAAATCAACCCATGACGAGGTTAAGCAACAAATGCCACAAACGCATTAAACTATTTAATTTAGATGAATAAATAAGATAGAGATAGAAAATATACAGATATATGAGGTGAGATAAAGATAGAAGTATATGAAATGTATATATCTTGATTCGCGCTTAGTTTTCAGTGCCTAGCTTACTTTATATATGTCGTAAATTGTGATTTTTACTATGCACCTCGCGCCCAAACGTCTGGCGCCTAAACGGCTTTGCGCCCAAACGTCCGGCGCCCAAACGTCCGGCGCCCAAACGGCAGCGCCGAAACGTCCGCGCCCAAATGGTGGCGCCCAAACGTCCTGTCCCGCATGTGAACAAGGTTTTCCGTGCCCCAACACTAGTATGTGCCTAATTTTTCTAGTGTATCTTAAGGCATTCCTTCTTGTATGATATATATGAGTCAAACACAAGCTTATCCATACAATATCTTAAGGTCTTGTGTGATATTTCAGTTGATCCCCTAATTTTTTGAGCAGGTATATAAATAAATGCAGTACGTAAACGAAACTAAACCACAATAGTCTACCCATCAAGTATAGAAAAGAAGTATTTTTCGTTATATATATATATATATATATATATAACTTCAACAAGTTAACATGATAATAAGTGTCTGACTCACCAAGGTACACAACTTCAGTTAATGTGACGGTTGGTGTTGTCTTTTAGCCACGAACTTGGAAATGTCAGGCTCAAACAAAGAAACTTTTAAGTGAAGATCCGCATCAGTATTTTGTACATCGAATATCACTTCTCACGCAAATTGACTTGTCATTATTAATTCGACCATGTTACTTAAAATGGTGTATTTCTCATCACTGTGTGTGTCTTCTCAGATTCGCATGCGGACCCCCAGAGATCGTCTTGCAGCCCCTGGGGGTCCGCGGTCCCCAGGTTGAAAAAAGGCTGCTTTACACGAAATACATTGAAATGTGTAAAAGTTCTTCCATTTATATAAGCAGGTAGAAGTTTTCTCCACAATCATTGTATGGACTGAACATGATAATGAACAAAATGGTGGAATTAATAACGTGGGGGAAATGAGAGAACCCCCTAGGAAACCTACGTCACGATGTCTGTCCACCACAAATCCCACCTGGTGCGAACTGGGACCCCACACCAGAGATGAGAGCTCTACCACTGAGCCACCACCGTCCCATTGGGATATTCATCTTTCTCCCGCTTATTCTTTAAATACAAACAACAGAGACATTTTAAAGAAATGTACTTATTATATGCACATGTATAATTGTAGTAAATATCTCATCTTTTCTGACCTTAAAGTGCTTAATTCGCTGCTGGCCACGCTGCTATGCTGTATTTTACACACTTTCATTTTAGTATCTTCTAAACTAAGAGTTTAGTACTCTATCGGAAACTAAAACCCGCAACCAACCACAAAGAAAACGCATTAGTGACTTGACCACAAAAAATAACACAATATTCTACATTGATTTATGTATATATAATCCTCTACACACACACACACACACACACACTAGATAGAAGCAGTCAAAGAACGCTTTTCACAACTGACTATTTAAGGCAACAGTGTCTCATTCTTTGTAATTTCTAAATTATTGTGAAGGACCCGCACACTTGAGTGTGAATGTCTGCTGGTAGTTGAACAACTTCCCAGGACGTTGGATCGGGCGTGGTGGTCAAGTGCATTGGTCTGCCTGGTCTCCAGACCTGAATCCACTGAATTTTTATGTGGAGACACATTAAAAGTGTGATGTATGCTACTCCTGTTAACAACTTGGAACAGCATATCCATAACGCATGTGCAACTGTTCACTATGGCTCAGGTATCTTCGAACGGATTTGGTCATCCATGATCCGACATTGTCATGCATGCATTTTGTTTATTGGCGGACATTTTGAACATATCTTGTGATGTACTCGCCGAAGGTAAGTTTGTGTCTCTCTGATGTCGATATTTATTGTTTCGAACTTACTATTCCCACGCTCTCGACTCACGCTAACTCTGCCAATATGCTATAAGTTCATATGACCTTTTTTGCTTATCTCGGTGTCACGAATCACCTCTCGACGTTTGTTACATTAATTAAGTTATACCCTGTATATATGTGTAATCCCATTTTTACTTAGGGGGCCGCGGTGGCTCAGTGGTAGAGCGTTCACCTCTGGTGTTTAGGGTCCCGGGTTCGATCCCAGCCCCAGCCAAGTGAACCTTGTGGTGGACAAACACCGTGTGCGTGGATTTTCTCAGGGTTCTCCCGTTTCCCCCCACTTTCTTCACTCTACCATTTCATTCATTACTCATCATCACCTTCTCCTTTAGCCTAACCGGCATAACCGTGGGACGTAAAACTCAAAGATTTCATTTCATTTTTCCCATTTTTACTTGAGTACCGGTAGGGTGAAAAACAATACAGATTTAAGAAGTTTCATTGAGGTGACTCAATGGGATATTTGTATCGGTTCTTCATATCACGTGAAGTGTTATTTACAAGTGAACTGGGCACAATTATATAAATTACAGGCTTGCATTAAAAAGGCAACTTTTGAGTAGAGGTACGGCGAAAAAATTAACACAGGCTTAAGAAGTAACTACTAGTATTTTGCTGAGATATCCGTGCCGGTGCTTCATATCAAGTGAAGTTGTATTAACATGGTAACACTGTACATATATATAATTTAAAGGCTTCTTTTATCTGACAAGATAATTTAAATGCAATAATCCAACACTTTTTAACGCTATTCCTACAGGAAACTTAATCAGAATATAAAGTTCTTACCGTGGTTTCTTGAGGAAGTGCATTGAGCATGACGACAATGTATGCGTTGAAGTGCTATAGTTATATTTTGGTGAGTATTTTCTTTAATGACTTACCTCCTTTAGAAGGTGTTCCTGGAGTCTTTGGGGAAGTACACGCTGACGCTGATGCTGATGCTGATGCCGTGCTACTTTCTCCATCCTCCTTATATTCTACTTCCTTTTCTTTCTCCTTCTCTTTAGTCTCTTTTTCTTTGTCCTTTTCCTTTCCCTCACCCTTCGTCCTGTCAGGCTTCTTTGATTCGGGCACTATCAACTCTAAAGGTTGTTGACCATAGGGCACTTTACTCACAGCATTATATGCATGCACTTGAAGGGGAGCAATGCGAGTATAGTCTTGTAGTAATAAAGGCTCAACTCTGAATAAAAAATATACACAATAATTAAAAATGTATACTAATTCCAACACCTACGCATTAATAATATATACATAAATATCATAAATATCATATCGTGCTTTTGTACATAAATATCATTAAAGTATATTTGATTTTCTCTTTAATCGGTTTTTGACTTAATATAACTAACTTTTGATACTATTTATTTTTGTTGCTTGCCACTAAAGTTTTTCCTTAACTTTAAGTTAATTAATGTTCGCTAGCGAGTTTTTAAACCCGAGAATGAATATCACGTGTCCATCAATTATCTTTACAATTTTATGCTTTAAAACTATACCAGATAATAAACGGTTCTCAACCTGTGATAACTGTCTTTTTTTTTTTTTTTTTAATTTTATTTTAATTTTCAGGTGACGCAGATTTGACGAAAAATGTGGATGCCACAGAAGAAAGCTCACTGTGTAGCTTGGTACATAGAGATGAAGTTCGATACCTAGGTGCAACGAAACTTTCGGACACAGCATGAAAGGGAACGGCGGTCCCGACCAACTATTTGGGTTTGGTATACGTTATTTATGGAAACAGGTACTATTCTCCATAAAGAGAGGGCGCGTCGCAGATTTTTTTCAGACGCCAACACGGTCAAGGTACGGCAGACATTTGCAAGAAGTTCGACAAAATTAATGCATACGGCGCCCAGAGTGTTGGAAATGTCATGCACAGTCTTGCATAAGAGGTCACGTATTTCTTCTTACAAGGTACAGTTTCTTCTGGCACTAAACCCTACGGATAAACCTCAGTGCGAACAGTTTGAAGTGGATGTACTAGCCATGACTGTCTCAAACAACTATTTTCTGGAAAAGATTTGTTCCTTTGATGAGTAAACTTTTCATGTATCCGGCAAACTGAATCATCATAATGTTCGCATACGGACTCCAAAGGTCAATATGTGGTGTGAACTTATGCATAATTGCATTATTGATCCATTCTTTTCAGAAAGTCTACCGTCAACAGTGATGTTTACCTGGACATGTTACAAGAGTTTACTCTGCCAAAATTAGAACACCTCCAGTCTGACGTCATATTCCAGCAGAATGAAGCACTACCTTACTGGTTCCTATACGCTCGTCAATTTCTCGATGAAAAGTTTCCGGATAGGTAGATTGAATGAGATGATTTGATTCGGTGGCCGCCAAGATCTCCTGACCTCACACCACTAGACTTTTTCTTATGAGGTTTTGTAAAGGATTAGGTGCATCGAACCAATGTTATAGATCTACAGAACTTGAAGACATGTTTTCTCAACGCATTTGAATATGTTACCGTCAAGCTCCTGGAGCATACATAGATAGAAATTGAATGCCGATTGGCCATTGTCCGTGCCATTAGGGATGAACACATTGACATGTATGAGGCAACAAAACTTTATGTTACCCTGTCACATGATGAAAACAGTTTATTATATAGTATAGTTTTAAAGTTATTAAGTCTAAAGTTGTAAAGACAGTATATGGTCACACAATATTTTCTATTTATTTTTTTAAGCCCATACATGAAATGGTCCGTTAAAACTTGCTCTTTCTTCGAATTTTGCAAATTCGGCTTTTAATACTCAAACAAAATTATATAGAGAATGTTTATAGCAACTGTCTAACATAGTGCTGGATACATATTTGGCTTTCGGTTGGAAATAAAAGTAGAATAATAAAAATGAATAATAGTAAAAGTGCAGACAGATTATCAATGTAGTGATGTAAGACAAAATCAATATATATATATATATATATATATATATATATATATATATATATAGGGTGACTGGTAATTCGATGCATTCTTTGCAGGGGGATTCTACAAGTACTTTGGAATATTTTTACTTATATGAACCGGTGGTCGCAAATCAATAGTTTCTAAGTAATTTGCACATGTGTGATTACGTTGAAATTTGCCGGCTAACGAGAGGTGAGCGAGAGTTTTAACCTGACTCACTTCCACATATTGTAGAGGGATGAAATTTTACGTGTGTAATCCTGCATATCTATGCTGGTCTTATGCTAATGTGCAGTTTGTAATTTTGCACCGTTGCTGTGTTTAGATCTGAACGTGAAGTAAGGTGTACTGGTCCAAAATCCATTACTGCATCTCAGAAAACAGAGTGGTAACACCGCAGAAGAACTTGCCCCTAGGAAATGACTGCATGGTTGGGAAGAGGTGGAATGAAGGTGGTGTGCGGTCAAGGAAAAAACGCGCTGTCGAATTTCATACCCAGAGTCATGCATCTGTCTGGTCAATATTTGAGCAGTGAACCGGTGCGTTGTTTTCCAGGAGGTGGGCACCTTTTGTCAGCATGTCATGCTCTGGGATTTCACCCCAGAACGACGACCAAAGCGATGATTACTTTTATATATATCAGCATCGGTATTATTACTCGCGTTGCAGGATTATGTGAAATTCCAAAGCGTGATATGCTGATAAAAGTTATCCGCCTCCTGGAAAACAACGCACCTGTTCACTGCTTGAATTTTGACCAGACAGTTGCACGACCCAGGATATGAAATCCGCCATGGTTCGCGTTTTCTCTTGACCGCACACCACCTTCATTCCACCTTTTCCCAACCATGCAGTCATTTCCTATGGGCAAGTTCTTCTGTGATGTTGCCACGCTGCTTTCTGACGCGCAGTAATGGATTTTGGACCACTGCACCTTACAGAGTTACGAGTTGTACACTCACGTCCAAAATTATTGTCGCATGTCTATAAATCTGTTGTTGTAGGAATATAATTTGATAACGAATTCGCTCGGTATTTCTTATAATGTTAGTATGTGCATAATCGGCAAAGACATGTATGTGGGAAATTTCATGTCAAAAGAGTAATAAATAAGAACAATAAAACGAAAATAAAACTTTATTGTCCATTTAGCAACATTTTGTTTTACTCATTCTAATTTTCGTATTTATAATTCTTTTCCTATGAAATTTACCACAAATATACATTTCCCGATTATACACATAATATCAGTATTAAAAGTACCCTGCAAAATCATTATCAAATTATATTCTTACAAGAAGACAGTTATAAATATGCGACAATCATTTTGGACATGAGTGTACATTCCACATGACCTACATAGATATGCAGGATTACACACGTAAAATTTCATCGCCGTACAATATTTGGAAGTGGGTCACGGTAAAACTTAGATTTTGAAGTGCAGAAAATATTAGCCAAGAAACAGTAAACTTCAGCAAGTACTATCTAAGATACAAGTAGCAAATCTTTGAAGGACTATATAATAACATACTTATATTTAATATTACTGAAACGAATCGTAAAATACACATGTGTATTATCTGTAAACTGGCTTAAATTGGCTTAGTACTTAATACAGAAAAAATTTAAATATAGTAATTTATCAACTTCATTAATGTCTTACCTGTATGCTACAGGATCAGATGGATGGAATACGTTGTACAACCTCCTACACAAACTTCGAGGGAAGATGTCTTTGTGGCGAAGAGGATTCTGGGGATCTTTAAAACGAAGAGCAAGAAACACTGACAATGGAGAGCCCAAACAGAAAAAGCTATCAATCTGAAAGAAATTAAAATGTAATCAGTATTAGTTATGCACTTTGTAAGTTATTTATGTATATATTCCCACAATTTACACCAGGCTATTTAAACAAATACATTATAAGCAGTTACTAATAATATTAGGGTTGGAGCACACTGATCGACACATAATTATAGTTTAGTCTGGAAGATTATATGTGTTTAAATTTTATCCACATTGTGTTTTTTGGTTGAGATCTCCAGGCTCTATTCGCATACATGTACGGAACAATGAACAACACAATCGCTTTAGAACACACTGTTCTTCTTTACTCTTTTTCAATAACTGTCAAAAATTAAGTACATAACCATCAGACAGAGTATCTTTTGTTATAATTTTGGAAAGAAACAGTGATTTTTTTTCTTTCCTGGCAAAGAAAGAAAATTAAATTAATGTAGGTTAATTAAAATAGTACTAAAGTTATATAGAGAAAAGAAAAGAGATGATTTTCTGACAATGATCTGATCTGATTTTAGTTTAGAGTAGCGTCCCTTTCACCAGCGAGGTTATATGAAACGTGGACCTACAGTTTAACGTGCAATTCGAACCATATGAGCTCCCGCCGGGAATCGAACCGGGTCTCGACCTCCAAAGGTGCGTACGCTAACCGCTTAGCCACGATGGAACTCTTTCCTGGTGATAATTCATTCTTTATTTCAGCTTTGAGATTGCTTTGGTCCGACTACGTACATGGAATAATTCATTATATATATAATGGATACCTACTAGAAAAAGGTAAAATAATCACCGATACATTATAAGTGCTTTTGCTAAATACTTTATTGGACTGGGAGGAAAAGAAGTAGGGAGCAAAAAAGAGAAAAATGAAAGATTAGAGAAACAGATGTAAAGCATCCACGTGGGCGTCATATTGAAATATTTTCAAGGGTCACATCCTAAGAATAGTAAACTGAAATATTTGCTTAACGTCCCCCCCCCCCCCAAGAAACTGATGAAATTATTTGGAGTTTTGTATCTCTTTCAGCACAAGGCTATATAAGATGGACCTACAACTTCACGTGAAATACAAACTTCATGAACTCTTATGAGGGATCATGCGCGCCATGGTGCAATGTAATAAGGATAACAAATAAATAATAATTAAATAAATAAAAATAGCAAATTAAATATTAGAATGACACATAATGCATACAGAACAAAAAACAAAAAAAAAAAAAAAAAAAAAGGACAAGGAACTAGTATCGAAGTGGAGTCGAAAAATTGGCTGAAACGTTGAGATTCTACAACATGACAGTCTCTACTTTCTCAGTATTAGGCAGCTTTTGTAGTAATTTGACCCATAGCGTAAATAAGTGAATATAATAAAAGAAATAATGCGAAACTCTTGACTCATTGTGTATGCTGGTAGTATCCACCACTTTAAATATTTTTACTGGTTTCCAAATGGTAAAAGAAAAAAAATTAATATCAGTGTGGGATATTTATCCAAGTATCAGTTATAAAATGGGGGAAAACGAGAAAATAAAAAAAAAAAAAAAAAAGAGAGAGAGAGAGAGAGAGAGAAGTTATTTAGCATATGAATATAAGACCACTACAATATATGCAAGCAATTAAAAACAAACTTAGTTTTATGAAAACAGAAATACTTCTTCATTCAATACACATTTCTTAATTACTATTATACCTCAAAAAGCAATCCAGATTTCGCTGGTTTAACCCAAGCAAAAGAGCTTCTTCTTCTTCTCAATAAACTTGGACTACAGTTTGCTGAAGATTCACCATCGAAAGAACCAGAACCTTCCTAAAAGAGAGAAAAAAGGAAAACACATTGTCTTCTGTCTCAGCTATTTGTTTCCACAAACAGTTCAATACATTTGCAAGATCTTTTAAAAATGTCCGCTATTTGGAAACAACTTACTCACAAAATTTTCTTTGTGCACTGAAAATTTGTTACAATTTAATGTCTAAGATTTATTAGCACAAGCATATTTGGCACTATGTTCCAATACAAAAGTTTCCATTTATTACTCTTTATTCCTAGTCACTAAAGAACAAACGGCTACTCTTTTTAAACTTCTACTTTTATATTATATATTATCAATTAATTTAGTAATAGTATATTACATTATTCTATGTAACATTCACCGACTCACACGGTTAAGACACAATAAAAATACACGTATTCCTTGTAAGGTTGAGAATTGTCTTCCAAGCCAGATTCAAAGAGAAAGACAAAACAAAGAAACAGAAAAAGCGCTATTATGGAAAGAAAAATAGGACAGAGAAAAGCATGTGGTATGGAAAGTAGAGCAAGGAACAGATAAATAGATAGAAAGAGAAAGAGAGAGAAAGTTATTATAAGGGAAGAGATAATGCTGTACGGATTCCTTTCAGACTGACTAAGTCAAAGAACACCACAAGAGAAGGCTCCGAGTACTCTGGTGTACGGAGACCAAGTTGCTAACTACGGTACTAAGGCACCTTTGCTTTCAATATGGACGTAAATCCATCCTTCAAGTCCAGCATTCTGATGTAGAAACGAACTTACAAACCGATAGTGTGAGTGGTTTACTGCGGAGTGAACAAACAGGAGTGTCGCAAGAAACTGTTGACAAACTGCATTTTAACCTAGCGCTCTAAATTCAATCCTTGTGCCTCCCGGGACTTACATGGGTTGAAAACAATTGTTCGTAAGTTTATAAAAATAAGCAATTATATCTTAATGCTTACAAAGCGTAAATCGTCCAAGCGTTGGAGTCAAATGACTGTTCTTTGCATTTTGAAATCGCTTGTTTAATGTTAAACAAAATCACCGAAGATAGGGAATATATACGAAGAGTTTTGTTTTGTGATGAAATCATTATCTACAAGTCCTCTCACTGGTCTTACGATGTGGTATTTTAGACATTTCCCCGAGAAATGGATAAGTTGCAGCGGGCTGCTCCCTTGATATTATCACCCGATTGGATTGTTTATTTATTTGATACCTTTGGGAATACTTTAAGATTAATTATGTCTACTGTTCCCCTGTTGAAGATTGCTACAATTTGTTGGGGATCATTCATATTATAATACTGTTGATGTTGACATGTTGCAACTTGTGTGGGATGACGTATGCTGAGGTTCATTAATGTCAAACAAAACTTGGTGAGTTGTTCAACTGATAGTTTGGAATATCCTTATGTATAAGACATGCTTCCTATATCGCTAGATTTCCATCAGAATACGAAGAATAAATTCTTGAAGATAATCAAACTATCCTGCGTTATCATCTATTTTGCAATTATTATTATTATTATTATTATTATTATTATTATTATTATTAATAATAATAATAATAATAATAATAATAATAATAATAATAATAATAATAATAATAATAATAAAGTGATGTGGTGCATTGTTGAGTGAGCGATCCTCCCTCTTACTAATTTTAACCCCAAACTACTGAAGTAAGTCTCTAATCTCTCGCAAAACACACACGATGTCCTATAAAAATTAATAA
Source organism: Thermobia domestica (assembly GCF_964235325.1). Taxonomy (NCBI): domain Eukaryota; kingdom Metazoa; phylum Arthropoda; class Insecta; order Zygentoma; family Lepismatidae; genus Thermobia; species Thermobia domestica. Next base: position 97,513,780 of record NC_137463.1, on the reverse strand, counting down.
ATATTCAGGAAAATATGTTGTATAAAATTGGGCAAAACGTAGTCCCTTATTATTGGTCCATTTCAACTACAAGTAATTGAGACGTTTGGAAATTATCAGAAAAAATTACATCATATTCGACAAACTGTAGTTTTTACGAAATTTATCGCAGAATTTTTATTTAAATCTTCCGGGAGGGGTGGAGCAGATTAAGTGAGTCCTCATATTTGACTGACTTCAACTGCAAGACTGGGAATTATGTGAACATCACAAACATGATATATAGGATGTGCTGAAGGCCTCGGTAAATAAGAAAAATAAATAAATAAATAAAAATAAAAAAGTACAACAATGACTCTATATATGACTGTTAAAAGAATTTAAAAATGTTTTATAACAATGAATATATATATGACGGTTAAAGAATTTAAACTCTGTTATAACAACATTTATATATATGTCTGTATTTTCATTAATTTCGATCGTGTCTGAAGAAGGATATGCTAGATATCCGAAACAGTTACAAATTATAATTTAAAATAAAGTAAAGTTTTAAGCTTTGGTCAGTGTCTCTTTTGTTATCACAAACATGTACATCATATTGTGTTAAAATCAATAATATTTACAAAAGCTATCAAAAACAGAAAGAAAGAATGAAAGAAAAAGAAAGAAAAAGAAAGAATGAATGAATAAATGAATGAAAGAAAGAATGAATAAATGAATGAATGAAAGAAAGAATGAATCAATCAATATCTATCTATCTATCTATCTATCTATCTATATATATATATATATATATATATATATATATAAACATTGGGAGTGGGTTCATTCTCTTGTTCTCAACTGATTATAAATAAAAGTGGTAAAAATGATTGTGCAGCCTCAGAAAGTACATGCCATATTCCATGAAAATCTAATATTTACGAAAGTTATCTTGGATCATATTTTTTTAAATCGGAGGAAGGGAGAATGCCTATCACATTAGTGGGCTAAACTCGCTCCTACTCTTAACTATTTAATTCTAAAGGCATGGGATTACGGAAGAGATCGAAGAAAATAAACATAACATTGTATCAAAACCGAGTGGATTTTATATAAGTTATCGTGGAATTAAAAATTCGGGGGAAGGTGATACCATTACTTTTTTCGATTTTAGTTTCATGCGAAGTGATCGACTGTGGAATCTTAAAGAATATGTACGACATATTACACCAAAATTGAACAGCCGTAATGGAAATTATCGTGGAACATTCTTTGAAATTGAGGGGGAAGGGTGAATTCAGACTTTTGTTCCTGGCAGATTTTAATCCTAAACAGTGGGGACATTTCCAATATCATAAAAAAAATATGCATTAAGTTTTGTCATAATCGAATTTTTTTACATGGGGCGGATTTCACCCTCTTTTACTTGATGAATTGCAAACCAAACAATATGGTTATTTCTGCAATTAGAAGGAAGGCACATACCATACAAGACCTATCGTGGAATAGACGGATGGACAAACACACAAATGCCAATCGAGACGAATAGTATATCCTTCGCTAACACTCACTTCAATTATTACATTGTTACCATTCTGCTTTGAACTTAATACCTACTTCTTTCTTCAGCTAATCACACTAACAATTACATTTGAACATTTGCATATTTGATTATATTAAACACTACTAATGGCATCATTACCATAATTATACTGAAAAGAAGAAAATTATGCCTCTTAAAACAAACCATCAACTTATTCTGCAGTATAATTTCTCAAAATACTAATACTTAAAACTATTTCTATTGCAAATTAAGCTCGAATTTACACACATGAATACTGTTTCACTAGAATTTATGTTTGCTAATATCTACATTAATCACGGTGTATTGAAATTTTAACAAGCTGTCATAATGCCACTTGGTCTTGTGTTCTGGCAGAATAAATTACAATTTAAGTTTGTCACAATATTTTGATTCTTATTCTGGCTTTTTTAAAATTATGAATTACGAGCTGAGAACAAATACTGTATTTACATTGAAAGGTATTACGAAAAAAAGCAGAACATGAAGCATTCTTTCTTTACGATCAAATGTAAACAATGATTTATCAAGAAGTTGAGTATATCAAAGCTACATGCGATGGAACCTACTGCTTAAAAGGAAATCAAAACTACTACCTGGGTGCAGTCTCGTATTTACGCGCCAGGGCCAAAAGCTGCAAATTCCCAGGGGGAGACATTTAAAAACTCGAGACTGAAGTATGGATGCGGAAAAAAGAGGCTGTTCATGAATGAAATTTAGGGAGATCTAAACTGAAAACAATGTTTGGTATTACAGCGCGACCTACTTTTCCTGTTATGATTATATTGGTTCTAGAAGGAGATGACGATATTGCTTATAGTTCTGCCTTTGCAGCCAATAATGTTTTGTTTTTGTTGGGACACTTGTGTTTTTTCTGCTTACATATAACTGAATACGAACAAATACGAGGGGCGTAAAATTTCCTTCGGTCCAGGAGCGCACGTAATGACATCTTTTTAATGATCTATGGTGGCGAAAATGTTAAAACATGGCCCTTTATCTGAGCCAAATACGTATATCAGAGATTGAACACGGGATCAAGCCACAGAAAATAATTCGTCATGAAATATCAGGTCGTGTATGGCCATACGAATGTGCATGATAATGTTCTTACACACTGTAAGAAACTTTCTACAGTGCCCGAGAATTATCTTGGCAGTCCCACCGCTATTGCTCAAATGCAGTCCCACTGGTTAAAGAAGACGTTTCGTTCAATTCAACGTCCAATCTCAGGAAAGAGAAAATGCGCGAACACAAATACCAACTTAACAGTAAACTGTGTTCTCTACAACAGGAAAGCGAAAGGAAATGAACTGAAATGGGAGATTCATTTCTGACAAATATACTTTTCATCTTTGTATAACGATAACTGGAGTTCGAGAAGACGTAAATGCTATATTTTTTGCTTTTCAATTTATATAACTTTCATGAAGAATATGATTATTTTATATTTGAATTTTATATTGTAAATATGTGGAAAATAATTTTAAATGATAGCCACTTAGTTTTTATTCTGTTCTAACAACATTCAGATTTAAACATGCTACAAACTTGCGTTCTGTTGAAGAAGACACAAACATGCAGTGGACGAAATGGAAAGGGAAGTCCAAAGTTTATTTTAAAGAAACCCCCATGTTTTTACCTATCACGGTTCTTGAATTAGAGGATGATATGTGAACGTGTTTCTTGCGCGCGGAAACAGAGCGTGGGGGTTGTGAATGTAGCTTCGAAAATCCTAATATTTACCGCTAGGGCACAGGAACAGCGCTTCCAGAAAACACAAACACAAACACACACACACACACACACACAAAAAAAAAAAAAGTGAAACTAAATGAACTGGAAAGCGCGTATTTTCTTTGTGTAGGGCTATACAGTGTGTAGTGACTGGTGAGAGTTGTGAATCCTTTGTTTTGTTATCATGTTTGAAATTTTGTGTATAAGAATGGGTGATAGTGCCATAAAGAAAGGCAAGCCGTTGCATAGTGATGCAAGAGACATTGTTTTTAATGTTTACAATTTTTTTGCAGCAAATAATAATAAATCTGATAGTGTGCGTGAAACCTCCCGAGCAACATGTGTCAGTGAGAGATCCGTGTGGCGAGTTGTGAAAGAGAAGGAGAAAAGTCTAAATGCAGGATAACCCGTCGTGACACCCGGTAATGCAAGACCAAATACCCAGAAAAGACAAACAAATTTAGATTCTTTCGACGAAGCAGTAGTTCGTAGAACAATTCACAATACGTATGCTGAAGGCATTGCCGTGACCGTAAATAAATTATTGTATGAACTTAAGAAAAGCATTAACTTGAAGGGTTCTGAGTGGGTATTACGACAAATACTGCACAAGTTGGGTTTTAGGTTTAAAAAACATTCTATTGGGAATAGAAATCTGCTTCTTGAAAGAAACGATATTGTCGTTTGGCGACATAAATATATACGCGAAGTGAGGAGGTTGCGCGTAAACGAACCTCAAAGACAATTTGTTTACTTGGATGAAAGTTTTGTTCATACGCATCATACTGTACCGAAAGTCTGGTTGGACTCGAAGGGCTCTGGAGGGTTACGAGTTCCTACTGGAAAAGGTCCTCGGTTCATTCTCGTTCATGCCGATAGTGAAAACGGGTTTGTAGAAGGTGCAAAGCTGGTCTTTTTCTCTAAATCAAGCGCTGGAGATTATCATGGTGACATGAATGGCGATAAATTTTTTTCGTGGTTTCAAGAGCAACTCATTCCAAATTTGCCAGAAAACTCAGTGATCATTCTTGACAATGCTCCATTTCATAACAAACAAATTGAAAAAGTTCCAACTTCCAATAGTAGAAAATCAGAAATGTTGTCCTGGTTATCGGCTCATAATGTACCCCATAGTCCGGATTTCTTGAAAGCTGAACTTTATGAATTGATAAAGAAAAACAAACCTCAACATGTAAAATACGTTATTGATGAATTTGCAACAAGCAAAGGACATAAAGTAATAAGACTACCGCCATACCATGCTGACCTTAACCCTATTGAATTAATATGGGCAAACGTGAAGAAATACATCGCTGTCAATAACAAAACTTTTACCAAACAAGGTGTAGAGAAGCTTATTGAAGAAGCTTTCAAACAAGTAACGAATGAAGACTGGAGGAAGGCTGTTGGAAACTCGCGTAAATGGGAACAGTTTTACTGGGAAAAGGACTGTCTTATGGATGAACGGGTTGACAATTTAATTGTGAGTGTTGGAAGCCATTCAGAATCCGATAGTTCTGTAAGAGACAGTGATCGGGAAGACGGGCCTGGAATTTATAGCGACGATTCAGATGACCTCGGTTGCTCACCAATGATAGACTAAAGGTAAGAGTACATTATTTCTACTTGCATTGTTCTGATTTATTGTGTACATTTTAAAATATTCTGATAATTGTTAGTGTAATCTTATTTTTTTCTTTTTTTGTCATAACAATGCACATATATACTAGAATTATACAATTGTTATCTAAATTCTCCCATAGTTTGCTAACAGCATATTATTACACTGCAGTTTCGACGTGACGTGCGAAGCGTTCAGTGTGCTTTCTAAGTACTATTTGTGAATAGCGTAAGTTGGTAGCCTTGCAACTGAGAGCGCTGACGTCACTGCCAAGATAGTTCTCGTCGACTGTAGTGTACCTGTTTTCGCCGAGTGACTGTGATCCAGGAACATTCAAAAGAAAAATGAGAAACTTGACTGAATTTACAGCTCTTCAATATTTGCAACAAATATCCAAAAGCAGCAGTGAAACATTTTGAAGTTTATAAACAAATCTTTATTATTATTATTACTAATAATAATAATAATAATAATAATAATAATAATAATAATAATAATCATCATCATCATCATCATCATCATCATCATCATCATCATCATCATCATCATCATCATCATCATCATCATCATCATCATCATCATCATCATCATCATCATCATCATCATCATCATCATCATCATCATCATCATCATCATCATCATCATCATCATCATCATCATCATCATCATCATCATCATCATCATCATCATCATCATCATCATCATCATCATCATCATCATCATCATCATCATCATCATCATCATCATCATCATCATCATCATCATCATCATCATCATCATCTAAATGTTCTATTTTATACAATATTATTTAGTTCCGGAGGTAATGAAATGTTTATCTAATATGTTCATTAGTTTTCGAAAAAAGGCCTTCCATGCCTTATTTGAAATCGTGTTTATGTTTGTTTTTTTTCCTTCCTCACTTTATATTTTTCACATTTACCTAACTGAATGTGCTTCATAATGATTAAACTTACATGTGCTAAAATGTCATTCGGTGGCACCCATCCAGTAACGATATCATAGAATATTACACAGCCTAAGGAATGAGCTATCACTGAAACTTTCCCACCATTTGCGACGAAATATGGGTTTCGTTGTGCAAACATACTATATAACCTATTCAATTCCTCGCATAATCCTCTTTGCACCTGTAAATATAAAATTATACCTTACTAAACTGAGTTATACAATAATAAACAAGATACTATTTTAACACACTTACTTTATGACACTTCATTACAGAAGTATAGCAAAAAGGTTCATACTAGCTTTGCTATCTTAAATAACTTAAACCAGAAATACAAATTACTGAACTAAACAATGTTGAATTAAAAATATTTTTTTAAATAAAATAATATTTTTAAATAAACGTTGATTTGTTCAGTGATTCGTATTTCTAGTTTAAGCAAAAATGTATAAATCTGTGAGAAAACTTTCACTAAGTATTCTTAAAATGCATTTAAAAATATAAGGAACACTGAACTGTCATATAATCATAGACTTATACAGGGTGATTCTTTTAAAACTCACGGATTTCATTTGGGTCTAGAATTTCTAACTGAAGTCCGATTTTCATGCGGTTTGTGGCAAATGATCAAGGACGGATGGGAGATTTATGGGACTGTTTAATTGTTCAAATTCATCCGAGATAATATAGATCACGCCTCAAGAAAAACAGCAAATTTTCGCCAGTGTACCTTACAATTAGAATGAGGTTTTGGATTTTTGAAGCGAAACTGCAGAAAACAAATTAAGTGTTAGTGAGAATACAAATTAAGTGATAGTGGTAACGCCCATAAATCACATGTTAAATAGCTATAGCTGATTTCTTGCCACAAACGACGGAGATTTCTTGAGTGACCTAAGGAGTCGATAACTGACATCTTTCACAACACCCGCCTGCGGGATCCGATGTTCCCTGTCTCACTCAGAACCGATCCTGTTTCTTCCAATTTATTCACTAGCGACCACATTATGTTCCTGTCTGAGGAAGAATGTGAGGTAAATTTGTTTCTGAACGCTCTTTGCATAGCAACACCAGATTCCGTTCTCCAAAGTTTTAACGATAAAATGATGTTCTTCCAAAGTGTACATTATTCTCACTGTGCGCTGATCATACTCACACAGTAGCACAGAATTGTACAGCACAATTCCCAATACAGCCGGCCCAGTTTCCTGTTTCTTATTGACCTTGGCAAGATTGTCATCTAACGAACAAAACTCAAATCTCCACACCACACCGAACTTCATTCCAATTGTAAGGTACACTGGCGAAAATTTGTTGTTTTTCTTGAGGCGTAATCGATATTACCCCAGATGAATTTAAACCAGTAAACATAGTCCCATAAATCTCCCATTCTTTCTTGATCATTTGCCACAAACCGCATGAAAATCAGACTTCAGTTAGAAATTCTAGACCCAAATAAAATCCGTGAGTTTTAAAAGAATCACCCGTTATAACAACTGAATAATTTTACACATAGAAGTTGAGGAAAATACCATTAAATGTTAAGGACTTGTACTTTAAATCAAATAAATAGTAATAACAATTATAATGAAGAACATTGCTTGAAAGACGTATATTTTCAGTTGTAAGCTACTAAAAACGTCACGCGCTTCTGCCTGAAAATTACGGTACATAACTCAAGCACTTCAAGAAATTATATTATACAGGAACAAGTTATATCTAAAATATCCATGTACACACAAGAAGATGTATCTGGGTACCAGACGGATATTTACCGCCTGGAGATTAATTTTTACCTTTTACGTTCATATTTAACCTTATAATCTCACAAGTAACTATTTCTCAAAATCACTCAGTTGAAGAGCTAAGTATAAAGCTCGAAAATTAAGTAGAATACAAAAAGACTTCTGGTTAGTTATAAAATGTTTCTTGTACCACCAGGAATTAACTCGGGATGAGTATACAAAGACATGTAAGATAATCATTAGGCTACCATGTAACTAGTACTATAACGCCTAGATTATGTTATACAGTCCTATAAAGTAACGAAAAGTAAAATTATAAGATATGGATTAAAACTGATTATTTGATATCTTCTTAATTGTCATCTTATTTCGAAAATATAAGACCATTTTTATTGGATATTCTAGTAATATTACTTTAGAACAATCTTCTGCACTTTATGTAAAATCTACAGGAAATTAACATTTCTTCATACGAGAAATATATGTATTGCTGGTCATGAAGACGATAAACTAGTGTAGTAGTTTGCACATCAACCCGGTCCTAGTTGTACATTTGACACTCTTTGAACATCAAATTCGCAACTATACACACATCCCTCGGTCTTATGGATCTCTCTTTAACAGATACCAGAAACAACGGACAAAGTCTGAAGGTGTTGATTCAGTTTGGCAGTGGTTCTTATGAACATGTCCCGCAGACACCAGTCATTGTTTTGGGAGCTGTCTGCTAGTGGATGGACTGTCATTTTATTACATGAGTGGAACCATGCATGCTTCTTATTATAGTATACATTTACAATGTACAGGTATTTTACAGTGTCAGTTTGGATAGTGTATTTGATTAAATTTCCCTTTTTTATCTGTTAAAGGAGGGAAGGATACGATGTGAAAAACGATAGGTTGTTTTTTAGTGTTCCGATAAAATAACCACATAGGCCTATACCAATGGATTTTTTGTGGAAAAACAATGAACGCATTGCGCATCACGACAATGCTTCTTCGCATACTGCTTTCAATGTTAAGCAATTTCTGGTAGCTAAGAAAATTCCAGTGCTGGAACAACCGTCTTATTAGCCGGACTTGGCACCGTGATTTTTTCCTTTTCGGGAACTGAAATCCACACTCAAGGGAACTCATTTTCAGATTGTGGAAGAGGTGAGGCAGAAAAAGATACCAGTACTCAAGACAGTGACACCTGAAGATATTTACAACTGCTTCCAACAATGGGAACTTCGTAAGCAAACGTATATAGAGAAGGGAGGGAAGTATGTACTTTTTAATTTGTAAGTCTGCGACAAACCGTACGTTTGGCTCCAGTCCCGTTACTCTTTAGCCAGACCTCGTATATATCAGTTACAGTTCATTTCCAGATAAAATATAACCAACTTTTACAGTATATAATGCATGAATACGAGGCTAGTCCGTATTTCTACATCACTGCATATACAGCAAACGCATAACAGAATTATTATGATTGCAATTTAAAACTTCGTTCTCTAAAATCAGTTCGTGCAAAGAACTTTGAGTTCATAGTCGATGACATGGATTACAAGTTTGAATTAGTTCTTCAGTAGTTGAAAGATCTTCCAATCATGCACACTGGATTTGAGATTTTTTTTTTCTGCTGCGCGGTTTCCAAACTGTTCTGTGAAACTTATCACATTTAATTTGTACGACGTTGTTGAAAACCAACTCGAATATTTGCTGGCATTACTGGCACATAGATATTTACAAAGGCAAGTATCAGTGTTGAAGTAACGACACCTAGGATTTCTTAGTGAAGCAGATAGTAGTGTTACTGATAAATAAACAATACATATAATGCGAAAACTAGCCTTGGTGAAACGACTACCAATTCAAAATGCAGTTCAAAAGGGTCCCGGTACTTCTCGTTCATTTCCCTTTCCAAAATTTTTAAAACATTACTCTATCTTACTGATCAAACTGATTTTCAGCCGGGATACTGAAGAAATCACAGTTACTCACATACAGGGGATATATTAGGATAAGATTGTGTTTGCATCTACTACATAATGAACACATGACTAAATATCAATATAACGCGGAAAACAATTATGATCAATTTGAAACTTAATACCCTTTGTGCCACATCCCACAACAATATGACATGAATTAAATTAGCATGTTTGAACTTATTCATATTTAAAAATATTAAAAGCAACTGGTGCACTAGTAGTAGTTAAGTAACATGGTGTCCCGACTTCGGTTTAGGGGGCGCGGTGGCTCAGTGGTAGAGCGTTCACCTCTGGTGCTTGGGGTCCCGGGTTCGATCCCAGCCCTCGCCAAGTGAACTTTGTGGTGGACAAACACCGTGCTCGTGGGTTTTCTCGGGGTTCTTCCGTTTCCTCCCACTTTCTTCATTCCACCATTTCACTCATCTCTCATCATCACCGTCTCCTTTAGCCTAACCGGCATAACCGTGGGACGTAAAACTTAAAGATTTCATTTCATTTTTTCCGACTTCGGTTTTCTGTTGATGATTAGCATTTCAGTGCTGGAGTAGCATACCGACACCGAAATTATTCTTTAAACATGCGCTATTAAACTGATACGCATTAAGTTAATAAGTTGAGTTTGAAGATCATTTATACCTTCTATAAACTATTTACAAATGGAACTTACCTCGACTCCATACAACGGGCTAGTATAATACATTATATCCATTGCACTTGAATTAAGCATTTGTCTAAGGCCAAGTAATTTGTGAGGTGTAATGGACTCTACTATTCCTAAAACAAAAATATACATATAAACATTAATATTTTATTAGAATTAGATCGACTCAGTAGAAAAATGATCATATTTGGAACCCAAAAACTTAAGTTTGTTGTCAAGCAGGTTTGATGTAGGATAAACATGGTGAGTACAAGATTCATTGGAGTATTCCAGTTCAACAAACAAATGCACATGTCTATTAGAATTTCCATCTCTTCTACTATATTCAAGTTTCCAGTATCAAATAGAATCTGAAGTCCAAATATGACCATTTTGTCACTGAGCTATCAGTTTTACGAATATTCTATCTTAATAATAAGATTAGGTTCTTCCGAACGAAACATCGATAAGCTTAGCAATACAAGTAATAATTCGACATTACGAAAGATTGTAGTGCCCTGTACAAATACTGGTTTGTACGATGGCGAAACTGTAACTCACATTATTAATATAAGATCTTAGTTTTGATCAGATTTTTCTGATAGATAACGTTATGTACTGGTGTAATAATGTGTAACATGACATTTTGACAAGGTCCATACGGAATACAGACTAATTCATGAATTCCCCTTAGTGTTCCATTCACACATAACTGAATGAACAGGCATGACTGCAGATGACAACCTACAAACATTCATGTTCTACACAAATCTGTTCACTCTTTCAGTGTATAATTTCACCTAAATCAATTTTAAGTGTTGCTCGGTAGAACTGATTCTTAATAGGAAATTTTTGGTGTATGCAGTGTATATATTTAATGAAATGTGTACGGTGCATTGTAGGAACTATAGTGCGCTACACGAATTATAACTATACTCGCATGTCGGTTTTGGGGTGAATACTAAGTATATTTCTCTATTTAATTTATTTATTTTACAAGTGGTCTAATACATAGCACATGATTCATCTATTCATCTGTGGTGATGGAATGCTTTTTGGCCATATACAATTCATCTAATGTGTAAAATATCACACAGTAAAGAGAAAAGCAAGGTAAGTGTAATATGGATATATTCAAGTGACACGAAAGCTGATAAAATACCACAACAATTCAGATGACAAACACTGATATTTCCCTTATAGACTTGATTTGCCATCAGTATCTGACTTCCATATGTTGAAACCAACAGATATGAAGTTATTGTTTTAAAGTACAATGGATTCACATTTAATCTGGATAAAATATGACGTGAAATAGCAGTTTCAGTAGTATAGAACAAGCTTTTTCACAGACGGCATTAAAAAGTTAATAAAATCTTTGGAAACATTACCTTTGATGTTATTTATAAATTTGTCTGGCGATATGGCATATGTACACTCAGTATATGTATAAACGTGTGATTATGAGTATTACTGTGCAATGTATGTTAATGTCTTGTTTGAAGGAATTCTATAATTACAAATATTGTTTCATGTAACAACAGAAGATACTTGAGTAAAAATTCTAAAAATGCTGGAATTTTAACACAGGTGACATATAATCTTTAAAAATTTATTAACATCTAACAACTAACATCTAGGCATCTAACAACTGTTTGACATTTACAATATATTAAATATCATAAACTGCAAACATATTGTTAATATTGTATTATGCAAAAAATCAGAACAATTTCAGTTAATCAAAACAATGTTAATAAAGACCTAGTGACAGAATGTCTCAAATGGAAGAATTAAATTTTGACTATGATTACATTCCAGGTACCTCTAAATGCTGATCTTTCGACTATTTTGTAGATATGATATACTGAAGCAAAAACCATATTAAAAATGTATTATTGAAATAAATAACCCGAAAGCTTCCAAAAATTACATTCCAAAAGATATTTTCTTATTATCTGAGTTCAACTTGAACAAAGTCCAATAAATGTAACTCTCTATGATTACAAATGCCTTTTTCTTCAAGTACTTACCCCCGTCTAGTTTTAATGACGATCTCCATTCCACTGGAAAGAATTCAGCTCGTTGTTCGCAAGACGGAAAATATTTCTTCTTCAGCCATCCAACACATTCTCTGAAACTAAATGAAAGCGTTATTTTTATTTATTTTTTTATTTTAGTTTTCTATTTGCCTTGGTTTGACTGCTTCTAAAATGCAGCAGTCATATTACGTTTGAAGTATGAGTCATTAATATATACTCCGAAAGGTAAGGCTTAATTAAAAAACCCTAATATCTGGCATGTTCTTATTTAACAGATAAATGAAAAACATTGTCACAATTAATGGACGTATTTGATAAATGCATAACTACTGCATAATGCAATATGCAATTGATGCAAAACATAATATGGATTCTATAATAAATCTACGATGTTAGGTTCAGAGAAACTCAACGTAACATTATGCAATTCGCTGTAAATGTAATCAAGACTCAAAATTCTGGCGCTACACAATTGCTAAACAAACTATTACGTAAAATTAACTGGCCTAATGAATACTTCTTATTCCAGCAACTGTATTATTACCTATCAGTACCTAATACAATTATAATCATAAATTCTTCCTAATTAATGAACACAATTAATTCAATATTCAATTGTCCAGTGAAGTATGGCAAATAGTATTAGATAACACAAGATGTGTCAGCATACGTCTTAGTTTGATTTTTCCAGAATATCTTCCTAAAAATTTGTTTTACGATTTTCAAATACACCCTTTGAAGTTAAACGTTTAAGTATTCCAGTTTTGTATGCATATATAAAATGTAATAAGTTGAAATCACTATAATATTACTATAACAATTGACGCGCAGAAAACATATATATATTCTTCAAGTTTCTGCTTAGCTCTTTGCTGTTTTATTTCAATTTGCTGAAAGCTGTCTACAATCATGTGCGGTTTCTTCAATAAAGTGCGACGTTGACGGAGACTGGTTTCTTTTCAAAGAACAATTTAGGATGGGTAATCGAATAAACCGAATAACATGAACAAATAATTTTTGATTCCTCCTTCACCGCACTACCCTACCTTAACATCAGAAAGAAGAAAGCATTCATGAGTATTAAATATTTTTGATGAATTAGTATAGAATAACAGAGTGATGAGTAAAAGCTTCAGGAAATAACATGTAGAAATTTAACAAAAGAAAATCACATGTGTCAAATGTCACTCTTCTTGCTGATATTTTATCATAAACATAAACAAGTACTACACAAATTATCACGCATTTGTAATTATTATTTTCCCTTTTCTTCAGAACTGTACACGTAATTGTTTACGTAAATCAAATTAGTATTTCTCAGTGACTGTAACTTGATTAAATAATAATTCCCTACCTTCACCTGAACCAAATCATGTGAGGTATCGCGACGATGAACAAAAGGTACGAAATTTACTAAGAACTACAGTTTCCGCATTTCTCAATAATAAATGTATGATGGAACTTATGCATAAAGTACCAACTTACATTATATTGCACTTGAAAAGATAATCAATGAAAAAATAAATACAATCGATTTGATTTGATTTTTGAGTTTAGAGTCCCGGGTCTCCCATGCCAAAAGTGTGTACGCTAATCGCTTAGTCACAAAGGAGCTCCAAAATAAATAAATTAATTAAATAAGGAAAAACATCAAAAATATCTAAGAACTCTTAAGATTGAAAGAACTTTCATTCTTCGAAATGATTTGAAAGGTTCTACGTATACCCAGGCCCGTATTTAGGTAAGTGCTAGTCTGTGCTCGAGCACAGGGCGGCAGAATTTAGGAGGCGGTAAAATTTTGGATTTATTTTTAAGATTCACAATAAAGTAATATTTAAAACTAGCAACAGCAGAGTCCTGCGCAAGCGCGAGAAAATGTGTTAATGTGTTTAATTCGCTGTAATTATAGTAGTTACTAATTAGCTAGCTTATCTGATTGTTTTTAAAAAGTCATCCTCTCCCATCCCCACTCCAAAGGATGAAGATGAACTTGAACATCATGAAAAATGATACCGTTAAACTCAGCGACCTCGAAAACTATGAATTCAACACTAATATCTGTCGTTTTCGATTGCTTTTATAATCTCGATGACCTCGAAGTTGAATTGAATTAAAACTGTCACTACTCATCTCAGTGGCCCCAAAAACTGTAAAATCAACTCTAATATTGGTCGTTTTCGGGGGGAGGGAAATTTTGTGGGGGGAGGGGGGCATTATTTAGAGCACAGGGGCGCACAATATATAAATACAGGCCTGCGTATACCACTCATACTTAAAACGAGAAATAGAATATTAACTTTATATCCTTCAGGCCAACGGAAATGAATAACAAAAGAAAGAAAAAATCACAAAAACAAGCAGATCATAAACAAACAGGTTCTGAAGCTGCAAACCAGTGCTCAAGAATCCTAAACCCTGATAATTAACAAAGGACACGTACATTTAATTGGAAAGTAAATAAATATTAACAGTAGAACAACACACACTTAAACCAACTAGCTATAGATACATATTATTATTATTATTATTATTATTATTATTATTATTATTAATTATTTCGCAGTGATGTTTTCCTTCTTAAGAAATTACTAAATAATGAATTTAACGATGACAAAATATATATCCTTTTTCTTGTACAAGCCGATATTGTCCTCTGTAGATAAGACTCTCATGATACTAGTTTTCTTTTTCAACTTTTAAATTAAGAACACTCTTACAGGTATCAAACAAACTATCATCAAAAAGTGTATCTTTAATTTTTCTAAGTATATTATTTATCTGATAATGTTATTTTCACATATTTACTCGCAGACCTGACTTCAACGAGTGGATATTTTTTTCGAGAAAAAAAGAGCTATCCCTAAACTCTTCTTATGTATATATAATACAAAATTTAGTATACGCAATACTAAAATGTAATTACTATAAACTTACGCTGAACTGTTTCGAATAATACGACCAGTATCCATCTTTTGCCCAATGCCATGAATTACAAAAACCAAATGTGTAATATCTGTCGGACGATCTGCATCGGTGGCAACTTCCTTGTATCCACGATATAACCGATAACCGGTAGCTGCAAAGAAAGAAAAATTCAGACTATTGTTTTAAATATATATAACTTTATATACATACTATACAAGCTTAATTTCTTTACAAGTAATACGTAGAAAGCTTTCCAAAGATACGATTTAAGGTATGTATGTTCAAACAAAATATTTTTAATTTTCTTTTTCAGTAAAAAAGTTAAAAGCTCTAATGTTCTGTTCTTTCAGTAAAAGAATATGTTCTGTATTGCTTATATTGATTTTCAACTTTTCCTTTTGCTTTGGACAATTTATCTGCAAATTTATGCTATGTGAAGCACCTAGTTTTACCCACGAAAAGAATCGAAACTAGTTCTATATAATTAATACCAATCCCTACTTTGTCTTATACAAATCATATAAATTTTAATTAGAACAATCTGCCTACAGATTCTATAAGATTATGAGGCAAGCATTCAGTGCCGATCATTTATTTCGCCAAACATTATTATTTTAGCTTCATATTCTAAGCAATTAAATCTATAGCACTAGAAACGAGAACTGTTATTCGGACTAATCTTACACTGGGTTTTCAAGTGTTATTTTCTTTCTTTAGTCACATAGTTCCATTATATTGCACGCTACCACGTAGCTGCATAAGTAACGTGCATAGCCCTAAAGGAACCGCACAATGATTATTGTAAAAAAGGTCGATCCATTTATATCCGACAAGAGAGGGTAAAGAAGCGCAGATCAATGGACAGTGCTCACCTCTGGTGCATGGGGTCCTTGGTTCGATCCCAGCTTTCACCAGGTGGGTTTTGTGGTAGATAAACATTGTGTTCGTGGATCTTTCTTAGCCTTGGAGCATATCGTGAACGATATACTCAAATAATAATAATAATAATAATAATAATAATAATAATAATAATAATAATAATAATAATAATAATAATAATAATAAATATCCGATCGGTTTGGCAACGTTGCTGCCGCTTGTGTAATTGCGCCAGATACATAAAGCTGGCGTCCTTATCAGTGTGGTATCTTGAGCTCTCAGGCACCGGATTGTTGTGTTGACGCTAGTGAAACGCTGCTGAAAGAAAACCATTATTGGAAAGGGAACATCCTAGTTCTTTTTCACGCAATTTTTTTGTACAATCGAATAGTGAAACAGTATCGGGAATATATTTAACCATCGACGTTATCACACCTAAAGATATCGTGCCTAGGCTAGACACAAATAGGACCCATGCAGGAATATTCAACAACAAACGCGGTCCGTTCGAAGTTACCAGCAAAGCTACCGCCTGAGGTACTTCGTGGCAGGCCAGGAAAATCCATTATGTGAACGTGAAAGGGTTTAGAGATTAAGTTTGGTCCAGAACATTGTCAGCCACGTCACTTGTCGCTGTCTTGGCCTACGGTGTGTGGTCTGAGTAAAAAACCTCATATATAGCAGAAAGTAGCATATAATTACATTGGTATAATGAGAGAAGATAATTTCCAACGTACGCTTGGAAAATAATGATTATTATAAATAAATTTACATTAATTTTGCAAGAAACAAGAGGGAAAGCTCGACAGTTACTTCTCTGCATATACTAATATGACACTACCTTCAGGAAAAAAAATGTAGTTCATGTACACCAAAATAATTTAACTAGCAGGGATGTCCATAGGGAAGGTATAACTCGAAATGCACCATTGAGATTTTATGGAGTGATTAACAAAAAAATAATTGAAACTTAGGAGCAACTTATAAATGTATAAAATGGTATAATTAATACAAGAACAAATGTTTTAAAGAAGGTTGTGCGCAGGTTTTTGTGGAGTGTGTTGGCTATTGAGTAGGTGCTACGTAAGAGTAAAGTCATCGGGTGAATTTAGAGGTGTTCATCATATACAAAGAGGGGTGGATATCCCTTGTTTATAGCATAACACGGCGGATTAGACTCAAATTCTAGCAAAAAAAAAAAGTTACAGTTTATCCATTTTTTTCCTAAACTTAGTACACTAGTGTTTTGTTTAACAGAATTTGATAGAACTGATGGTGTTTCGGTAAAACGAAAGTTCGGTTAAACCGGAATATAAGTTACTTGATATACAATACTCTATATTGAATATAAATTTTAGTTGCCAGGTGTCTTTTGACCTTTACAGAACAGCAGTATGTGCTTTAAAATAAATGGTGAGTACAGCCAATGTATTATAAAAATGAACTTATCCTTTGAGAAATAACTGCTACACCAAAACAAATATTGTACTCATTGTTGGTGTTTTTAAATAAAAGTCGCGCACGGTTAAAGGCTTATTTTCTTTTCTTTTTTAAAGCGATTTAGTTAACCCGCAAATTTTGTTTATCGAGATTCAGTTAAACGAAACTATACTGTATACGTACCTTTAATCCTAGGAAAAAGCTTATTGTTTATGGTTGTAATATGTCAACAATAAGTGGGTAAAAGGCGGAATTACATTCAGTCTTACAAATTAGCAAATACATAACGTATTAACCATACAATTTTCAAATATAATAAACGTAAATAGTATTCTACTTTCATACAATTGACTGAAACTTTCTACCTAGTTTTTTTTTTTTTTTTTTTTTTTTTTTTTTTTTTTTTTTTTTTTTTTTTTTTTTTTTAATCACCAACACTGCTTGAGGTTAAAATGAGTAAAAGGTAACTTAGTAAACGGGGAAGGTTCTCCGAAATTCAGAATTTCGTAATTTAAATAACATGACTTTTTAAAAAAAAGTTCCGACAACTTCCGCAAAAATTATTTGATTCTGACATAATATAGCACATATTTTCTTTCAGGATATTCTTAAATGGTTAAAATCTGTGAAGAAGGATGAAATAACCCCACTCACCCGAATTTTAAACTGTTTCACGATATTTTTCATAAAAAATACATTAAATTTTAATGCAATATGGCGCATATTTTCTTTGATGCTTCCTAATCAACCCACTGCATCTCGTTAAAATATTTCGAGAATGACGGGGTGGATCACCCCACCTATTCTTTAAAAGTTTCCTGTATTGAACATTCTGCATTGAATAATCAGGTTTTGTTCTGATGAAGTTTCGACTCGCACCATTTTAGTCTGTCGAGATGTTGGCCATGTGAGATTTTGTCCCACGAGATTCTGTCCGTATACTGAGGTGCGTACATAAACCGAATTCACAAGCTCGTCCCGCACCACTTGCTGACCAAAAGACAAGCTGCTGCAAACTGTACGGAAGATGCTTGGCGGGATCAAAATGGAAGACGGTTGTCACATTAGATGAAGCATACACTTATCTCACGCGTAATGGTAACATTTGGGCAACTACGTACCGTGATGCCTCTCAAAAGGGATGTACCAAATTTTACCGCCTGTGCCCAGAAAATTTCCCACCAGGAATTACGATTGTCGCCGGATACGGTTACGACGGAAGTTGAGAAAAATGAAAGAAACGTGAAATGAAAAAGACGTGAAGATGAATGCTGCTTATTTCGAAGAATCCATCATGATCATGATTTCCAATCTATGGGAAAGACATTCTTCGTTTGTACAGAGCAGGGTGGTGGCAAAATTCAGAGGAGAGAATTCCTTGACTTTTACTGGTTTTCCAGAACGTTTTCTTGAAATTTTCGCTGATTTGTAATTAGCTATACAACCTTTACTATGCTGATGGAAAAACGAACACAAAGAAAACCAGAATATGATGATACATCAGTAACATATTTTTCTCATAATCAACTAAAACAATGAATAACATAAAAACAAATATAACGTATTTTGATATGAAATTATATAACATTTGCCTAATAAAAATTCCTGCACAAAGCAAGACTCATAAGTACAAACCGAAATAAACCTCTCTGAAAATTATAATACATTACAAAGAAAGCACATAAGGTCAAATAAGAACACTTGTATCCAAAATTCTTGATTTGTATGATAAGTACCTTCACTAATGAAGTGGATGAATGACATTTCATTACACAATTGAAAAGCAAAAAATACTCTCACCTGCAGAACAGATGTTTGTTACACACTGATGGTGGAAAGAATTAAATGTCAATTTAGCGTTCCACGATTATGCCCTTTAGGCTAACGGGACGGATAATCAAGCAAAGTGAAGAATTGGTGGAATGATAATATAGAAAGAAAGGAGTATCCCGAGAAAACCAATGAACAGGATGCTGTCCATCCCAAGCTTATTTGTCCGCAATTTGAACCAGGGATCCTACACCAGGGCACTTAACATAATCTCAAATCGCGTTCGAATTTTCATTTTTAAACGCTTTTAAAAACTCACTCTTAGCAAATCGAAATTCCCTTCCTCTTAGCAGAATTCCCTAATTATTCGAGAATTTCTCAAATTCCCTGACATTTCCCGATTCTCCGGGTATGTCACCATCCTG
Source organism: Thermobia domestica (assembly GCF_964235325.1). NCBI lineage: Eukaryota > Metazoa > Arthropoda > Insecta > Zygentoma > Lepismatidae > Thermobia > Thermobia domestica. Next base: position 97,494,067 of record NC_137463.1, on the reverse strand, counting down.
ACGGAGCCAACAAGAACAGGTACGGATCCACATGAGCAAAGCGTCCATTCATCCCTCCAGCTTTATCACAACATGAAGCAAGAAACAAAAATGTGTATTATTCTCTTCCACGACATTCCTGTCAAGAACCCTGACGCCAGCACAATGAATTTTTGAGCACTTAAATTCAAGAAGTGTGCAGTTGTACAAGAAACAAGAGAGAGAGCTGCACAACATTGTCCTCGCTGTCCTATAGACATCCTGCACAGCCGGTGGCAGTAGCAAGGCTTTTCACAAGGATACATATATTGTGAAAATCGGTTGGATATAACCCGGTTAACCTTCTGCAGATAACTAAGGACTTACTTGTATTAAGAAATACAGAACTCCGGTCTAGAAGTCCATAAACAATGGTGATGGGACTCGATGTGATGATCACACAATATCCAACTACAAATAGATTGGTTGGCCATAAGCTTTGATAGGCTGTAACGCCAAGGGCTTTATTTTAATTATTAAAGTTTCGTCATTCTGTACAGACAATAACGAAACTATAAATTTCTAGTCAAAAAATAAACTCTAAATAATTATAAAAATTGGAAGTACGGCTAGTCTACATGCCTTACTCGGACAGCTTTCTCGGAAAACGACAAGCATAACCGACTAATCCTCCTCTGTTCTGAACTTGGACTACAAATTACCTGAATTATTAGCAATGTACGTTTGATATGCATAAAGCTCCACGTTTTATTTATGGTATTAAAGAAGCATATAATTGTATATCAATTTAGTAAATCCTATTGCGTATAATCTATGTACTGAGAAAAGTCTTTAAACTGCAATCAAATTAAAATCCCGAACATTTTCACCTGAAAACTATATTTGAACACTCACAGGTAGCAAACATGGATATTTTCTGTTGATCAATCTCAACTTTTTCTAAAAACTTGATTACATAAGATGAACTGCGTATTTACTTATTTCTGTTCACGTAGTTTTCGAGTATTATCTATATCTGAAATTAGAATTTATGAAGATGTAACGAAAGAAACAAAGTAATAACAAAAACAATAATTACTCCAAGAACTTTTCTTTGAAAAATGTTTTCATCTGTACTTTACTTACACTTTTGAAACCCCAGCTTTTGAGTAAAAGTTCTAACAATTTTTGAAGATGCAGCTTCACTATATAGGTACACATCAGTAGGGCTGTGCCAATCCACATGGAACTCAGGAAATGTTTCAGTATGTAAAACTGAAATAAAAGGCAGAGTAAGTTATAGCTCTGTAAGTTGAAATTTTGTCACAACTCTCCGCATTCGCTTTGTCATTGTACTAACCTGCATCAGTAGTCCTACACCACAGATGATTACATGAGTATTTGTACAGTAAGAAACAATATTAAGTATAGGTTGGAGCTATCATTTCTTATACCTCCAACCTATATTTAATGTTAGTTCTGACTGCACAATATAGTATACAAGTTACATACAAGACAAACATAAATAATTAAAATATGATTTTACTTATATTTAAGTAATATGAAGCGCACGTATGTTATGTATTCCATACATCTAACTACTCACATGGACAATGAAATTTTGGGCATCCTCACAAAAGTGATATCGATGGGGGGGGGGGGGGGGATATCTGAGGTATGAAAGTCCCAAAATTATCTAGTTTGCAATGGATAAAATATAATTTGAAGTCATTCAGTCCCTCTAACTAGTGTTTTTTCTTTCATTATTATAGTATTATTTATTTATTTATAGGGGGCCGCGGTGGCTCAGTGGTAGAGCGTTCACCTCTGGTGCTTAGGGTCCCGGATTCAAACACTGCTCCCGCCAAGTGAACTTTGTGGTGGACAAACACCGTGTGCGTGGGTTTTATCGGGGTTCTCCTGTTTCCTCCAACTTTCTTCACTCCACGCATTCATTCTCTCGTCATCACCGTCTCCTTTAGCCTAACCGGCATAAACGTGGGACGTAAAACACAAAAATTTCATTTCATTTTTTTATTTATTTATTTCAAGACCTTCCTTCCTCTCTTAATTATACCTTTGTACTGTGTACAAAGTATCAATTTATAAACATTCTTCACTACAGAAACAACGGTTCAAAATAAAACATGATATTTAAGATTAAGTGCGTGTGAATGATGTCCCGAGTATTATGTATAATAATACATTTTAAACCTTCGTTACAAGTGAAAAATTGATTTTACAATTCGAAGATTTACAGCAAAATTAATCTTATGGATTATCTTGAAGTAACTTTACCATCTTTCTATTTTTTCTTTCCTGGAAAAAAGAGGCCTGGAGTTGTTGCACAATTAATAATGAAAAAAATGAATGAAATTCTCAACTAGATTGGGTATTAACTTGTCACAGGCCTTGTATAATAAGGAAAACCTAACAAGCGCTTCACCTTGTTTCCTAAATTGGTGCCTACGATTTACATTTCATTTTTACTTACTAGAGTTCATTTTTGAAAAATTATACAAACATGTCAGATCATACTGTTTTCCAAAATATAACAACATTTCACTGACAACTCTTCGATATTATCTGATTTTCACGCTAGTGAGCGCTTCACACTATTTAATTTTACGTTATTTAATAAACTTCTTAACAACAGTGTCCAGCGATCATGATTTTTGAAATCCTGCTTTTTACCATCCCGATTAAATACAGCCACATTTTTAGCGAAAAAATTATGATCATGTTAATAGTAATTCTGAATGATAAGGGTTTCACACACATCACTGAATTAATAACATCAAAACTTACTGCTATAAGGCGTATTTAAAATACTACATTGAACAGTACCGCATTGAGATGACACAGACATTAGCGACTAATTAACTAATGGTCAATACTACCAATTTTTTGAGTATTTTGACAACATAATATAGCGTATGATCTAAATTCTGTATACTTACCATAATTCCTAGTAATACCAGTCCCGTAAATTTACACTGTCACTCTATCCTATTTTTCTTTTTTTTAAATTCTCCATTTGCTCCTGTATGGGATCGTTTCGTCCAACAATTTTTGCCCTTTTTTCTTCCAACTTTTTGATTGCTCTACCGTGTTTCTTCCTCGTTCTTTTTTTCTTTATTTATTTCTTCAAGATCCGCTACTTTTCAAAGGCTCCTTTGTAGCGCGTGTGAGTATTGGAATGCTTGAATCATTCTCTTTGTTACATCTATTTTTCTGCCTACATTGTTCACTACTTCAATATATGCCGTAGTGCTACCAAAGAGCGTCTTTTTTGTTCGGAACTAAACACTCTTTGTCAATCGAGAATCCACGCTTAAGAATCGAGAATCGCCATTGCCAAGTGGCGGTATTAATTTCATTTTAACGAAATTAGAAAGAGTCTCAATATCACTTCCATAGTTGATTATATCCAACCAAAATATGTCTGAAGTATATTCTTCCTTAAATGATTTTCTGTTTCTTTAACTTCAAGCTTCGAATACGCATTTTACAAGCTACAGAGCTTCACCTTTTGCACGTAGTTCTAAATAGAACGCTGTCTTTATCCGACACTTTGCTTAGGGTGACCAGACGTACTGATTTTAGCAATACAATACTGTTTTGTAAACAACAGTCCTGCGTGTTGCGAAGACGCCTAGAAAATCGAGAAATGTCCCTTTTTTTAAAATATCCTGCGAAATGTTCTGAGTTACAGTAACTTATTTGCAATATTTCAATGTTTCATTCTTTATTCACAACATCTTGAACTACGCTGCGCTGAACTACGTTTTTTAACAATGTAAACAATGAGCCGTAAAGAAAAGTTACTAGTGAGTTATTCTTCTGAAACTTTTACAGAAGAAGCAACTTTTTCAGCAAGGGGAAGAAAAAAGTCAGCTCAGCTTTCAACAATTTAGTTTTTACCCCATTTTCCACAACCGAGAAACAGAAACATTCTGGTTCTTTAAATATGTCATTCACGTACTTTTCTATGTGAGTTAAAAGGTGACATACATCCAGGTGCTCTTTGTGCCACCTAACTGAAAAAAACTTTACGGAAATGGGTCTGCACCAGTTGTGGCAATGATGTCCCTTTTTCGAGAAGAGATATCTTAAAAGAGGTTATAAATTGATCGTAGAATAACCATACACAGTATCAATCTGTCGGCATTAATGAATATTACTTGTACTTAATGTTTATTCTTTGGCTTTACTTATTTCACATTTAAAATTAACGCAGCGGGCCAACAGCTACCAGTATACTTCCCGTTTCATAACAAAATTCCCGTATTATTCCCGCTTTTCCCGTACGCTGGACACCCTGCAACAATCAACAAAAATACACCAGGAACGACAATATATAAAAAATTACTATGATGCTTACCTGTCTTCGGGGTTTTTGAGGGAGTATCACAGACATAGTCCGATAGTTTGTGGCCATAGAATAAATTCAAATGAGCGTTCTCTAACGTATCACACTGTGGCGATTCGAGTGGTTGCCAGGAACCTGGATAAAACCATGTACCCCGAGTGATCATACATTCTTCACCTGAAAATTAGAAACACGGTTTGTTTTCAAGGTACATTAATTACAATTACTTGGAAATTCATTTAAATTTGACACATCTTAACATAACTGCTTCGTGTTTTACATGCCCTTAAATATTGGGAAAGTTAAGTTTGTTTTATTTATAAACTTCTAAAAAAAGAAAAAAATAACCTTTTACTTGCATTTTCTGGAGTCAGTTCTTCCGTAACCAGAAAGCAAGAACGGCTAATGCGATAGTGCAAACAGTATAGCAGTAGAGAAATAGGGCAAAGTGGCTTAATACATTTGAGCGAAGGCACCTGATTATACAGTCACTGTCAAAAGTCTAAGCACACTATAGATTTTCCAGAATTTTCCATTTAAAAGACACTGTATCCATACAAAATCATGTTTATTGGATTCGTTTTTGAAAATAAACTACGTTGTTCATGTAAGAATACGAAAATTCATGGTATTGTTGACATCGTGACAAATTTAATGAGGATAGTTCATTAAAATGTGTCTCATTAATGACAGACAAATAACGTCATGCTTTGCTTGATGATGCATCGTTTCAACGACCCCTAGTGGCGTGTGTATAAACCCTTGTCAGTAGCTTTCCTTTCAATTCAACGAACAGTTGTGTGTGTGCTATTCAATTCTATCGTAATATGGGCAAAATTGGATGCAAATCTGCGACATTCGATCTTATTGTTTTCATTCGCGTAAACCTGTTCAATATTGTGAAGAACATGCAAATGCTATAAAATGCGACAGGGAAACCGTTAACTAAGAATCGAAGCACGTGTTCAAGTGGTTATTTTGAGAGAATAGGATAATTCTCTGCGAGAAGTCGCTCAGCGATCGGGTGGAGCAGTACTTCGGACTCTAAAAAGATAGTTACAAAGTGATATAAATATTACACGGAAATGTACTGATAGAAGGACAAGATCACTGCTTTCGGGTAGGATTGCGATAAAAAACTCCTTCAAGCAGGAAGCATTAAAAAACTCTTGAAAAAAATACCGACTGGAACGATGAACAATAGAAGAGGGCACTCTGGACCGACGAATCTAAATTTTAACTTTTCGCCTTTCATCCTGACCGTGTAACACCTACAGCAAGGTACGGTGAAGGTAGTGTCATTGTTTGGGGATGTTTTACAGACTACCAAGTTGATAATTTAGTTGGCATTAACGGAATAATTGACAAAAATGTGTTTCACAACATTTAAGTCAGGCACGGAATTCCATCAGAAGCGCGGATTTAGAGCAGTAGCTTTGTAGTACAAAAGGATTACCATCCCAAACATTCTTCCAAGCTATGCAGTAATTATCCATAATATAAAGAAAACACTTACATTCACAAATAAATGGAACAGTCACCAGTCATCAGATTTGTTACTCATCAAGCTCTTGTAAGATGAACTTGACAGGACAGTCCGTAAATAGATGCCAATGAATACTAAAGATCCTTAGAAGGCATTTGAGAGCTACTGGAGTCGCATGGCTCCGCGAAAATTGGGTAAATTCATCAAACAAATGCCTGGAATTTGTGGTTTTTAACAAGGTTAAGGCTCGGAATTTCATTGAACGCAAACATACTCAATAAATTTGTTTCAGTGGAAACATGACTATATGTTTTAATTTCTTTAAATTAGTCATGTTATTTATTTTACAGACCAAGTCCAACAAACTGGGTTTTGTATGGAAACTTTATTTTTTCTTTCTGAAAAAACTAGTAGTTATGCTTAGGCTTTTGATAATGACTGTATTTCACTATACTAAGGAACGCTCTTACAGGGAAATTCTTATCCTTGAAAGTAATTAGATAAACACAAGGTGACATAAGCAAATTAAATTTGTTATTTGTTATTTTTGTGTTAAAGTTTATATGCATTGAATTATTATTTTTATAAGTGTTATAAGAAACTATTTCAGTTTTATAACAAATATATTTTCTTTTTGAAAATAATCCAAAGTGCCCGAATATTAATGTCAATCATTATATATATATATAGCAAATATATATATATATATATAGCAAATATATATATATATATATATATATATATATATATATATATATATATATATAGCACGCAGTACTAGTAGCGTACGCAAGGAAGATTTGGAGAACTAATTCAAAGATTTATGGAACCCGGGAGTTGAATGCCATATTCAACAAAGCTCCTCTTTGACTGCTGTCCTTAGCCAATTGGATTCACTTTCTACTCTGTATTCCTATTTCTGCTACATCCACCACGCCTAGGCTTTCCTAATGATCTTTCTCTGATTGGATTTCCGGTTAAAGTTTTGAAACCATTCCTATTTACTTCCATTCTGGCTACGTTACCTACCCACTTCAGCCTCCTGGACTTAATAATACAAGCAATGTTAAGTAAATGGAATAAATTACTCAATTCCTCGTTCTGAGGTTTCCGCCATTCCTGTCTCTCGCGGGTCTCAGGATATTATCTTCAAATACTTTTAGTCTGCGCTCTTTCCTCAAAGTAAGCGATCATGTGTCGCAACCATACAGCAGAAAAGGCAAAAATATCGTTTTATATATTTTTATCTTCAATTTCTTCGACACAATTCGTGAAGACAAAATAATATGGACTGAATAAAAACCTGAATTTCCTGCTATTAGTTGACATACATTTTTTTCGTGGATATGGTTTTGGTCTGGCAATGCTGATCCGGCCCTACCTCATATTTGAACGCATCTATAGTTTGCAGTATTCTGGTTACGGCGAATTTCTATGTATCTAGTTTTTTTTTTTTTTTCTGCATTTATCTCTAAGCGCATATTTCTGCCGGCATTTTATAAAATGTCTGCATTTCTTTCTATTGTCCTCGTATCATCTAATATCAGATTGATATCATCACCATAAGCCATAACCTATTGAGCACCATTCAGCTCTAGGTTCTTACTGCTATCTTTAATTTTCCTTATAGCATATTCCAAAACAAAATTGCACAATAATGGCGCCAACGCATCCTTTGTTTGAGTCTCTTCTCGACGCGAAAGCTCGCGGTGAACAAGTATTTCTCTACTCAGACTTCATTTTGGGAATAACTGAAACATCTTTATTCATCTAGCCAGCCTTTTTGGTATACCAAATTAGGTATGAATATCGTCTGTTTCCTTCCTAACAGAATGATAGTCCCTTCTGAAATCAATAAATAATTGATATACTGGGGTGTTGTATTCCCATTTCTTTTAAAGTATTTGGCAAATGCTAAATATTCGGTCTATATTTGATGGATCTCGCCTAAATACACACTGATAATCTTTAATAATTTCATCTACGTATGGAGTTAATCTTGCTAACAAAATATTAGAGAGGATTTTATAGTTGTTGACAAAAGAGAGATGTCTCGATAATCATTACATGTTTCCTTTCTTACGAATTAGAACAATGATTGATTCTTAAAGACTTCTTATATTACATGTTCCAAATCATGTGTCCATTTTATTTTGCTGAAGTCGTGTGAAATTATCAGTTCTGATCCGAGGCTTCTTTGAACGTTTCAACAAGTGCATTTTTCTGAGCCTCACGCCAAACCACGAAGTTGAAAGACCACCCTTTGTAGTCTGTCCGAGACTACTTGTTTAATATATTCGTAGCTAACCTATCTATATAGAGGTCTTGTTAATCTGCAACCTAAGGACGTGCCATGTCGTGATGATAGGACGTGCCTCGTTATATTAACTATAATAATATACATACACAAAAATGACGCGTGCCCTGAAAGGATGAGACTGAGGGCTTGAATCCCCCCGGACTTCAAATTCTGCGCTGCTACTGCGCAGTATTATTTTTTCTTTCTTTTGAGTTTACGTAAGTAATAGATCCTGCCCTTCATAACCTGTGTAATGCAGAAGGAAGGACCAAAACCAAAATCAATCAACCGATAAGGATTATTTGCATTTGTCTGGCTGGTTTAAACCAGCTGTTAAAAAAAAAAAAAAAAAAAAAAAAAAAAAAAAACTGGTGTAAAAAAAAAAAACCGAAAAATGCTTTAAATCTTGTGAACCTCATGGTGACGTCTCCACATATCATACCATCTGCATTCCGTTTATCTACTTTTCACCTTTTAATCAAGGGGTCCCGTGTTCAATTCTCGGTCGAACCACAACCCATCTTTCAAGTGTAAACCAAGTAGCGATTCGAGGTGTCCCTTTAAGAGAAAGTCTTCTCCGTGATAACTTTGGTATTTCATAAGGATGTTAAGCCTAAACATACGAAACGAAACCAAATTATATACTTCTGCTTGCCTGAATGCCTGTTGTTTTATAAAGCAGCCAAAGTTGCTTAAATATATTGATAGAAATTGGTATAAAGTATCAACTGCCTACGTAGCTTCCAACGTCAGCTTGGATTCGACTTTGTTTGAATTTTATTGAATGATATCTACATACCAAATATGTAATTTAATACCTCAGTTTCAGCGTAGTGATTATGATACGTTGACCTTAAAATTTTACATACAAATACATTTAAAGTAATAACAGGATCTTCCCAACGGCTATGGCGGGAGTTTCCCGATTTATATATAATTCAGAATAATGTTTTTATCTGTGTAAGTGTTTATCATTTTGCTCTTCTGAAATGACTCTTGACAATTATATTAACAACTAGGCCTATGTAAAGATCAGTACAACATATTTTTATCAGGAGTCCTTTGTGAGTGAGTCGGCAATCGCATTTGTAACCAATTAGTCCCAGTTTCGTGTCGAAATGGACAATTTCTCTTGGATGTAAGCCGAGAAACGGTTTGGATTCTGCTTTAACCCCTTCCAGCATAACCTTGTTGTTGCATAATAACACCAAGGCGAAACTTCTGTCCATATCTAATATAAATACATAGAGTAAATTATTTAAACCAAAAAAACCGGGTTTAAACAAAAACAAAACCTTTTTTTTAAAAAAAAAAATAAAAACCATGGTTTTTGCCAACCCAGCTGGCCATCCTCAATTCCAATTCAAAAGGTCTGAATTTCTTTCTTTTGTTCTCTTAAAAAAAAAAAAAAAAAAAGTAATTCAATATTTATTATTTTTTCACATCCCTTACTCTTAATACATCTGACAGTGCTAGCTTTAAAAAAGACCAATATCAATACAGTATCAAATGGAAACTATATATTCTTACTATATTTACATAATTATGGGAACAAAGCTAACTTTTTATAAAGTACGAGAAGTTCTGCTGAATTGGTTGTCTTTAACAAATTGGCTAAAACAGTTTTACTGGGTCTTTAATAACAGATCGGTCATTGGCGAGTCTTTTTTACTTTTAATTGATATTATTTTATTCTTAATTTGTTTCGCATTTTTGAAAAATTATGAAATGTGTCTTTATAGGGTTTATTTTATCCAGATATATTTTAGGGAGGGTTTGAGGAGCGGTAGCCCCCATATACTTCTGAATACAAGCTGTCCATATTTTACATTTTTTCTTTTTAGAATTTTTAGCTAAGGTTTAAATATCGCAGTTGAACATTGTGGATAATTTGGATTAGGTTAGTTTAGAAACTGGTTTTCACTTCATTTAAAGCATGTTAGTTTTATATGTGGCTGTATTTTGATTCACATTTTTAAAAAAAAATGTGAATTATGGTTGTTTAAAAATTGATTTATCTGAACCGGTGTAATGCGATGCAGGTATAAAGATGTTTGTTTTCTCCTGAGTAGTGTAGGAGTGAGTTCTAAGGGAGAGTAACAGGTTGTCTGTTCCGGGGAACCGATTCCTAAACTGCTCCGGAAACCGGGTCAGATGAATCGGTTGCATTCACTGTCCAAGTCGAAGTAAAAATTTGCCGCTAAAAACATGCACCACTGTGTGATAGGTGGTTACTACAAGCTAAATTTGTATTATAAGTGCATAGTAATGAATCATACCTTTTCAAGCTGTGTCTTCACTGATGAGTTATATATTCTCCATGCACGTACATAAATAACAGAACTCTTTTACTGTGAATTAGGGGAAGATTCTAGAACACAGGTCCCCCCCATATAGATTAGTAGCTATGTTGGTTCCTTTCTGTACCAAAGTTTAATATTTAATTTACATAATATTGCCGAGCGAGCGTCAGCGAGTAAAGCGGGTTAGAGCCCCGCAGGGCACGTTGTTTTCTGCCTTTATTACAGTTAAATTGAAAGGAGACCTGTGTTCTACAAGCTTGCCTGAATTAGCATATTCGGTAAGTCTTTACTTTGACTCCAACTGTGACTTTAATCGGTTCTTATAGGTTCAGTTACTTCCTGGAACTGTTTGTGCGTGAGTCACTTGTTAGAACTGTTCGTGCCTTTGGTGTGACGGCTTAGTTCATATTTTTCCCACTAGGTGTCTGTGTAGTCATATGGTAGTTGGTTAGTAGTCACATGTTCTGTGTGCATGTATGTGTGTGCTGCTGTTTGTGGCATGCGGGAGCGCGTAATTGAATTGGTTGAATTGAGTTAGAGAAAACCTATCATAGTTGTGGTCTAAACTGAAGATATTTTCGACGTATTCTAAAAGTGGACGTTTATTGGTTTCTTGTTTGTAATAATAGCAAGTGTGCTCGGTTTAATAAAACGACGTGTGTGCGGAAAGGAACATTTTTCAGTAATGTTGAGTATTGTGCATGTGTTCTTGGTATCTTATTTTTTCGTGTGTGGAATCAGCAGTTATGAGTTCATTATTCATGAGATTTCTCCTATGGCGAAATGGTGAGTGTTTTCTTTTTTTAATTCATATTATTTTTATTCTTGATTTGTTTTGCATTTGAGTATTAGGCAAAGTATTTGGTTTGCTGCTGCTTGTCCTATTGTCTTGTTGAGATGTAATTTTTTTTCCTTTGTCATGCACTGATTTATGATTAGAGACGAGTGTTTTTTTTAAAATTTTTCCCTTCTTATCTTAGCTTTATAGTAGTGGTGTGATTATTTATTATTATTTTGGATGTTTTTATGGTACTTGAGCGGGGGGGTTGGGGGGCGGTAGCCCCCCATTTAGATCTCAAAATTCATAGTCACCGCTTCACCTGAATTGATGTTTAGTAACATTGTGGCCCTTGTACTTATAGTATAATTCTTAACATCGTATAGTAACATTGTGGCCCTTGTACTTATAGTATAATTCTTAACATCGTACATTACTTTCACTGTGTTAGTAATTGTAATCTATTCATGTGATCCGGTTCCGGGAGCAGTTTAGGAATGATTCCTAAACTGTTCCGGGAACCGGATCACATGAATCGGTTGAAGTCACAGTTGGAGTCAAAGTAAAAATTTGCCGCATATTCTTATCAGTGAATTTTCAAAAATAACAATGAAGTAAAAGACGTATAAAGACCTCGTATTCTGAAATCTGCACAAAACTAGCTACTTACCAGGCCAATAAATGGATGAGCATTTCCACTGCTGTAAGTCCACTTCATACATTCCGCCACGCACGACTATTTGGTGCTGAAAAACTGTTGTATTTGATTCATTTTCTTCTTTTTTAGAGTCGTCTGTATTATATGTTTCTGCTTCTTGAGAAGCATTTACACATTCTGTTGGTTGTGGAACGTCACTATATGTCTCGTACCCATAGTATTCACTACTGTAATTTTCATTGTACCCTTGGAAATTTTCTACTCCTTGTTCACCCGCATATGCATAAGAATGCCACTCTTGATAAAGTTCACGATATTTGAATTCAATACGAATTGAATCGTAACCGTTGAAAGGAATCCACCGTTTGTCCGAGTCGCTTTTATAAAACCATCGAACTTCTTCCGGACCAAGTTCAACAACAACAGCATCCAAACTTTTTGGATCAGGAGAAATCTGTTCCCATGTTTCAAAATAACCTGAGTTTTCACCTGAGTCGAAATGGTTCATTTGGGACGCCGAGAAGTAACTATCCTGAACCATGTCACCGTATGGGTAATATCCAGCACAATCATTATTCATTCCATGTACACAATCATATGATCTGTCATCATGCATGGATAGTTCACGAAAGTGGTCATCCAAATCATACGGGGAATTGATTCTCCCGTCGGCCGGTGATGGAAAATTCATTGTTTGAAAGGTAAGTACACACTTTAGAAAAATAAACTTGATGTTCACACTAAATAAGAACCCTTAACCTTTTCCTTTTTTACCGTAGAGTTTTCAAATTGCTGTATAAAAGCACTCACGTATCTGCATTGTAATGATTGCACTTTCACATCTGTGAGCAGACGCTAAAACAAACAACTATCGGGTTGCGCTTGCTTACACGGTAGAAATGACAAATGCTGCAGTTGCGGCGCAAATAGCCGGCTAAGAAATTATTTATTGTTTTCGCGCTCCGAATGACATGGCGTAGTGAGTTTCCGTCCAACTGAATAATTTATCACATAATTCGAGAAACTAAAGTAGAATGTGGTTTTAGTAGCATTTTAATAAAAACTTCGGGAGTTATTTCGAATCACTTGTTACCAGCAATTCTCAACCAATATGTCGCGACCCTCTTCTAGGTACTGTGCGAATATTTGGTACGTGAAGCTCAAGCATTAAACTAAACCCTTACATTCTACTTAACTATTTTTATGCATTAAAAGATAAATATCACAAAAGTTCGAATGAGAAAGTACGGGTTACTTCACTTTGGCCCCCACTACTTTTTTGTTATTTATTGAATAACTTGTATATTGAATGAAATTAAATTTTTAGTTTTACTTCTTGTGATCAGTGGCGGATCTAGTTCGGGGCTGAGGGGTCTAGGCCCCCAGTCTTTTAGTGAAAAATTAATTTAAGCTATTATTTATATAGTTTTGGAAGTTTATAGTAATCTCATGATATACCTGCCATAGTTTGGATTCTGGCTGCCCCCTTCCCCCAATTTTCACCTTCTAGATCTGCCTCTGCTTGTGAGTATACTCTTTAGTATTGTTTTGTCCAGTCTTTTCGAATTCTGGGTTGAGGATCTAAAGGTCTAGAGTTTTTTTTTTTGTTAACATTAGGTATATAGTAGCAAGTATACTTAAAAAATGAGATCGTGAAAAATAACCACGTACCTTACGCAATTCACATATGTGCATCTATTTAGCTAGCATTATCTTTTATTAACTAATATTGTATGAAGTTTATCGACCAGGGGCGAATCCAGAACTTACGCTAGTAGCACAAGATGTGCTAGGCATGTGTATTTAGGTGTTCCAGCTACTTTTAGGTACCCGGCACTTGGTACATATGGTATTCATGTGCTAAGTATGTACTTCAGCTACCTAAAGTTTTAGGTGCTTGTTACACCTAATTGATATTTACGATTAGGTACCACAAATGTAGCATTTATATACCTGGCTCAGTTTCGCACTGTGACAGTCATTTGTTTTTATGTCGTCACTTGGGACATATATCTTTCATGTTCGAGGTACTTCCCTTAGGTGCATACTTTTTCAGACACTTATGATACATAATTGATATCTGCAGCGACGCAGAATGACAGTCAGCTATTTGCATTTGCTCATGCGCAGTAACATGCAACAGTTTCTCGCGTTTTCTGCTCCACTTTCTGTCCTTCTAGTACACAATCGCTTAGAAAAAAGAAGCAACAAATGCATCAAATTTGGGAGATGGAGTTAGAAGAAAGAAATGACATAACTGATGAATAAAAACTAAGATGAATCCTTCATACATATGTGAACAGTTAATTATTTACGTAGTTAGGGATAACGAATTGTATTTTTTTAATGCCATCTGTCGCCGATTATTTGAAAGCGAATATGGAAGAACCATGAAATAAAGTAAAGAGACGCGTGTAATTTTGTTATAAAATTACATGGCGAGCGGATTTTATCTGATCCCAAACGGTTATCGTCGAATATACAGAGTTACAAGAGCACTCTGATAGCCAAATTAAAACGACCCCAAGGATTTATCCCTCTAGAAGCGACTTTTTGTTCATTGCCTCCGTGGCCAAGTCGGAAGAGCACGCACGTAGTAATTAAAGGGTTGGTGGTTCACTCCCACTCCCATTTTTTTTAAAGTTTTTAAAAGTGTTTTTTAGACTCACCTCAATGTAAACAAATTAAGCATAAAATCGATTTAACATATTTTGGGGGAGTAATTTTCATGTGGGGTATCAAATAGCACTGGAATTTACTCCTGAATTAATTTCCGTAACCAAAATTTAGATATCTGTTTTCACTTCAGAGTTAAGAGTCCTCTTACCCACAGGAACATATAAAACTATGCGAGTTAAACTTGTGTCATGAAACACGGTCGTGCGAGCACTTGCATGATTTTAACTAATGCAATAGTAGTTATTTGATCTACAATAGCCACTATACCAATCAGATCTTGAGACTAGTAAGAGAAATCGTTAATTAAATTGAAATTTCTGTAGTGAAAAATGGAATATCAACATGCTACAAGTTATACCTATTTCAAAGTGTGATGGAATAGACTGTTGGTCGATGAAACACATGCCTAATAGTACTGACAAGCAGAGAATACCAAAGGGATTGTTCGGATATATATTAGAAAAATTATATAAACTGGTACATACTAGTTGAACGACCAAAATGGTTCGGATTCCACTATAATCAGTAGGTCCACGTCTCCTTTAGCGTAGGTGACGTGTGGGACGTTGAATTGTATCAAACCAAAAATCTCTTTTAGGCAATTTTACGTGGTCCATTATAATGTGTTAAGTTTTATTCTCCAATCTAGAAACCTTACGCAAAGACCATCATTGTTGCAGAATATTGCGTTCCTTTCCAATACTCATATTTGACGACCTATAATTTACCGTGTATATCACGAAGTTAAAATACTTTAATGTATTTATTGACAGTTTCTCTAAATACAATCGATTTATTGTTGCCACATTGAACAATGAAGGAGATTTAAATTATCAGTTCACAGCCAATTCTTAGAAGATACGCCTCGAAACTTAGAATTCACTTTTCTTGTGTTTGTTCTGCTATTAGTGATAAGAGAATGCATGCACAACTGCTAAGAATATGTGGCAGTAAAGATTATTACAAGATTCAATTCCAAGTTGCAATCCATAAAACAAGCCTCTTTCTTCCTTTTCCCTTCAATATAAAATAATTAAATATCTGCATCTTTCCACCTTTAACGATAAAACACTTGCTTATAATAAGGGCAAGACTAGTTTTCATATCAAAACTGTGATAAATAACTGATTGTAGCAGGTGTTCACTTGTTCGGTGTACAAGTTATATGGCAGAATTTTCATAAAGAAAATGCATTCTGTTGTGTATCATCAATTTTGTCCGCCAGTCCTAAAGAACATGCTTGCATATGCATGGCAGAAATGTGAGTACGTAACAGGAGCAATAGTTGGTTCATTTACAAATGTTCTGAAGACTAGTAGAAAATAGTGTCTGTGGTCATGAAGATTGTGACGAAAGTGCATTTGTTAAGCGTTTGCACTGCTCCATGATGCTGTGTGCTAATCACTACGTTTTGGATCTCCATCATCAGAATTGAAGAGCAAAAGTTTAGTAGGTTAATATTTGCTTATGTGCAATAGTTTATATTATTTTTCTAATATTTTTTCTATTAATTTTCTAATAACTTCAAGATAGATTCTTTAAAACCATATGTGCCGTTCCACCTAACTTATATTACAGCATTTAAATGTTATGCATAATCGCAACACACACAGACTCATATATATATATAGCGATTTTGAAATAGGTATAATTTGTTACAGTGCTGCTATTCCATTTTCACTACAGGCATTTCAATTTAATTAACGATATATCTCACTAGTCTCAAAATCTGATTGGTATAGTGGCTATTGTAGATCAAATAACTACTATTGCATTAGTTAAAATCATGCAAGTGTTTGCACGACCGCATTTCATATCACAAATTTTACTTGCTCAGTTTTTGCATGTTCCTGTGAGCGAGAGAGCTCTTAACTCTGAAGTGAAAACAGATATCTAAACGTTGGTTACGGAAATGAATTCAGGAGTAAATTCCAGTGCTATTTGATACCCCACATGACCCCCTTGCCATTTATCATATTTGACGACGATTCAATATGGCGCCTTTCAAGATGGCGGTCATGCACTGGAAGTACTCTCACATATAGATGATCTACCTTAGTTTACAATACTGAAGTCAGATATATCAAAAGCTTTTTCATTTTTGTGCTAAAAGGGTATTATTGGACATTGCCTACAGGATTTCAAGATAGCGTCGGTGTAGCAGCTCAACGAAGCATTTGCGCATCGAGTGACTATTACTACGTTACTTAGCAACTCGAACTGAATCTTGTCACTAATTTTCATCAAAATTCAACTCTCACGGTTTATGGACCTTCCTCGTTAGCTTAAAATCATGTAATTTGTTGAGTACTTCTAATTACAACGACCAAAAAGCTGTTGCTGTAATGTCGAAGAAACCAACGAATAGGGATGCGCACGAGTCGAGATTTAACCCTTTCACTGTAGAAGGCGACGGAAAAAATTTCCCTAACCTGCGAATGTCGATTATAGTCGACGTGTTAAAATTTGTCTGTATCTTGGTTTGGTCGATTGTAGTCGCCAAAGGTTTTCTGTGTGGTTTCTATTGTTTATCGAAAACAATAAAACACAAACAAAAATGAACGGTACAACTTTGGCGACTACTCTCGACAAAGCCAAGATACGGACAAAAAAATTTTAACACGTCGACTACAGTCGACATTCGCATGTTAAGGAAATTTGGTTCTGTCGACAAAAGTCGACTTCCTGTGTGAAAGGGTTAAGCTTGTCTCGACTCGTCTCGAGAAAATGTTGTCTCGACTCCAAAATATGTTTCTGTCTCGATTCGACAGTTTCTGTCTCGACTCGACTGGAATTCGAGTCGAGACGTCTCGAAATTCGGGACAAAATATACGCACACTTCAGCCAGAACATTATGACTACCTACCTAAATTGTCAGTATGTCCACCTTTGGCACGGATAACAACGGCGATGCGTCTTGGCATGGACGCAATGATCCTTTGTGGGTCGCTGGAGAGAGTTGGCACCACATGTGCAAACACAGGTCACCTAATTTCTATAAATTCCGGGGAGGGGGCAATGCACTCTGACGTCACGTTCAATCACATCCCAGATATGTTCTATTTGGTTCAGATCTGGCGACTTGGGGGCCAACACATCATTTTGAATTCGCCTCTGTATTCCTCGAACCACTCCATCTCACTACTGGCCTTGTGACATGGTGCATTATCCTGTCGAACAATGCCACTACCTTTGGGAAACATGGTCGTCATGAAGGGGTGTAAGTAGTCTGCAAGCAGTGTGCGATATGCCTCAGCCGTCATGGTGCCTTGCTCGAGCTCCACTAGACACATGGATGCATAAGCGTAACTTTGGCCCATATGGTTGGGGAGGGGGTAAAACACACACATACCCCCCATATATATATATATATATATATATATATATATATATATATATATATATATATATATATATATATAATTCTCAACCTTAGTCGACCCACTACTGGATGACAGTCTCTCCAATTCTTTTTAACATGTATCTATTTTGGCAGTTCGTTTCCACATTACTCCACACTGCTTCCTAATTTCGTCACAACATATTGTATTACAACGTTTTCTAGATCGTTTATGTGTGACCTATTCAATTTTGTAGCAAGCAGAAAAAAGGAAAGAATTAACATTTTGGGCTATTCAACTAAACGAAAACATGAATTTGGATGGAGTATTTATTTTTGTAGTAACGAGAGAGAAAGCAAAGATATGACATTTTAACTAGCTCAATATTCTGCACCATTTTGTACTATTTAAACAAACAAAGGGATAAATTTGAGTGACCTATTCAATTTTGTATCAACGAGAAAGCAATTTTAACTAGCTCAGTATTTTATACCTTTTGTACTAAACAAATTATCGAAGGAATATATTTGAGTGGTCTACTCAATTTTGTACCAACGAAAAATGCCATTTTAACTAACTCAGAATTACTAGGCCATGTTGTACTATTTAAACAAACGAAGGGATAACTTTTGAGTAATTTTGTAGCAAGAAGAAAAAAGCGAAGAAGGACCATTTTAACTAACTCAGAATTTTATATCATTTTGTAATAGTCAAATAAAGAAGAAACAAATTTGGATGGAGTATTTAGTTTTGAGCCAAGCAGAAAAAAGGCAAGAATTAACATTTTTTCTAATCAAGTAAACAAAAGAATAAATTTGTACTGACCAGAAAAGGCTAAGAGGGATCATTTTAACTGATTTAAAATTTTATACCTTTTTGTAATATTTAAACTAAACGAAGGGATAAATATGAACCAAACAGAAAAAACAGAGAAATACCATTTAACTGACTAATATTTTTTGTGCTACACAAATAAACAAGGGAATAAATTTGTACTAACAAGAAAAAGGAAAGAAAGACCATTCTAACTAGCTCAGCATGTTATACCTTTTTGTGCTACTCAAACAAAACGAAGTAATAAATTTGAGTGGTCTATTCAATTTTGTACCAAAGAGAAATGCCATTTTTAACTAGCTCAGAATTTCTAGACCATGCTGTACTACTTAAACAAATGAAGGGATAAATTTGAGTGACTTATTCTTTTATTTACCAACGAGAAATGTCATTTTAACTAGCTCAGAATGTCTATACCTTTTTGTACTATTTAAACAAACAAAGGAATAAATTTGTACTAACCAGAAAAGACGAAGAAGTTTCATTTTATTTAATTCAGAATTTTATATCATTTTGTAATACTCAAATAAACGAAGAAATTAATTTGTATGGAGTATTTAGTTTGTACCAAGCAGAAAAAGGAAAGAATTAACATTTTGTGCTAATCAATTAAACAAAGGAATAAATTTGTACTGACCAGAAAAGATGAAGAAGGATCATTTTAACAAGCTCAGCATATTATACCTTTTTGTGCCATTTAAAAAAATGAATAAATATATTGGGGTGTCCTATTTCCTTTTATACCAATGAGAAATGCCATTTGAACTAGCTCTGAATGTCTATATCTTTTTGTAAACGAAGGGATAAATTTGTACCAAACAGAAAAAACAAAGAAATGTCATTTAACTAACTAATAATTTTTGTGCTACACAAATAAAGGAATAAATTTGTACTAACCAGAAAAAGCGAAGAAACACCATTTTAACTAGCTCAGCATGTTATATTTTTTGTGCTACTCATACAAAACGAAGCTACACATTTGAGTGGTCTATTCAATTTTGTACTGTACATAGGCTCCCGGATTCGAATCCTAGTAGGAAAGCTTTGATATTTGAACGCTAATTCTAGTTCGGATCTAGAGGTCTGCACGGGCTCGGAGCAAGCCAGACCTGACCCGCCGGCTGGACTCGGGAGTACAAAACATATCTTCACTTCGGACCTGGGCCGGGCTCGGGCCGTAAATTTTTAAATATATAACCATATTTCTGTGGCCTTTTCGGGCCTAATTTGTAAATATACTGTACAACGATATTTATTCCATTGTTCTTTGTAAAAAAAAGTAAATAAAGTACAACTGAAATATTATACATGTAAATATAAATACAATTTTCCGTTAATTATTAAGTTTCTGTAATTGGGGGTTATTTCGAGTTCACTTAATTATTACAGGAGTTCGGACCGGGTTCGGACCTAAATGCTAAAACATATTTCGGATTCGGGTCGTGCCTCACATTATAAATTCACGGGCCGGGCCGGAGCGGGCTAAAAATTCCGGCCTGTGCAGACTTCTAACTCTTATACATTTTCCATTGTACCAAAAAAAGTTTTCGTTTTAAGGATTTACTCCTTTCTGTAATTAGCCTTACAGTATATCACAAAATGCTTCTCTACACTTTTTAGTGTCAGTTTGCAACATTTGTAGCCAGAAAATGACTTCTCAACTCCAATAGATGTTACTGGGCAATATTCATAGAGAGGAGCAAGTTTAGTATCAATATCTATATTTTCTGGCAATTTGAAATTTAACCCTTGGATGTATTTTCCCATAGTTTCAATTGTTTTGTAGTAGGAGTTCTAGCAATAACACTCGCCAATTTCTTCCCCATAGAGTGTCCGAATTTACCAGTAACTGACTGGAGCTTGTGCCGAATTTCATCAATTAGAGCTAAGCATTCACTGAGCAGCATTTCTCGCGTCTTGTGTTTCTGAATTAGTGTCGACACGGTTTCAGTGTCTTTATCATTATCAGATTTCTTTTAACGTCTTCGGAATTGTAAGCGTCTTTGCTCTACTGATTGGTTGCCAACATTATTGATCCTCCATAAATTAGGCATTCTTCCATCCTCCCATGCAAAAAGCCGTTCTGTTGCATGGACATGTAAATGCATTGAAAATTTAGACTAAAACTTAATTTATTCCATTTTATAAGCATACATATAATATAAAAACTTATAGAATATGCTGAATATGCTGTTAAGGGTTAAAATATACTCTAGCCTTTGAAATACGCATTTATATGCACTATAGAATTTCAAATTTGAGCTGTATTTTTGTCGTTAAAAACCCCTACTAAGTATAACAGAGATGCATATAATCAAACAAAATATGCATTTGCATAAAAATCGTATGTCTACTCATAACACACAGGTTCCGCATGTCTTGTGGCGGGCTGGATACTTTGAGTGGGAGATAGATTTGAGTGGTGCTTAGAAACAAGTAACTGTCTCGAATGTCCACTGTCCCACTCAAGTAAATCAAGTAGTTCGATAATAGCACAGGAGAATTCTCAGAAAACTCATGGACATGATCATTTTCTCATGTTTGTGCATCCTAGTATTGAATTCAGTAGAGAATTTACATTATTTTTACTTGGGGAAGTGATTTCTCATGGGTAATTTTCTCTTGCTGCCCCCTGCACGCATACTATCGAATTTACGACGAACTGGCGTATCAGAAATTAGCAGTCAACTGTCAAATCACTGGACTTATATATATATATATATATATATATATATATATATATATATATATATATATATATATATATATATATATATATATATATATATATATATATAAGAATGATTAAAATTCGAATCATAAGATTGGTTGGTGACCCAAACATGAGGACATTAGTTAGTGTATTAACTCAGGCTGCAAACAATGCGTATTTACGTAAAAGTACTAAATAAAGTTACTATCGCAACTGTCTTCATGTATTTATATTTGTAACATACATCTTGGATAAATCAGACATTGATTGTGTTGTACTGTTAAGGAAACTAACGCTAGTAAAGTATTTAAGTGGTTTAGTAAATTCAATGCATTTACTTTGTTACTAAATAATACGAGGGTCACTACGAAAGTTTTGAGATGCGCATTGTTGTGGCACAGTATTTGAATTCCAACAATTGAATTCGGTAGTTGTATCCAGAGCGAAGAAGCGAAGCAAGTTTCAACTCACCTCGCTTATCGGCGTGGCCGTATCGCCTTCACTTGTTTGTTGATGTGAGCAGTATTCGGCTGTCTAGAATGGAGCTCGAAAGGGAACATTTTCGGGCAATGTTCCTTTACGATTTCAAAAGTGGTTTGAACGAGACACAAAGCCTTGGCCGTTTGCAGGGGGCATTTGGGGACCTTGCTCCTTCCCGTGCTACAATTGTTCGGTGGCTTGGTGAAGAGGCCGGACATCGCTTAAAGATGAAGAGAGAGCTAGACGTCCGGTAACAGCTGTGTCAGATGAAAACATTGCCGCTGTGGAACAAGTGATTCGAGAAAGCAACTTTCATGGACATTGAATCTAAGTGAACATTGGATCGCCAGCAGTAACAAAAATTCTTCATGATCATCTTCGGCTCAGGAAGGTTTTATCTCGTTGGGTGCCTCACACTTTGACTGAACAGCAGAAGCGCATGCGTGTGGAATGGTGTGAAGAAATGCTTGCAAGATTTCATGAAGGCAATTCTCGACGCGTCTCTGACATTGTTACTGGTGATGGACTTGGATCTATCACTTTGATCCTGAAAATAAACGCCAGTCTACAGTTTGGATCTTTCCAGACGAAAATCCACCCACAAAAGTGAAACGACCGCGAAGTGTGGGGAAGAAGATGGTCGCAACTTTTTTCTCCAAATATGGCCATGTTGCAACTGTTCCACTTGAAGAACAAAGGACTGTTGCTGCTCAGTGGTACATCACTGTTTGCATAACAAAAGTGTTCTAGAAGCTTCGGGAACGGCGTCCAAGAACTGGATTGCGTGGGATCCTGCTTCATCATGACAACGCGTCCACAAACACGGCCAACATTACAATTCAGTTTTTAGAATCTACGGAGGTCAAACTTATGACTCATCCACCGTATAGCTCTGACCTGGCCCCGTATGATTTTTTTCTTTTTCCCAGGATCAAAGATTGCATGCGTGGGAAGAGATTTTGAAGCCCTGAAGAAGCTGTAGTGGCTTACGAGAATAAACTTTCAACACTTGAAGAAAAAGACTGGCAATACTGCTTCCAAAAATGGTCTTTGAGGATGCAAAAGTGTGTACAGTGTAATGGTGAATACTTTGAGGAAATGTAAGTGTTAAATTGATTTTAAGTATGCAAGTTATTTCACATCTCAAAACTTTCGTAGTGACCCATCGTACTTCAGAAACATGTTAGATACTTTGTTGCCTAACTTTGCAAATTAGTACACTATAAAATTGTCCTTAGCTATTCGACTATATTCAAATAATTAATTACATGAAAATGAAAGTCATGAGAAAGTCATGTAAGCAGTAATGTGGAATACTTCTAGGGTTGGTCACGAGAGGGGGACATTGTTCGCATCTCGTCTCCTTTCGATAACGAGGCGACAATATATTTTTTTAACGACACAGCCTCAAATGTTTTAACGACACAGCCTCGATATGAGTATATACTGTAGTTCTTACCATGAAGGTTGAGACCTGCATGGTCGAAATTTTGAGCCCAAGCAGAAGCCCAACTCGAGTAGTGATGTAAACCGGCTAGACTCGTTTCAACTAAGTAAAAAGCTCGATCCGACTCGGTTGGGATTATTCAACAACTCTATTCGAGTCGACTCGTTAAAACGAGTCCATCGGCTCGGTTTGACTCGGCTCAATTGAGCTCATGGAACGAGCCTGCTCGGTTGGGTGAGCCATCAGCTCGTTTCAGTTGGCTCAGGTGACCCATTGGATCGAGCCGGCTCAGTTGGGTGAGCTATTGACTCGGCTCACTTCTCGGTTCGGCTCGATAGTGAATAAGCTGTGAGCCGAGCCGTTGACAACCCTAAACCCGGGCCGAACAGTTGTGAACATTTTTGGCCAGCGCCCTATAACTTTTAATAATTTTTGGCTCGAGCTCGGATATTTGCTCCTCCGGAACTCTAACCCGGATCCTCGTGAATGATGTTCTTGTCTAGTACACATCACGACTACAGAGGCCGGCAGTCAACTATTTTTAGTATTCACATAAATTGTCTATTATTCATGTTTTTATACATGGTGTTATAATAATAATAATAATAATAATAATAATAATAATAATAATAATAATAATAATAATAATAATAATAATAATAATAATATGAAGAAGAAGAAGAAGAAGAAGAAGTTGTAAGAGTATTATTGATGATAATTAAATTGTCTATATACCTGTAAGATACTTGAAGAGAGTACTTGAAACTACACACAGGATTTGGCTCGATTTAGCTCGTTTTGGCTAGACTCGACTCTAAACTCGACCTGAATTCGAGTCGAATTGTAGGAAATTTTTCGAGCCTAATTCTCGAGTCGAGTTCAAAGATGTCTCTCTCGATTCGAGTCGAGTTTCAAACAAAACTCAATTGAACTCGCTCGTGCCCATTCCTACAGCTGAGTGCATCTTGCGAAAGAAGACTGTGTATTGATAGTTTTTATATCCGGGTTCTATCCACACTACATTGAATTACACGAGCTTTGAGCGCGTGTCGATCTTTTGTGGATAAAAGGTCTCACAGGTTACAATTAAAATAGAAACCGCTCAACAGCCGTGAATCCTAACAACCAGCGCAGCGATCGAATTTTCAGATTGCGGCAGTTGGAGATCCACACCGCCATGGATTCAAGCACTTATTTGATACAATGTAGGCTAGTTAGATAATGCTGCGATTTGGAGCAGCAAATACCCTATAGATAAAACCGTCCTTAACTAGATACTATTGAATGAAGATTCCCCCTAGTTTTCTGCTCAAGAAAAACCAAGCACAGATTTCGGTTCCAGTTAATTATATGTTATTACAAATACTATGTTTCGTCACTGTTAGGAATTTGTACGTCACCGATAGGAGTATGTGTGTGACTGATATGAGCATGTGTGTCACCGTTAGGAAGACAAACAACAGTGGATACAATCTGCTATTTAATAATGTATTTTTACATATACTGTACATTATATAACTTAATAATATGACCCAAGAGATTAAATAATTATCAATATTATAGGCAATGAAAGAGATGTTTTTAAGTCATAAAATTCTTATTCTTGATTTTCTCGAACACTATACGTGAGCAGGTTCGCAACCAGCCACGGAGGTTTGGGGGGGTCATGAATATGTTAGGGGGGGCAAGTCATTAAACATTCTCTTACCAATAGATAAATTGTCTTTTATTAATAATAGCATTTTGTGTTACGGTTTGGAGGGGCCACGAAAAGTTTAGGGGGCAGGCCCCCTAGCCCCCTCTGGTTGCGGGCCTGTACGTGAAAATTCAACTTCAGGGATATAATTTTGTTCATTTTGATCTGAAATTTAAGAATTAACATAATTTTGAGCTAGATCTCATTAATCATTAGGGTGTCATTAATCATATCAGTTTGGTCTTAATAGGTTGCGTGATTATTATACAGCATCGATTTTTAGGTTTAGATTTGAAAAATGTTTTTTGAAAACTACATATGAGTATTCATTCTCACCATCATTGCCGGTCCTGGGCAATTTGCCGCTCCATGAAATGGTATAATTTGTCATCCCTCCTCCTTTCTTCAAAAAGAACAAATCTTATAAGCCATGATTTTAAGTACGCTACGTTCATCATGAGCAACCAAGAGGCTATCCCATCACACACTCAGAAAGCCTAAACACTACAAATGCAATCTTGGTGTGTGTGTGTGTGTTTTAAAATAATAACCTATTATGTTAGTGAAAGATAAAGCTACCATAACTGCAGAGGAAATATGGTAATCCTTTTTATAGAATTCCATATCGAGCTTCAATCTCAATACATCAGTTTGCAATTGCAATGAAGTAGCTCTTTTATCTTTATTTCTTAATTTTCCATCTAATCTGTTAATTAAAAAAAAGAAAGAAAACTTGTATCTACCTTCAATGATAAGAAACTTGTTTTTGATAAAAACGAGACCAGTTTTCATATCAAAACTGTGATAACTAACTAAATGGAACAAATGTTCGCTACTGTTCGAGAATTGAGTTCTTGTATTTTACAACAATCAAGGAATTCATGCTGGAATTTGTTTGACCATTTGCTTTAGCACTATCCATGTGACAAACCAATGAGATCTAAACATGATTTATGAATGTAGTATTCAAATAGAAGGTCAGCTTAGCAAATTTAACTACAATCATCATGAAGTCTGTTTCCAACAAGAAATATTTATTTTAAATAATACAGTTATGACAGATTTTGCCATCCCTCGAAACTTGTCGTCCGTGTAAATGCACGTATTGCACACATGGTAGAGCCGGCTCTGGATACTCATCTATAGAAATGAATAATGGCATAATCCATTTTTTCCATTTTTTGAACTTCAGCCACTCGGCATCTAACCGGCTCATATATTGGAAGGCCTAAACGAAATTGAACGCACCCATGTAGATGGGTTCTTTCTTCACCTATTTCTTGCCGTTGTTATGTTGACTTACCCAGTGCGTAATGTCTTCCTTACGCCACTGGTGTCATTTTTATGTGCATCAAAATGCAACTTACTGTTTACAAGCATTCTTAAGGACATAAGAACAACGACCGAGGTAGAAATAGAAGAAAAGGGGAAAAATGAGGATAAAACATTATGCCTAGCATCTTGAATAGTAACAATATCAATACCAGAGTGCTTTCGAAGTTGTCCAACGAGTTTCTTTTCTCTCTTTTTCTTTCCTTATTTTTTGAAAAGTGAACGATTATAAGAAATTTTAAGTATAAAGTCAGTTCAGCAGGTGTTAGCTACAAGTTTAAAATAGATTCATGATCTTTTCATTGCTAACAAGTAGAGAAAAGAACACAATACATTACTGCTATTTTACCAATCTTTAGAAGTAGCAGAACAACTATGGAAGAAGCTATCAACACCAGAGTTCGTGATTATAGAGTTTACTGAAAACAAGTAGTGAGATAAGGACCATATATAGACTGTTGATAAATTTGTGTATGAAATTCTATTTCTGCTTTCAGATAACAACATCTGAAACGTGTAATATTTATTACTATTTGCTCTGATATTTTAGTTTTATTCTTTTTATCGTCACTAACTACCTACTGCGTGTATATAAATGATGCATATATCTCTTGCAAGAGTTTGTCAAGTGATACGGAAATAAGTACCAAAAAATCTCCAGAAAATTTTCTAGATCTTTACAAGTCTGGAAATCATAAGAAAAAATGACGAAGTGTCTGTGGTCATGTCTAATAATTAGTGTATTTTTCTTTACGAATTTCTGTCACATTTGTAGCTGTTTGTCTGAATCTTCCCCAGATGATTTTCCTATTGTTAAAATAGAAGATGGATACGTGAAGGGGAAACTGATGATATCAGTAGAAGGGCGACCTTTCTATGGTTTCACAGGAATACCATATGCAAAACCACCAATCGGAGAACTCAGATTTAAGGTAAGGTTATTTCTTGCTATTCCTAGCTATTTATAAGGTTCTGGTAATTATTAAAAAAAAAAAAAGAAAGAAAGAAAGAAAAGAAGTAATGAAATGACTTCTTATAAAAAGAAAATTATTGCAGTATTTTGGAGAAAAATCCGTTGCATATGTTAAAATTACTTCCTTAATAATTATTTGCCTTTTAAATCAAAAGTAAATTTACTTAGTAAACTTCCATAATTATATACACAATGTAATGAACCAGCTGCAAATCAAAAAATTAATTTTCATGGAAATCTAGCTCTTCGTTTGCTTAGAGTTCGACTCCTGGGTCTAGCCCTAGAACGATTTGATAGCTACTACGACAGCTATGCTCTTCACCTTCATTGCTCATGTAGACCTAGTCTCAAATTAATGCTACCTGCTTCACTTTTATGAATAAGCAGCCCACTAATGAATTTTGAGACACTGTAGTTTTCTATTTTTTCTGAGAATATAGATGGAAGTACTTAACAATTACATATAATCCTTTCGGGCTGATATTAACACCGGTTCAATACCACATAGATGTAATTGTCATATAGTATTGAACTCCGCCCAAATTTTGGACCCCACCCAGCAACAATTTCTGGGGCGCGCCTGTTTCAGAGTATAAATTCGGCGAAACAAGATTTGGCCGAAAACGAGAATTCTTCTTTCGTCAGAGACGACTGACTGCCCAGATATTCGATATTTTAATAGCCTAAGGGGTATGACGAAGCAGGCATACACTCTTCTTAATAATGTGTGAATAATCAGGGGTGCCCACAAGGGGGGGCTATGACGCAAACTGCGTCATTGAAATATTGGGGGGGTAAAATCTATATAAATATGTTTGATGAGGGGGGGTAAAATTAATCGAAAAGAAGATTTTTTCATGGAAGAACACCTACGGATAGACAATTGGGGGGGTGCGTCATAGACATAAGGGGGGGGGGCACCACTGGTGAATAATATGCAGTTCTTATACTAGAAATCAAAATATGACTGCTAAAACTATACGATGATATTGTTCTGAAAAGTTTCTTTCCACACTAGCTTTAACAAAGTTAGTACAGGGCCCATATTCTGTAACAAATGGAGACCAGAAAGGAGAAAGACAAAAGGTCATCTTTTTTCATTCTTAGAAAATTGAATTTTTAACTTTCAAATCACAACCTACTTAGTATAAAGTACAAAAATGATTAAATGTAAGTATGCACTATTTGTCTATAATATGAGGATAGGGGATTCTACTTCTAAAGGCATACATACTGCAATTTCGAGGAAAAACTGACATTTCGTCGTTCTTACTTGTAGTTTTCAAATCATCTTAATTCATTGTTTACTTTGCTCAGTGGTAGAGCGTTCACCTCTGGTGCTTGGGGTCCCGGGTTCGATCCCAGCCTCCGCTAAGTGAACTTTGTGGTGTACAAATACCGTGTGCGTGGGTTTTCTCGGGGTTCTCCCGTTTCCTCCCACTTTCTTCATTCCACCATTTCATTCATTACTCATCATCACCGTCTCCTTTAGCCTAACCGGCATAAACGTGGGACGTAAAACTCAAAGATTTTATTTCATTTCATATTTTCTTGTTTACTTTTCTTTTTCTTTTCTCTCTCTCGTTCTTTCTTTCTTTAGGGTTCATGAATATTCTAAATTCATAAACGTTTTCGTGATTATATTTTACTATCTATGCACAAGCTACCGAATTAAATATCAGGCAGAGGGTGTACCTGCGATACAAATCCCAGTAGTGTTTCGGATCACACTTTAAACAGCAGATCTCTCCCTTATGTCACCTTCAGTGCTGACAAGGTGCTTCAACTCAAAAGCGAGTTCAAGTTCGAAAGAATTTAATCTCAAAATAAATTTTACACTCAAAACAATGTAATTTGCAAATGAACTTCAAATTCAAACTAACTAAATCAGTTAAAATTTTCTTCTTCTGCCCTTTCCCATTTATTTCTTCGTTTCTCATAACTACTTATCTTCCACAGTGGCGTACGGTATTGTTTCCGGCCGGAAAACAGGTCATAAATGGTAATACACTTTTAGCTAAACTAGTAGCAAAATCAGTTGGCCCAACGTTGGGGATATGATGGCGATGCGATGTACAGTGAGGGACACTTCTGGATGGTACAGTCATATGGAGATTTACAGCTAAAGTGCTCCACCAACTGAGTCCCAAGCATTTACCGGGAAGTATGCAACCAAATTAGCTGTAAAGAAAGGCGGGTGGCATAATCGCCAGGAGCTGAAAAATTTCCGTACACTTGGGCGAAATTCCCACTACTGTTTACAGCATCATTTCTCCAAAATGAAATAAATCTTAGATGTGTAGTTCTTATGGTAAACATATTACTTGATATTTACCCTATTTGTGAAGATAAATTGAAACAAAAAATTGAAGTCCAATCCTGTTGCTGTTGGAATGAACACTCTTTCTGTCGTTTGATCTGAAATGACTTTGCAGAGTCTGAACAAATATTCTGTCACTTCAGGAGCGTAGAAAGAGCGTATACCCCCCTCCATCAGTGTGAAAACACATACATTTAATCAAATGCTTAGTGAGAGTGAGCCCATTGGTATAGCACTTTTATGATTTCAATTTTTGCTCCCAAGTCATCTTATGTCATAGCTAATGACCTTGGAGAACGAGAGATGCAAATATGATGAAAGATGATAGTCACATGTGCAAATTTAGAATTTGAGACAAAATGATCGGATAGCATCCATATTGTGGAAGTACTCGATTTTCGAGGATAATAAGTTGTATATTTTGATTTTATTTTTATGTTTATGTCGCGGAATTGTTAATAAGGTTATGGGAATTTAATGTTGTAAATGTGAAGTAAATGCAAGCTGCACAGTCTGGTTAACGTTTGTGTCAGCAATTTATTGTAAACACTTGTGTATAAGAATGTCATCGTTAAGAGTCTGGCAATGTAGGAAGGAAATGTTGACAATGTGTCTTTCCTCACATTAGCCAGATTCTAGAAATTGTATAAACTGAATCTGTAGGATTTTATGAATTTCATGAGATTACGGATGTACGGAGAATTGCTTAGAACCGGGAAATCAGAGCGTGTCGAGGGTTGCAATTTTGAGTTTTGACACATGGAAGGAATTTGTCTCTCCATGTGAAAACGGTGTTACACGTGCCGCAGCAGACGAAAAAGCAGACGATGGTAGTTGGACCCCGCCAAACAAAACCGGAGGACGAGAAGGTTTTGGGATCAGTTCTAAGGAGTTCTTGGATCAGTTCTTGACAGTTCACGAACAGTTTTTGGATGAGTTCTTGGAGAGTTAGCCGAGTTACGACAGCGAATAATTCTTAGAAGTCCATGATCAATTTACCGTGATCATTCTTGGGTTCGATTTTGGAGAATCGAGTTTCATTTGAATATCAGCCAGATGATAAGAGAAGACAGTACGTTGTACTTCAACATATTCAAACAACGCAGAACTTAAGCAGAGATTTGCATTGAGAGGAGCCATTCCTCAATGCCCATTTTTCGTCGTCCACCAACAAGGAGTTTCAACTTAAGGAGCAGAGTTCAACACCAGAACGACGAGGGAATACACCAGTTCAATCCAGGTATGTGTGGCACCGAGTCAGAATTCAAAGCTCAATACTTGATCGTTCTGTACCTGTCTGGCAAATGAATCCGAATATCCGTTATAGCTAACATTCATAGATCTTACAGTTCATTCATAAGATTATCGTAATACAGTGTTTTATTTTAAATGAAGTGGACGTATCTTTATTTGTCTAATCCCCAAATGAAAACCTCTCGCAAGTTAATTTTATAATTTGTCCCACTCATTTTAGATGGTGAGTGGTAGGCGCCTAGTAGCACTCAATTTGCATCCCCAATTAGGCACTGAGTGGCTAGGTTGTCATGGTGGTGAGATGCTGGTCTTAAGATCGTTTAGATCAAAGGTACGATTCCAGTAGTTATTTAGAGCATGGTGGACATGCTGGTTTTGGCAATAGGTCAATCAGTAGCGATCTCAGTTTAAAATTTAAAGAAGTTTAAATGATTTTATATTACGTAACGAAAACCCACCCTTCCCACCCTCTCTACGATGAAGTGTAATTTTAAGTATTGTGATCGTATTTTCTCGAATTAGGTTAAGGTATTAAGTTATGATGTGTAATTGATATAGTGATTTTAAGGTTTTGCAATAAAGAAAAGTTATCCGATTCTTCCGACAAGTGGATTAAGTAGCTCGAATATACGTATTATAATAATAAATAAGTTTAAATAAGTTATAAGTAAATGAGTAACGAAAGTATTCGTACAAGAGCACAAAAAGCGGCAAAAGGAGTGCAGGTCGGTAGCTTGTTTAATATTGCAAGTTCAAATAAGAAAAAGCAAGAAAGTCCGAAACCAAATTTGAAATTAGGACCCGTCGAGAATTTTCCGTCCAGTCCTATAGCAAAATCGTATACGGAAGAGTTTACATCAATCTTTCCATTTGAAAGTAACGTAATTAGTAATAAGCAGTCGAGTAGTACAAAAGAAGATAAAATGGCGACAGGGGTAACATTTTATTCCGATATAAACAAACTTCCCAAGTTTGACTTGAAGACAGATAGCGATATAATAGGTTTCTTTGATGAGTTTGACGACGCGTGTCAAATGGCAGGCGTGAGTGAGGAAAAGAGAAAAGAGCTATTACCTAGTGTATTGAAAGGTAATGGTAGACAGTGGATGAAGGTATTTTTAAAGAGAAGGAATGTTAGTGAAACCAGTTATAAGCAACTACAGAAAAGCATAATCGAAGAGTTCACACGTACTAATGTGACATTAGATATTGAGGATCGTATAAGAGAAAGGTTGCATCTCGAGGATGAGCCTATAATAAATTATGTGTATGATATGCTTGTTTTGTGCGAAAGATTAGACGCTAACATGAATGACAAAAAGAAAATAGGAATAATTTTAGGTGGTCTTCAACCGTATTTCATGGAACGTGTAGGTACAAATTCATATTCGACAATTGATAAATTTGTAGAGGATCTTCAAAAAGTAGAGAAGAATAAGTGCAAAGTAGAGAAGCGCGTTAAACGGGAAAACGGAAAGGTTACTGTTAAAGACCTGTTAAAGAAGATGAGAGAGCAAGTAGAAGAGGAAGATAGCGATGGAGAAATTGATAAGTTGTTGTTAAAGAAAGAGATTAAAAGTAAGGAAGACGTGAAAGTTAAGCAAGAACCAACGAGTATTACTCAATTGAGTGAGCTAGAAAAGAAAATAGAGAATTTACAGTTGACATTAGCTGCGAATTTTCAAGACCGAAATAGTAGAGAAGATAAAAATGGTAGTGATTCGAAGCAATACAGGAACATTAGTAATAATTTTAGAGGAAATAGAAGTTTTCGGAATGGAGGACGAAATTTTTACAAGAATAATGGAAATAGGAATGGGAATAGGAATAGTAATAATAATTATATTAGGAATAGAGGTTCTAACGGATATAATAATGGAAGAGGATTTCGAAATAATTGGCGTAATAATAGAGGCGGAAGGAAGACAAGTTTTTGGCAACAAAGAGGAAATAGTTGTTGTGCGAATGGTGTTAATAGGCCAACATGGTGCCAAAATCATAGCCAAATAAATAGTCCCGTACAGTATGTTCCGGTAGTACCGAACCAGATAAATGGTACAACTTATTACCAGGCTACAACTTCAGATAATTTAAACTAGGTCAAACTGTAAATGACAGAGGCACATTTACAGGTAGTAAATTAAAAGTTAGAGAAATAGTAGCCTCTACGTTAACTGATAATAATATGCTCTATGTTCCGATAGAAGTAGATGGTAGAAATCATAAGGCTTTAATTGATACAGGATCGCAGATATCCATTGTAAACGAAAAGCTAGTCCCACCTAGTGCGAAAGTAATCCCTAGACCAACGAGGATTCGTGGAATAACACAGAATGTGTTAGTAGTGAACAAGATCGCTGTGATTAGATTTAAAATGGCCGGACAGACATTTCATTTGGAATTTCGCGTAGTAAAGGATTTTCCGTATCAAGTTTTGATCGGGAATGATTTTCTACAGAGTCAAAATTGCCAAATAAATTACGGTCAGAATAAATTGACATTGCAGAGATTTGGAAAGCCAAGATTAAGGAAAAGGGAAGAACAGGAATCTGTAACTGCGTCTGATAATGCGGCGTTAGGAATAAAACATTGTATTCGACCAAGATGGGTATTAGGTCATAAGGTACGGTTGTTACCTAGGTCTAAGACTACGGTAGAAGTGAATTTGGTTAGTTCCTGGAATAACAGGGAATACTTGTTGGAACCAGATAGGAAGATAGAAGCCCAATACAATGTGTTGATTCCGCGTGCACTTTTATCGGCGGAAAATAACAAGATAGAGATTATTAATCCATCTAATAGAGCAATTTTATTGAGACCGAATATAACATTAGGAAAAGCTGAAGAATGTGTGGATGAAGAACAATTGAAGAATGAAGGATTATCAACCGAAGATATTGATAGCATTTTAAGATCTCGTAGAAATTTTGATAAATCTAGATTGAAATTCGGGAAGGAAACGAAACCGGAAATTAGGGATAGAATTGAGAGTTTGTGCTATGATTTTGCGGATGTTTTTGCGTGGCAGGATGACGAATTAGGCCAAGTAAAACATTTTGAGCATCACATTGAGTTAGAAACAAAGGTACCATTTAGACGTCACCAATATCCGATTCCCATAGCGTTAAGAGATAAGGTTAAGGAACAAGTTAACATTTTGTTGAGACAAGGAATAATTGAAGAAAGTTCAAGCGCTTACAACTCTCCGATGTTGTTTATACAGAAACCGTCAGGGGGTATTCGTGCAGTTTTGGACTGCCGTTTTTTGAACAAATGCGTTAAGCTGCATAGCATTGCGCTGCCCCCGATCCATCAAATTTTAACGTGTATGGGAGGACACAAATATTTTAGTATTTTGGACGTAAAATCGGCTTATCATCAAGTGCCTATTTCTGAGGAGTCACGGGA
This sequence comes from Thermobia domestica, assembly GCF_964235325.1. Taxonomy (NCBI): domain Eukaryota; kingdom Metazoa; phylum Arthropoda; class Insecta; order Zygentoma; family Lepismatidae; genus Thermobia; species Thermobia domestica. The sequence goes on along the minus strand of NC_137463.1, from coordinate 97,459,736 downwards.
GTATACTTCATTCAATATACCAGGCGTAGGAGCTTATCAGTATCGTGTTCTTCCTATGGGATACTTACAATCGCCCGCCATATATACCAAGATAATGGCAATGACCCTGGCAAATGTAAATCCAGAGTCAGTTTCCTATTATATGGATGACGTATTTCTATATACGAATAATCAGGAGAAAATGGTAGATGTACTTCAGTCTGTTTTCAAAAGATTGAGACATTATGGACTCAAACTATCTGTTGAAAAATGTCAATTCATAGAAAGGAAAATTATGGCTCTGGGACATATTGTAAGTGATGCGGGATACGAGGTTAGCCCGAAGATAATCCAGGCGATAAAAGCATGTAAGGCCCCGAATAATGTAAAGCAGTTAAAATCTTTTCTTGGTTTAACTAATTATGTTCGAAAATTCTGTAAGGACTATGCCAAAATCACATCAGCGTTTCAACCAATTTTGAAAAAGGGTCATAAGTTCGAATGGAATGAATTATACCAGCAGGCGTTCGATCAATTAAAATCTGCACTAATGAATGCACCATTACTAGCTCCATTTAGGGAAGACTTAGACACGAGAGTGTACACAGACGCATCGACTAGTTCGATTGGTGGAGTATTAATGCAAAAACAGGCTAATGGTGAATGGACACCAGTAGCGTATTACAGTCGCGTGTTACGTCCACAAGAGAAGACCAGACACATAGTGGAATTAGAGATATTAGCAGTGATAAGTTCTTTAAGAGCATTTAATTATTACTTGTTCAATAAAGAATTTGAGCTGTACACCGATTGTAAGGCATTGAAGTATTTGCAAACGTCACCTAAATTAGCTCCGAAATTAGTAAGATGGAGTTTGGACTTAGCCCAATATAAGTACACACCGGTGCATTGTCCTGGAGAAAAGAATCCTAGTGATATTTTGTCCAGGAACACAGACATTGAACCAACGGTAGATGATGTTGAGTAAGAAACGTTGAAGGTGAATTCCGAAGATCTCCAAGTTAATTTGACTTTTGATAATGATATTAACGTTGGCGACTTACAGAGAAAAGACTCATTTTTCGGACCGATCATGCATGCAATAGAACACCCAGAGGATGCTGATGTAAAAGCTGAGAAGCAGGCCCGATGGTATACAGTAAAGGACGATAGGCTTTATAGAACACAAAGAATGGCAGGTGGTACAAAATTATTATTATGTATTCCTTATGCGTTAAGAGAACAAGTATTCAAGAATCTACATTGTTCAGTATACGGTGGCGGACATTTTTCGTACACGAAATGCTATAGACGTGCTTTAAAATTAATATACTTTCCAAACATGAAGAAATTCTTCATGGAGAAGATAGGAGAATGCATAAGTTGCCAGATACAAAAAAGGAAGACAGGTAGAGTACCATTTCATGCGCAGACGTACCCCTCTTATGCTCCATTTCAGTCAGTTGTGATGGATGAGGTTGGACCTTTTAAATTGTCTCGTAACAATAGAAATAAGTACATTCTAGTGTTTGTTGATAATGCAACTAGATTTGTTATCGCTAGAGCGGTACCCGCAGTAACGGCAGAGATCGTTGCGCAGGTAATTTTCGAAGATCTGATTACGAAACATGGAGTTCCATCTCAGCTCCATCTGGACAGGCTATCATCTCATCGTAGCCGAATAGTGGAAGAAATGGTTGAGAAATTTGGAATGCAATTGCATTTTGCGAATACTAGCGCCCATTATTCTATAGGAAGTGCGGAAAGGGCCATTGGCTCATTACAGCAAGTAATGAAGCATTACATTGACAAGGATTTTTCAAACTGGGACGAGATCTTGCCAAGTTTGATATTTACTATTAATACGCAAGTGCATGATGGTACTGGTTTTTCACCATACTATCTTTTGCATGGAGTCGAACCAAGAACGTTTCTTGAGCAGGACCTAGACATTCCTTGCGAATACGTCGACAATGAGGTGAGACTTCAGAGCATAAAAGAGGCACGCCAGCTAGCGTACAAAAATTTGCAGAGAAGATTTAGATCTCAGAAGAAGCAAATAGAGAAAAAGTTTGATCAACCGAGTTTTGAAATTGGTCAGAAAGTGTTAATAAGGGAAATGCCGAGAGCAGGTTTGCCCGCATGTTTTGGTAACCGTTACAATACTAAAGGGGTAATAGTGGACAAAATAAACAATAATTCATACAAGGTACAGTATGAAACGAAAAATGGTGAAAAGAAGAGTGATACTATAGACTTAAGACGTTTAAAATTATTTGTAGAAAGTAAAAATGGTGAAAGGTATGGTGAGACAGAAACATCAGATGGTGATGAATAAAATTTTGATTTGGTGAAGAAAAAAAAAAGAAAAAAAAAGAGTTTAACATAGGGTCTAATGTAACTATGGTACAAATTGGGTCTACCGATGAAGTGTCAGAAAGGGGGCACTTTCTCAACCAAACCCTAATCCCGAGATTGGAGGAAATGCTAATCTCCATCAGGAAATTTCCCGAATCGATAGACACTTTTTGAATTATAGTTACTAGAATTGTGAATAAATAATAAATGTATGGAATGTAAAATTAAAAGTATTGATTAAAATCAGTTGATACCTAAAAAATAAAATAAAGATAAAATACATAGGAATAAATAAATTGTTGATAGTAGGCTAAAATACTAATAAATAAATAAATAATCAGTAACAGGAAATTAATATTAGGTTTTACTAATTCCAGAATTTTATTCAAGATTGAAAAGGAAACATTAGAATATGGAAACAACAATGTGGGTGATCTATATAAAATTGATAGTTATGGTTCATGTTGCGAAGTCAGATGATCATCATCAAGTAACTATGAAGGACGTAGGGATAGCCCTAACACAAGATTCATTGGCAGTTCATGCATCAAATATGGTATATACAACAATTCGATTACATGTTAACTTTCACGAAGCTGTGCCAATGCACAAAGTGTGTAGCGAATCATATGATATTCTGGATGAATACGCAGAAAGGGAAAGACAATTTAGACGTAATATAATAAATTCAATACCATGTCAGTTCGTATTCATAAATGGTAGTTCTAAATGTATGGAATCAGCAAGGACTAAACGTTCAATTTATTCTATGTTATTAGGATTTGGGTCTATAGGATTGTCAACCTATAACCTAATACACACACAACAGTTGTCGACCTCAATTCAAAAATTGTCCGAACACGAAAATGTATTGGCTGAGGAGATTCATAAATTAAAATTATCGCATAATGAAGAAATTTCAATAATGCATGGTGTGGTAGTTAAGGTACATCATGTTCTTCAGAATGTAAGGAGTAAACTGCAAGAGATGTATTGCTACTTGCAGCAAGCTCAAAGGAAAATTTTGACTAATCTATTTTCTCATTTAGCTAGAGAAAGAGTGACTAAAATATTCAACGACATACTTAGCAACCAATTATCTTATCATATTTTGTCAAACTTAGATGTGAATAAATTTATAAATAGTCATGATATTTTGAAGTATTCAATTTATCGTTCTGATATAGGAATGTTTTATCGAGTATCGTCGATTTATTTAATGAAATATGACTATAATGAAAACAACATCGACTTATTATTAAAAACACCAATTGTTTACGAAAATACAGTCTCGAAGATGTTTAATGTAATTTCTATGGGTTATCTGACTAACAACTTTAGAACGTACTATAAGTTACCGGAAGTGCTATACTTAGCTAATGGAATATATCACACACTCGATCGATCCAAATGTGAATTCAAGAGTTTCTTGTATTTTTGCGAGCAGATATCATTGGATGATGCTGCTAAATGCTTGAATAATATTGTGTTCAATGGGTCGTTAAGTGGTTGCGAACAACAAACAGAGAAATACCTAGGCAAGGTAGTGTACAGATATACTCATGCTGGAGTATTATACTCGTCATTGGTAAAAGGATATGTCACTAAGCTAGGTAAACATCATGAAGTAACATCGACGAAGGTGGATTATGGGAACAATTGCTCATACTTCATTGAATACGATTCATTTGATAACCTAATTTTTGGAGAATTGGCGATTCCGACTAGAAAAGTAATAAGTGTAAACAATAAGCATTTAAGTTTGATAGGGAATTGGACGCTAAAGCAACTAAATTTTAGTATACACCATGAGGAACTCAACAATCTAGCTGAAAATTTATTAAAACTGAAAGTGGATACCACTGTACCGCTACTAATAATTAGGACGAATTACATAATGTACGTAATAACAGGAATTATAATTGTATTAATTATTTCAGTCATAGCATTAATAACGTTGTATTGCAGACTGTATAAATCGATAAGAAAATATAAAGTAGAAAATAGTGAACCATAATAATCATAATAATAATAATAATAATAACAATAATAATAATAATATTATTTAGGATCATATTGTATAAAATTGTTTGTAGTCCATGAACTACTGGGAAAAAAAAGTCTAGAAAAGGTTGTAAACCAGCTCGTAAACATTGGAATTAATTATTGGTAATTTTGGAAATTTTGAAAATTTGAAAAAAAAAACTAGGAAATTGAATGTAAATAAACATGGAGATATGTCAAAGTGTATTCAGTTCATGCATTCCATACTCACCAAACAGCCATCACCAATAGTAAACACCATCACCATATGAAGGTATAAAGTTATGTAAACAAAGTCTATAGTCTATGATAGTCCATACTAGTTATTCTACCCAAACCGGATAGGTTGTATTGTAATACGGTGTACCAAACGATGTCCCATTTCCGTATAAAGTGTGAACAAAATGAAGAAAATTGTGAAATAAGGATAGAAATAGATGAGAAATAGGTTACCTAGATGAATCTAGGATAGTGACATCAATCATCAATAGATAAAGTCGAAAAACATTCAAACATTCAAGAAGGGATAAGGAAAATAAATGTAGAAAGTAATAATATTAGTAATAACAACTCTAAAAAATAGTTAAAAATAGATAAGAATAGACGAACTAGTAATAGGTTGCTATTATAGTAATAGTAGATAGTATATATGTATAAATATTACAAGTAGTTTTAGAAAATAGTGAATAATGAATTTTATATTGTAAGAAAATGGTGAATTAAAAGGTTAAAAGAAGAAAATAAGCATAGATAAAGCTAGAAATAATTCACAAATAGTGTTAAAGAATGTTTAGTGTATGTAGTAATAACGTATTTATTCATTATTTTTAAAGTCCGAAAGTTTTTGTAAGTTTTAGAGAAGAAAAGAAAAGAAAATAATGTATTTTATTAGAATTAGTAATAATCAATCAATATTGATTGAAAAGAATCATTAAAAGCATTAATTTTATTGTGGAACGTAATTGGTAAACGATATGAGCAAGGCTCACATCTTAGTTTGTATGGGTTTGCGTTAAACAACAGTAATACTCTGAGCAGCTGGAGGAGAGAATGAGAAATGAGACCTGCGCGAGAGAGTAACTCCGCGCGAGGCTACGCTAATCTCCACTCCAGGCCCCGAGCACATGGTAATCTCGAATGGTTCCGAGTGAACTCGAGAGGACACGAACGGGATTCGCTTCGTTCAGCCCCGTTGAAGCGCCCGCAGCTTCAATTTCCATCCTACTTCAAGCGTAAAATCATATAATATACTTTTAGAAATTCAAGGAAAATTAGTATTTAATAAAATTATTCATATTTAACCACGGAAATGATTAAAATAAGGTTTAAACTACATAAATACGTACGAAATAAGTAATAAAAGCTTAAATATAGAGAGATATAGCGAGTATAATTTAATGCTATATTTATGATAGAAAAGAGTAAAAACATGAGTTTTTAAGTGTGAAATATAGTCTCCAAGTTATGGTTTGACAGACTTCACACATAGCTAAAGTTTCAATGGTCATGCACAAAGATTACTAGGAAAGTAACAAGGGTGCTCGACACAGAAAGAACAAAATAAGACTGCTTCAAAAATACGCGATTTTAGAACGCAATAAGTGAAGGCAGACACAAGATAGATGTTTTAATAAGTTAATTAACTATAATAAATGTACTTTTCTACGAATTTTAAGTAGGCCTATCCCGACTTTATCTATTTCTCGTCTATTTCAGATAATATCCGAAAGCGAAGGAAATGGACATCAATACAATATTATTATTAATATCAGCGTTAGTTTTAGGAAGTGTATTAGTAGTAATAGTAATTATAACATGTTATATTGTGTTAAAATTAAATAGGATAGAGAGAAAATACGAAAATAGTGTAAGAAATAGTAGAAATAATGTAAGATCAAACATAGATGTAGAAGTAAATGGTAGAGATGAGTCTGAGACTTACGCAGTTTCCCACGCATCACCAATTTATGCCACTATTTTTAATAAGAGCAAATCTACACTAAAAACTATTCCACAAAGCACTGAAATCACTATTTTTAAGAATTTGCCAGATGGTAGTATAGTAGATTTTAGTAAGAGCACTGAAACTGAACGGAAACACACACAATTACACCACATCACCACAGAAGATGAGAAAGACACTAATACATCAATGGGACACTGTAAATTCACGAAAACCGACGTTTTCAACGATGATTCCGACAAACACGGGAAAACTGAGTGCCCGAAAAAGATGAAAAGTGAATTCTTTTGTCCGTGTGACATAGTGGTTTTGTAAAATAAAGTGTTTTAAAACTAATAATGTAATAAGTGCGACGAAATATTAACACTCGATGTTATCCAGTCAACGGTGACGCGTGAATAGAAGGCAGGAAGTTGAATTAACCTTGACAAAGCTTGATTGAAAAACTGATGAGCTTGCAGTAACTATGCTGGAGGTACATTCAGGATTTCCAATGCCCTGCGTTAGGATTTTCTTTCTGTTTAGATTAAAATCTCAGTGAATAAAATTTTCATGAAAATAAAACATTAATATGTTCAAGTTTTACAGTGCGATTGTGAATATGTTAATTAACTATGTTCTAAAAAGTTTTTGTTTTAGATTTCCATTCACAGAGAGGTGGAAATAAATGAAGTTAAAACATTACTGATACGGCCAATAAATTTATTGGTTGGCACGTATGGACAGTCAGAGTAATGGAAGTTTTTGGTAATACGACACTGTAAAAGCGTTGTCGCTAAGAGGAGATAACTCAAGAGTACTTGCAAACTAATATATATGTATTCATGCACAATCACTCTTGACAAAACGTGATGTGCAAGTATTTCAGCAAAATCTCGCTAGATGTCGCGAGGATATACTTTGCTACATTACATTTCAAATATTGTATTTTATAATTTTAGGAAGTAAGAGAAAATTAAATTAAAAAATTCAAAGATATATATATTATGAATACATGTTAGGTGAAGGAATATCGATTACTATTTATATAATTTATTTTGCATAACAATACATATTTTATTTCATTTCAAGTTCATATTTATCTTTAATATGGTGTTAGTATATATCATGTACAGGGTGTTTATAGAAAATCGCCCTCTTACGATGTCGAATTTGGTTTGCGGAGCAACCAATTTTTTAAGGGGGAACATGTGGAAGTACTCGATTTTCGAGGATAATAAGTTGTATATTTTGATTTTATTTTTATGTTTATGTCGCGGAATTGTTAATAAGGTTATGGGAATTTAATGTTGTAAATGTGAAGTAAATGCAAGCTGCACAGTCTGGTTAACGTTTGTGTCAGCAATTTATTGTAAACACTTGTGTATAAGAATGTCATCGTTAAGAGTCTGGCAATGTAGGAAGGAAATGTTGACAATGTGTCTTTCCTCACATTAGCCAGATTCTAGAAATTGTATAAACTGAATCTGTAGGATTTTATGAATTTCATGAGATTACGGATGTACGGAGAATTGCTTAGAACCGGGAAATCAGAGCGTGTCGAGGGTTGCAATTTTGAGTTTTGACACATGGAAGGAATTTGTCTCTCCATGTGAAAACGGTGTTACACGTGCCGCAGCAGACGAAAAAGCAGACGATGGTAGTTGGACCCCGCCAAACAAAACCGGAGGACGAGAAGGTTTTGGGATCAGTTCTAAGGAGTTCTTGGATCAGTTCTTGACAGTTCACGAACAGTTTTTGGATGAGTTCTTGGAGAGTTAGCCGAGTTACGACAGCGAATAATTCTTAGAAGTCCATGATCAATTTACCGTGATCATTCTTGGGTTCGATTTTGGAGAATCGAGTTTCATTTGAATATCAGCCAGATGATAAGAGAAGACAGTACGTTGTACTTCAACATATTCAAACAACGCAGAACTTAAGCAGAGATTTGCATTGAGAGGAGCCATTCCTCAATGCCCATTTTTCGTCGTCCACCAACAAGGAGTTTCAACTTAAGGAGCAGAGTTCAACACCAGAACGACGAGGGAATACACCAGTTCAATCCAGGTATGTGTGGCACCGAGTCAGAATTCAAAGCTCAATACTTGATCGTTCTGTACCTGTCTGGCAAATGAATCCGAATATCCGTTATAGCTAACATTCATAGATCTTACAGTTCATTCATAAGATTATCGTAATACAGTGTTTTATTTTAAATGAAGTGGACGTATCTTTATTTGTCTAATCCCCAAATGAAAACCTCTCGCAAGTTAATTTTATAATTTGTCCCACTCATTTTAGATGGTGAGTGGTAGGCGCCTAGTAGCACTCAATTTGCATCCCCAATTAGGCACTGAGTGGCTAGGTTGTCAATATTTTGTCGAAAAGTTTGATTTGGTAAGTAGACATCTAAAAGCTCACCCCTAACCTGAGAGCATCCCACTACCAATTGTTGAATTCAAGTGGAGAGCTCAGTTGAGAGTATCAGATGATTACAGAAGGGGAGAAACATCTTCAGATATGGGAAACAAACAATGAAAAAATTAAAGTGGCCTGAACAGGACTCGAACTACCAACCTTCCGATTACCAACCAACGACTCTACCTACTCATCCACGGAGCTACGCTGAACAACAGGCAGTCATACGACAGACACAGAACCTTTGTTACTAACAAAACGTTTTTGTAAGTGGCAAAACTAAGGAAATTTCCCGTCTCTAGTTTTTCTTTCCCTGGCACTAACTTAATTACTGTTCTCCCAGCCTGGGAAGAATATTTTCCACCCCTCCATAAACTTTCCTAACAATTTTCATATATTTTTATATATATAGCAGCACAAAACATTTATTCATGGCTGTTCTGCACAATAGTCTTGCAGAAAATATCGAAATTCAATTTTTCTATTTGGAACAGGGGGACCATACACGCAAGTTGCGCTCATGAGATTTGTTTTGCGGAGGTAGGGACAGAAATTTACATTGAAAATGGCAAAATCGCACGTTTAATTATAACATAATTTTATTTTTAACAATGCCAAATGCGAAGGAGAACGAATGTATTCTCTTTTGCTTGAAAGAATAAAAATATGGCTGAATGTAGAAGTGAACAGAGAGACTGATGATGTTTACGAAGAATGCATGCTACCAAACAGTGGCGTAGCCAGGAGGCCTGGAACCTCCGGACATTTGCACAAGTTGTTAAAATAAGGCCCAAGGATAGAAAGATACTGAAGAGACCTCGCGATCGAGGTCTAGGCGTCACTCTCGATACTGGCACAAAAACATGGAGTCAAATGGGTATGCACATGAGGAATATGTACGCTACATTGCGACCTAGAGGTTGACCGCGAGGGTGAATCAGTGATCGCGATGATAAACTACCGAGTTTGTTTTTCGAAGTCCTAAAAAGTGAGCCTAGATCCGTCACAATTCCCGCAGATCTATACACAGGGAATTGCATGTTCCCGCCGTTCTTTATATAGACACTAGCTACAAATAGTACTGTCATCCGAGCGATGTGAAAATGTAGAAAAAAATCACACTACTTTTTTTAGATTAATATTGATTGCACACCTCATGCACAGTTCCAATATGCAAAATCAACCATTATCTTAAGCAAAAATTGCTGAAAACGAGAGAACATGGATATTTAAACATCCAAGTAGAAGCCTGTGCTAGAGCGATTCTATTATTAATATTATAATAGACACTCTTGCAAGTTGCATCAGTGGTCAAGCGGGTTTAGTACTGCTACTGATATTTCTGAAACGAAGAGCGATGGTTCGAGCCTCCGTGCGTAAAGTTTTTCTTCCTTTTTTAAAAATATGAGAACTTTTTTATAAATATAAATTTCTACTGTGAAGTGATTGGAAACACATTATCAGACAAACTGTCACTTTTCAAATCCCTGTCCCATTTACTAGGACGCCATGTCCATAATTCATATACGAAAACGCTAAAAATGAGAAATGTGAACACAGTTGAATAGGCCTACCTAAAACCACACGTCCAAAATGAAAATTATTCATATATATATTTCGGGGGGCTTCGCTAACTTCATTCTTGGAAATGTGAACATTCTACAAGATATTTTATTCTCTTTACAATATATATGCATGTATTTTTTTGCATTACAAAACCTTAGGGTACCTCATAATCTGGATTCTTATAAAGCAATTTGAACAATTATTTAGAAAATATGTACTGCTTAAAATCGGATTAAATCGAAAAGTCAGTAATCTGTAAAATCTTACATTTTTATTAATTTACATTGAATGTGTACTTGTTTTATACTGTATAGCATGAATATTAGCTGCTACATAAGAAAGAATTATCTATAATTGAATTTGAGTAGGAAATCGATATAGTTATTACAAGAAGAAGCTTGTGAAAATGAAGTGTATAATAATGGTTGTATCTGAAATAGATGTTGCGTAATGGTGTAGTTGGTTACCCCGCCAGCTTTGGAATATTGGGCCCTTCAAACTGTCCATCCTTCTAAAGAGCGCAGAGTCGAGTCAAGACAGAATTTGTCTGACAAAATTAAAAAAAAAATGAAATGAAATCTTTAAGTTTTACGTCCCACGGTTATGCCGGTTAGACTAATGGAGACGGTGATGATGAGTAATGAATGAAATGGTGGAATGAAGAAAGTGGGAGGAAACGGGAGAACCTGACAAAATTCAAGTTGAGATACACCACTTCCAATAGAAAAATATACATTTTTCGAGTCGAGACATCACTTTTACAGCATATTGTCGAGACGAGACGACCTCAAATCTTTTCTCGCGCATCCCTATCCATCCTACCTACATAAAATCAATTTTGGATATGAATATTCAACTTCTTTTAACGATAATTGTAATCTGTGATACAGTTTCAAGTAAGATATTGGCTTGAACTGCTTTGTTACCCACTTAACCTTCGTATACTGCAATTATATCTAAGTTTGGCATAAATATTTATTATTATTAGAATGTAAACACTGAAGAATATATATTAACACACAATGAGGAAGAACTCAATGCTCGTAGTAATTAACAAATTGGTTGCATGTTTATTTAAAATTAACTCTCTTGAAATCTAAATAATCATTATTAGAAAGAAAGCAAGAGAACCGTTTTGTTAATTTGGACATATTATAAGAGATTGAGGAATGTGTATGTAACCGAACAGAATATGTGAAACTAAATGGAATGGCATGTGGAACTGAACTTGAAAGGGGATATGATGTGTAAATGAAAAATTAAAGAAAGCAATTGTTAACAGCAGTAGTCACTATTTACAGCAGATAAGTGAAATCTCGCCCCCGCCAATAGTTCAACAATTCTGAAATATAAGGGCGTCACATTTTATTCGTTTCCTGACAAAATTGAAAAATGGATTTTGCATATTGTTCGTCTATACCCCTTCAATATAGTTAGCTAACAAACCAAATACGATCGACTGACTAGACGTCACTTGAGTGAAATTTATATAGGAAGTTTTGATACAGCGTTCACCGAAGTGACGCAGACGTGGTGTTGAAGCTTCTGGTAGGTCCTATTTTGTAATGGGTTTTAGGTCAGTGAGATTTCTTTATACGTATCAGAAAGCTCTTTAACTCCATATCAAAGGCTTGTCGTATGATTTATTCAAACCGTCAGGTATTCGGACAACCATGAGCCCAATTCGTTTTGCTTCACTGCTCACAAGTTTAACTTGAAATAAATTCTTACTTTTCCACGGAAACACAAATCTGTTTGAATGCTCATTTTATTATGGGTGAAATGTATAATTCTGCAAGGAATAAAAATTTTCATGTACTTATCCGAGATTCGATCCCTCGTCCTTTGGCTCAGCAGTTCTACACGTAGACAACTACACTAATTGTCGTTGTGTAACAGCTTGGAGGAAAATCGGTTTCAATGCACGAAAGAAATTGAGGGCATTGGTTGTAGCTGGATGGAGGCAAATACCATGTGCTCCCCAAGTTCGTAGTGCCACTTGCTGTTTTTGGAAGATGAAGACAGCCTTAGGGAAATCACGTGTACTGATTGCAAGCACCTGAAAGATTTTGTCGTAGATTTGGCAGCTCCAAATCAATACATTCAGTGAGTGAACTAGGAGTGCAATGATACCGGTACTCTATTTTACTTTGATTGGTGTTGTTTTTATAAAGATGGAGAACGAAAATATTTTACCGTTCGAACATTTGAAAGAATACTTTTTTCTTAAGAGCTAAGGATGATGGTGGACAAAATCTAAAAGTAAACAGAACTGCCCCGGCGGAAAATATTTATCAACAATTAGGGTGCCATAGTTAACGATTTATAGTAAGGGGTTAATATAAATAAACTGTGTTCTGATGAGCAGGCCTGCTTTATTACTAGAAAATAGTTTGCTGACGGTATGTAATATTGGGATTCTTTCAGATCAGTTTGCTTATCCTAGAGTCCCGCTGATTATAGAGTTTGAAACTAGCTTTAAAAAGCATGTATCGATTTTAGAGTTACTGGCAAGTTTTGATTCACTCCCAGTTCATGTGTTCTCATTTTATTAGTTGTAGTGTAATGTTTCTCTATATTCTGTATTTTTAATTTTACATAACATTGTTATTATTATATAATTAGTTTAGCAGAATAATAATAAGCAACAATTTTTTTCTAACGCATAGGGATGAGCACGAGTCAAGCTAAAGCTCTACTCGACTCGAATTTAAATTGAGTTTCGAGTGAAGTCAAAGGTAATAACCTCGAGTCGAGTTCCGAGCCGATTCAGTTTTTCGCGTCGAGTTCAGTCGAGTTTGATAAATGGTTCCTTCGTTTTAACTCGTCTTGAAATCATGGCCTGATTACACTGGAAAACGAAAGCCATGAGAAATGTAAGATAAACAGTAATATGAAATACTTTTAGTGTTGCTCACGAGAGGGGACACTGCTCGCATTTCGTCTTGTCTCGATAGCGAAACCATAAGAGATTTTCCATAACAAGCTCAGCTCGGCTCCGCTCAACTGAGAGGATGGCTCGAGCCGGCTCACTTGGTGTGAACCATCGTCTCGAGCTGGCTTTTTAGGGATGAGCCATCTGCTCCGTTCGGCTGAACTGAGCCGAGGGCTCTAGCCGAGTCGTTTGGTGAGCTGTTGGCTCGGCTCTCTTCTCGGTTCGGGTCGATAGTGAATGAGCTATGAGCCGAGCTGCTCGAGTCGTTGACAATTTTAAACCCGGACCGAGCAGTTTTGAAGATATTTGGCCAGTGCCCTATAACTTTTAACAGTGTTTGGCTCGAGCCCGAATACTCAACCTAGACTCTCAACTCTAATTCAGAAGCTAGTGAACAATGTCCTTGACTCCTAGACTTCATGACTACCGAGGTTCTCATTCAACTAGTTTTTTAGTATTCAAATACAAACCGCCTATCTTTCACGTTTACATACAGAGTTGTTACAATTATTATTATTATTATTATTATTATTATTATTATTATTATTATTATTATTATTATTATAAATCATCCGTTATCCTCATGGCAATATTGTGAGACATTAAATTAAATATTTATTATCATTTTTACGCAGCGTAAGCGTAATCTCACAAGTAGGGTAGGCCCAACAAACTAATAACACAAATAACATTTAATATATCATAAAATGTTTTAAATTAAAGTCAGAATTTTATTTTCCTTATTGAGTTAAACAAATAACTACCAAATCTATTTATATTAAAGAACTTTCTTAGTTGTATTCCTAACACGTTTAGAGTTGAATTTATGTCCATGGATACATAGTAATTTTGTTGTTGTTGTTTAACAAGAAGGAATGAATATAAGCAAAAGTAGACGGAAAGTAGTCTATTATTATTATTATTATTATTACTATTATTATTATTATTATTATTATTATTATTATTATTATTATTAGTAGTAGTAGTAGTAGTAGTAGTAGTAGTAGTAGTAGTAGTAGTAGTAGTAGTAGTAGTAGTAGTAGTAGTAGTAGTAGTAGTAGTAGTATTCAAATATTTACATGAGGAAAACACGCAATATGTATTAATGGAATATTCTCAATTAGCTTCACTACAAATATTTTGAAGTGCAGTTCATATTTTCTTTTGTCTGAGATTTGCAGGGGGGTGAGGGGAATTTCCTCCTCAGTTGCTGTTTCATTTTCTGCATATTTGAAAATGGAGAGAGAGGAAAATAAAGTACATTCTTACAGTTAGCTGTCAAATTTCTTGGATAAGTGTTTGTTACTTGCATCTCTCACTTTAAAGTAAGTACAGTACTGCATCTAATTAATGCATTACGAGATTATGACTTCACAAGAAATGTTAATGTTCAGAAGGAACTTATTTCAATCAACGAAAGATATTTAATATTGTATTCTATGGAGTGGCATATTTAAGGGGGGGCTTAAGCACTTACCGAAATTTTATCGCAACTTTATTATTGACATGTATTACAGAATCTTCACATTTTCAGGAATAAAGTTAACAAACTCCCTCTCGAAATAAGCAAAGCCCCCGGAAACAAAATTGTAAATACTCCACTGATTCTATGAAATGAAAAAAAAAAACTAAAATTACACACAAATATAATTATTTTATCCTGTACGGTAGCGTTTGGTAAATTTATATATATGTTTAATATATCAGACTTATGTAAGCTATTATGGACCAGGCCCCATGTAGGAAAAAATTTTTTTCAAAAACTACATATGCACACACAGGTCACCTAATTCCCGTAAATTCCGGGAGGGAGGCGATGCGCTCTGATGTCACGTTCAATCACATCCCAGATGTGTTCGGTTGGGTTTAGACCCAGCGAGTTGGGGGGGGCAGCACACCACTTGGAACTCGCCCCTGTGTTCGTCGAACCACTCCATCACACTCCTGGCCTTGTGACATGGTGCATTATCTTGTTGAAAAATGCCACTACATTTGGGAAACATGGTCGTCATGAAGGGGTGTACGTAGTCTGCAAGCAGTGTGCGATACGCCTCGGTCCTCATGGTGCCTTGCTTTATCTTCACTAGACATATGAATGCTCACGTGAATGTTCCCCAGAGCATAATTAAGCTGCCGCCAGCTTGACTCCGTCCCGCAGTATAGGTGTCAAGGAGCTGTTCCCTTGGAACACGACGGATTCGCACCCTCCCATCGTCGTGATGAAGAAGATCTGATGTTAGTTCCGCCACAGTTCGCTGCCTGTCCTCTTTTACAGCCTGCACAGCCTATGACGTCCGACGTACGTAATGAGGTGGGGACATCCAACCTCTCGACGTTTGGACGTTGTTTTGCCTGGTTTCGCCACTTGTTGAAGACACTCACCACAGCATTCCTCGAACACCCAACAAGTCCTGGAGTTTTGGAAATTCTCATTCCAAGTCTCCGAGCCATTACAACCTCCCCTCTGTTAAACTCAGGTAGATCGTGCCTCTTCCCCATTCTACACACGGCCAGCACTCTCACTGATACTACCTAGGTACATGCACCGTATGTAGACTCTATGTCGACTAGTAGGCATTTCGCGTTTTGTGCCTTTCTAAATAAATGCTGGAATTGTTTTCAAGGCTGTTTCTGAGTGAATACTTTCTTCAAAATCATATTAAAAGTTATAGAAAGATTTTCGAGACGTTCTAATCGGGAAGAAATTTTAGAACAGTCCCGACTCGTCTCGAATTTTACAAAGTGTGTCTCGATTCGAATCTTGACTCGAATTCGAGTTGGGTCGAGTTAAGATTCGAGACATGTCTCGACTCGTGCGCATCCCTATCCTTCCATCTGCACCTAGCTCTTGCTAATGGTCGTTTTCTGATTGGATTTCTATTTAAAACTTTGAAAGCGTTCCCCTACTTTCATCCATTCTGGCTATATGACCTGACCAAGCCACCTGAGCCTCTTAGATTTGATGACCTAAATGTTTGGTAAACGGTATAAATTATGTAGTTCCTCGTTATGAAGTTTCCACCATTCCCATTCCCGTTCCTCTTGTGTCCGAATATTCGTCTCAGGATTTTATTCTCAAATACTTGCAGTCTACGTCCTTTCCTCAGAGAAAGCGACCATGTTTCGCAACCATAAAGCATAACAGGCATGATTATCATTTTATATATTTTAAGCTTCAAATTCCTCGACAGAATTCGCGACTACAAAAGATTTTGAACTGAATAATAGCACAAATCTCTGCTTTTAGTCGATGTTTAATTTCTTCGTGAATATGGCTTTGGTCTGCGAATATTGATCCAAAATATTTTGAAGTGTCCACTTTCTCGAAAGTATTATTTGATATTTTAACGCATCCATAGTTTGCGCTCTTACTATCCTGACGAACTTTCATGTATTTAGTTTTATCTGCATTTAGTTATAAACCCATGTCCCTGCAAATGTTTAATAAGATCTCTGTATTTTTTTTATTCTGCATTTCTTCTCCTATCATCTTCTATTAAATTTACATAATCAGTATAAGCCATTATCTTGTAAATACCATTCATCTCTACGCATTGGTTGCTATCTTTGATTTTTGTTATAGCGCACTCCAGGACAAAGTTGAATAATAATGGCGACAACGCATCTCCTTGTTTCAGGACATTCTCGACGTGAAAACTCGTGGACAAGAATATTCCTACCCGGACTTTACATTGAGATTCATTTAAACATATCTTACTTAATCTAACTAGCTTTTTCGGTATTTCGAATGCTGTAAGAATGTTGTACAATGTTTCTCTCCTAACCGGGTAATATGTATTTCTAAAATCAATAAATAATTGAGGTCCCGGCTATTGTTTTCCCACTTCTTTTCGAGTATATGGCGAATGGTAAATATCTAGTCAATAGTTGATCGATTTCGTCTAAATCCGCAGTGATAATCTCCAATAATTTCGTCTGCGTATGGCATCAATCTTGCTAATAGAATGTTTGAGAGGATTGTTGACACAAGAGAAATGCCGCGATAATTATTACAATCAGCTTTGTCACCTTTCTTGTGAATTACAACAATGATTGATTCTTTCCACTCTTTTGGCAATTTCTCCTTCTTTCAGATAAGGAGAGTGAGTTTGTTCATCTTCTTCCATAATTTTCCCCCTCCAGCTTAAATTAACCAAGACGGAATTTCATCTACACCAGGAGATTTGTCTTTCTTTAATTTATTTATAGCGATTTCTACTTCTATTCGGTTAGGCTCTGGAATATACGTTTCTGTTGTGTGCATTTCTCTTTCTCCACGAACATTAGTTTTTGTCTGCGTGTTAAGCAAATCGTCAAAGAAATCGTTCCATCTATTTAAGATGCTATCTGTATCAATGAGAACTGTTCCGTCGGCTTTCTTTAATACATAGCAAGGTTGATAGCCTTTCTTAAATTCGTTGATCCCCTTATACACGTCCCGAATGTTTTATTTTTACTATTATCTTGAGGTTCCTTAATTTTAGCTATCAAAAAATCGCGTTTCTTTGTTCTAAAAGTTTTGGAAGTTCCCCGTCTGAAATTTTGTGTACCGTAGTTATTTCGTTCGGATTTTGTAGCCAAAGCAATATTGTTTATATTCTCTTCTTTGCTGATTTAGTCCATTGTCCCTCTCTTGTCCCAATTTTGACTTTGCTGAAATTTTTAATGGTGTTTCTGATTTCAGCCCAAGTGTCCTCAACACTAGTGCACTTTGAATCTTCTAAAACCGAGAATCTATTCGAAACTTCAATCTGGTATTTCTCTCTCACCTGACTCTCCCCTAATTTCTTTAAATTAAATCTCTCCGTTTTCAGACATTGAATATTTCCTTTATTCAACGATAATCTCTCTCTTATTATCGCTACTAGCAGGTAGCGATCAGTGTTACTCTCAGCTCCTCTAAACGACCGAACGTCATAAGGTAATAAGATCTCATCCAAAAGGATAAATTAGGTCAAAAACCACCGAAATTTATATTTTTGGCAATTTTTTACGGTTGAAAGGGAAAAAGATGAATCCCTGTAACTTACAGAGGTACATACCCTAGTTCTATACTATCATACGAAATTTTTAAATTTCACAATTTCCAAAATTTAATGGGAGTGGTCTAAGTACCAATCTCAAAATTTAGGGGATGGCCCAAGATATCCCTGTCAAAATTTAGAGAGGTGGTCTTATGCACCCATAAAACATTGACCTCGTGCCAGACCACAACGTCATTGACCCCGGCCATCCAAAAAACGAAAAAAAAAAATGCTGACAGCGAGATATACGTGGAAACCTACTGCTACTATGTTATTCGGATTTGACGTATAACTCCGATTTAAAGTCTACACTAATCCCCGTCCCCTCCGAACGAACATTCAAACAAAGGGTAACTTCAGGCCTTATTTCGTCAAACATCACCTTTGCTACACAACTGCTTAAGCCGTTTTGAGTTGTGTTGGAAGTTGCAGCTAGAGTTCTTGCGATTGTCAAATGGTTGCCAGGTTTTAAATCATATTATATAGCAGTTCAATGTAGTTGCTTTTCTTCCCTGACTCCAGACTCTATTAATGTCTTCTAAATTCTATTCCCAATTTAATAAAGGGAACTTATGATACTACTCAGACGTTCTAATATTTTTTATTCTCTCTCTCTTGTTTTAAAATATTTTAATTACGTATGTTTGTCGTGATATTGTTACTCATCCACTTCAGTATCTACCGTTAAGAAACTAAGAAGTTTTTAATACAGTAACTAGGTGAAGGTTCGTTTGTGACTATTTATGCGGCTCACTATTTAATACAAATTATTTTATCACTGATTTCTGATAAATTCCAAACTAATTCCCTGTAAGAAAACAAATATGACAAATATTATCATTTCTCACTTAATGAGCATATAATTGGCAATTTCGCAGATTTACAATACGTATTTTGGAAATGTTCAGTGTAAGATTTTCTTTTGGTTTTAAATTTTGTAAGGTGAAGTTTTAAGTAAGCCTGGCAATTAAAATTAACGTGCTTTATTGTGAAACTCAATAAACCAAAAGGACAATTTAATCTCGATATACATTGGTTGGTTAAATTCTATCATTGTCTGTGATTTTATTCAAGATGAAATTTCAGAGTCCGTGAACTTGGAGCAGCTACTAACCTAGCTGTTCTGTTGTCGTCTTATTTGCATAGACTTAACTAGGAGTATTCCAATCTGTCTTTCCGATTATTATTCGTTTTAAGAAAAGGAGTACAATATCACACACAAGTTATAACAAATGATGAACAAATTGTTTTATTGCTTAGCAAAGTAAAATTACATAATTAAGTTGAACTGCACTCACTAAAAACTACGTCCAACTCACTAAAGGGGAGCGCTAAACGACACAGATTCCGCTACTTCCTTGCTAGTCGTGAAGTTTGTATCTGTACGGTTTTATTCGGAAGACAGTAAGTTACAGTTGCATAGTTTATTTCAACTTACCTTTAGGAAGGTAGGTCGAATTCTAAGATCAAGCCCCGAAGAGCTTGCTTCCCTTCGCCGTTGTCTTGCATATCTTCTGAGTCAGATGACAAATTAATCACTAAACAATCAGCGAGTTCACCTAGTGATTTGTACACTTTTCTCAATAAAATTCTTTGTCGCATTCCACATGTTCTACTGCCTTGCTCCAGTCTTCAGAGCTCATTGAACTTACTGCTTCGGATAGAAGCGTTTCAACAGCAGAAATTTTAAACGTTGCATTCCGTTTTGACAACTCTTGAGCCCATATAAATTCTATTATTATTATTATTATTATTATTATTATTATTATTATTATTATTATTATTATTATTATTATTATTATTATTGTCAAGTATTCTGCTTTTTGGCAAGTCCTGGGAGTAATGAGTTTTTTCTTTTACCCTTCTTAATTTTCAGTTTGGGCCTGGAAATGTTTCTTCAATGTTTCTCAATTTTAACTTCCTCTTTTAACTCCTAATATTTTCTCTTATGTTTTAAATCATCAATCACATGTGTTCTTCCTATTCTTCGCTTTCCTTCCATTTTTCCTTCTATGGCGGTATGAAGAAGACAATTTCTTCGCAAGACGAGGCCAGTCTTGTCTTTCTACGAAGGATGGTGGCTAGAAGCGTCATCTTCTCTCATACTCGTTTCAAAACATTTTCGTTTGTCACTCTTTCATCCATTTTATCTTTTCCGTCTACCTTCACCACCACATTTCGAAGCTCTCTAAATATTTCTTCTCTAACTTCCGTAATGCCCAAGTCTCTGAACCATACAGTCCAAAGCTCCATATATAACACTTGACCAATTTCTTCCTTAATCCAATATTAAGGGTGCTAGTTAAGACTGACCTTTTCGGCTATGGTTCTTGCTTCTTTGGCTATGACAATTCTTAGCCTAATCTCTTTAGTGCAGTAAACATCTCTTGCCAAAATACTTCCCAGATATTTGAAATGATCAACCTCTTTGAGTTCTCTTTGTTCTACTATGACCTGTAGGGGCTCATTTCCATGGGATATTCTCATGACTTTCAATTTTTCGATGTTGATTCCTATTCCATATAATTTCCCAGTGTCAATTATTTTGTCAATCATCTCCTGTATTCTTTCTTTGGTTGTAGATATAATAACCATATCATCTGCATACCTGATCTTGTTAATGATCTGTCCTTGAATCTTGAAATCTCCAATTCCCATTAATGCTTCCTTCCTTAAACAATCACTGTAAATGTTGAAAAATTGGGGCAACATACTACGTCCTTGTCTGACTCCTGTTCCCATCTGCATACTATTGGTTTCACCTTCATTGAAGCGTAACTTGACTTGTTGTCCTATGTACAGGTTGCGAATGAATCGCCGATCTCTACAGTTGGCCCCCATTTCTTTAAGTACAAGGCTTGGATTTTTAGTAATGGCAACAATGATATATCTTGAGAAGTAGAGTGCTTACAAGGTTCGAAGTTTTACAGGCTCTCGATGTAATCACCAGCATTGTGAATCACGCGTTCCCAGCTGTGGGAAAGCCGCTGGAAGCAGTTGGCAGTGCCTAATCTCTGGATAGTACGGATGGAGCAGGAGGAGATCATCAACTGTACGGAAATGTGTCCTACGAAGTGGTTCCTTCTTCGGGAAGAGGTCATAGTCACAGGAACTTAAATCTGGAGAATACGGGGGGTGATACAGCACTTCCCAATCCCAATGATGCAACAAATCAGTGACTGCACCTGCTGAATGTGCCCTTGCATTTTCATGCAGAATGATGGGTGGATTCGTCAGGAAGTGGCGTCGTTTTCGTCTTACAGCTGCTCGCAGATTGTTGTACAAAAATTGCAGTAGTATTCTGCACTAACGGTGAGATCTTAGGGGACGGCATGGTTTATGATTACACAATCCCAGTCGTATGCAGTAATTGGGGTATTCCGAACTGTTGTTTTTCTCGGTGACCCAGGATGACGCCACTCGTTTGATTGCCGTTTCAGCTGTGGTTCCTATGCTCTGGCCCAGATCTCATCAATAGCAATTATCCACCGTGCACCTTTAAGTTGATACCGCTCCAAGTGTGTTCGAGCGGCATCATATTATAGCCACTTGTGTTGTTCAGTCAGATCATATGGAACCCACCTTGAGGCGATTTTACGAAGAATTTTCAGCTTAATAGAATGCGCTAGTCCTGTAACGTTGGCCAATTGACGAATCATGGCGTTCCGATAGGTTAGCACTAACGCGTTCACGTTCTGCACATCTTCTTCAATTCAGGAGGATGGACAGAGCGAGGCATGTCTGTGACATTTTGTCGTCCGTCATTAAAGGCTTTAACCCACCTTGCTACTGTACGGTATGGTAATTCACTTGCACCGCAAACATCTTGCAATACTTCGTAGCACTGTTTTGCATTCCTACCTCAAGCGCATTCAATTTTCAACCGGCTCCTCTGATTTTGCTTAATAAACATGACTGTATTCCGCGCACTCACTCAGAACTGCCTTCTGACTGCTGGCGCTGCGCACGCATGAAGGGAAGAACAGGTGAGTTCATGTGCTCTGAGGGAGGGTCGGGATCTAACCTACCGCTGGTATCAATTATAATGGGTTGCTTTGTTCCCGAGTATATGTAGAGCAGTGTTGTCATTACTAAATAAAACAACCCCTGTATTTGCATAAGTTTCGTAAAGCTGACCCTGTCGGAAGTTTTTTACCAGTCGAAGAAGCACAAACACAACTCTTCCTTTACGTCAAGATCTAGTTCTGAGATAATACAAATCAACCCAATGGCATCACTGGTGCGTTTTCCTTTTCGGGATTCAAATTGATCTTCCTCCAGCATCTCTTCCGTCTTACTTTCTAGCCTCCTGTTCAGTAGGTGCGCAATTATCCCTTTTCAGTGTGGGAAATAAGGCTAATTGTTCTGTGATTATTGCACTTTTTTGATTTCTTTTTCTTGGGTAATGCAGTCATCGTAACTTCAAGAAAATCTTTTGGTCATTCTCCACTCAGCTAGATCTTGTTAATAAATGAAGTCAGTACTTTCATTGCATTGTCTCATAATCCCTAAAGCAAATTTGCTGGTATGTAGTCGTCTCCAGTGGCGTCATGTCATTGATGACTTGTACTCCTTCACTTTTCAATATACTGGGTCCGACTTTTTCATCATCCACCTCTTCCTCTGCTTCGTGTATAATATCTTTGAGGCGGTTTTTCTGGTCATACAAATCTTTTATGTATTACCCCCAATTCTTTGATGGTCATTGACTACATGACCTTGTTGGTCTTCGATTCCAAACATACACATGTATTTGTTAGCTTTCCCTCCTTTTCTTGTGCCTTCTGATACATCAGATCATGTTTGCCGCGCCGTTGAAGTTCCATTGTTTCTTCACATATCTGTTCCATGTACTTTTCTTTAGCTTTGTCCATCTCTCTTCTCAATTCATTATTCAGCCTTCTGTATTCTTTGATGTCCGTGGGTTTTTGCCCATCTGCGTTCGCCTCTGCTGCCATCTGCATAAGCATCGCTTCCATGGTTTTCTTGGTGCTCTTTCCATCTTGCCAATGTTATTGTGGAGTGTGTCAAGTAGAATCTGTTTAACTTTTCCCCAAGTATTTCTAAATTGTCTACCATATCCCCAATTACACAGTATTTTTCTGCAATCTTTTCTATTACACCATTGTCCATACTTCTTAGTCGCTCTAAGTTCCTTTTTCGATTTTTCCTTCCACTTTTGTTGACTGTCCTTAACCAGGTTTGCACTTCCGCCATTAGGAAGTTGTGATCTAAATCGACATCTGCTCCCGGTAGTGTCTTTACGTCTTGTACACTATTCCTGAAACGTTGCTTCACAATAATGTAATCAATTTGATAGCTTTTCTTATCTCCTGGACGCTTCCATAGGTACGGCTTGGTTTTCCTTTTCTGAAACCACGTGTTCGTCACCACTATATCATGTTGCCTATAGAAGTCGATAAGTATTTGGTCCCATTCGTTTCTTCTACCTAGTCCAAATGGTTCCACCACCTTAATTTGCGGCTGCTTCCCCTACTACGTTATTGAAGTCTCCCAATACTATGGTGTTGACCTTACCTCTTCCCTTCTGGTGAAATACGTCGCTAATCTCATCATACAATACTTGTACTTCATTGTTATCATGGTCGGTTGTTTGGCATATACACTTGTATTATCACAATATTTACTGGTTTTGCACTTAGTTTTACCAACAAGCGGTCACTGCAGCGTTCTACTTTGGTTACACTTCATTCTTCATTGCTATCGTGACACCATTCTCGGCCTTAATGCCATCCGAATAGAACTGGATTAAAATGGTTAGGTGGAATTCTAATAAAAGTGTGTCCTTTAGATTTTGCTTTAGTATCTATTTTGTATTCTCGTTTTCGCTCCCTATTGTCAATATTCCTAACCATATATAAAACTACATGAACTCGGTCGTTGATAGTTGATATTTGACATGGTTGTAGCTATTCGGAACTAGCCCACAGGAAAATTGTCAAATATGAATATTTTCAATTTGGGGGGAGAAATGAAGAAATTCCTCATGTTATTTAAAATGAACCTTTTTTGGACCTATAATCTCTTGTTTTAAGTATTTGGAATTGGAATAAAAACTTGAAATTTGGTATGCTTGTACCTTTTGTATTGGATTATTTAACAAACTCACTAAAAATAAAAAATTCCAACTTTAGAGTTGTTTTAAGGGGAACTGAAAAATCTTCTCCATGTTATTTATATGGGACATCGTCTATACCCCAAAATTATTGGACATGATGTAAATTGTAATTTTATGAAAATGACTTTTTTTTTAAATTTTAATCTTGCTTTATAAATCAGCTTAAACTTTGTAATTTGATTATCTTAACCTTCTGGCAAAAGCCTTAACCTGCTAATGTTAATTCTACAGTGCAAACTATCTTGTCTGTCTAAAATGATTGTGTATTACTTTTAACATAGTTTTATATTTTTGTTTATGAGCCATTCACAGCACTGAAATTATTATTTATTTATTTATTTATTTATTTATTTATTTACAGTAGAGCGTCGATTATTCGAAGTAATTGGGGGACATGGGTGTTCGGAAAACTGGTTTGTTCGGATAATCGAACTGTACATGTTTATTTGCCATGCGTGGAGCGGCACGCCTCAACTCTAAGCTGGCGCAGCTGTTGCTGTGAACAGTTTTGATACTGCCGCTACTTCTACAGCCAGTGCCAAACCGACAGAAGTGTGCTGATTGTTGAAACACAGCGACTGGCGGCTTGGCTGGTCAGCAGCACCTTATGAAGGCCCCATTAGAAGCAATGTTCCGCCAGCGGTGGCTCAGTGCGGCGACTACTGTGGGAAACTTGGTTTGGGAGTGAGGGGAATGATGGACGGTAGGGTGGGAGAGTAACAGGTGCGAGCGAGTACACAGTTCGGTTAAGCGGTCGTTCGGTTGACCGACGTTCGGATAATCGACGCTCTACTGTATTTATATTTGTGAAGCTTGTTTCGATAATATTACGACAATTTGACAGCTTCAAGTAAATTTCAGAACTGATATTCTGGCAAATAAATGGGTATGCAAATTCGTATTAACGGTGTATTTCGTAACGCCCTTTTTGCTTCCTTCTTGATGTTTGTATTTTGATAGCTTTGCTCCATAATCTAACGCAATCTTTATCTTCTTGATGTTTGCATTTTGATATTTTTATTCTATTGATTTCAGCCTCCACAACCTTTGGATTCTTGGCAAGGAATATGGGATGGTACACGATATGGGAGTAGCTGTATACAATACAATTTTAATTTGCCAAATGAAAAAGACAGAATTATTGGGGAAGAGGATTGCTTATTTATAAACGTATTTACGCCGAAGGTAAGATGTCTGGCGAGAGATGATAAATGAAATTTTATATCTGTCTTAGGAACACATAAGATAACTGAAGAAAACTATTTATTGCTTACATAATTCAACTTTATAATCATTAACTTCATCAGAAGTTCTTAAAATTATGTAACATGGAAAGATACGATGTAATGATTCTTGGAATAGAATAGAATACTTAAAGAAATCAAGTGCAATAAAATTTTCAGAATCTCTCGCGATTACGAGTCAGCAATTTTTGGATTCAATCTTTCTTTTGTAGCTTACGTGTAGTGGATGCATGCTACAGTGGTTTTCACCCCTTTAAATTTGCGTTTAATGTATTTATTTTGCTTTATTATTGTTATTATTACTATAGTCTATTGAAATCATTAATTTGAACTTTTTTGGGTTTCTTTATATATTAATGAAATAATAATCGTTTAAAGCATTTTCATTAACACTTTCTTTCCTGGGCTTCTAGAGCTAGGTAAATTCCTGTCAGTTTAGTGCACTTTATAAAATAAATATTTTTTATCAGGTAGTAAATAAAAGATAGGCAGGCAGATACTGGGAAATAAATCTTTAAACATTTTAAGATGAACATTTATTGGATTTGTTGGGTGGAATTGCTACAATATTACTTCAAGCAAATTATCTTTTGCTTAGATATTAAAATATAAATAAAATACAAAGGCATAAACAGAAGAGGTGCAAAACTTGTTTGATACTGTTAACATTGGGATATCACTTCAGAAGACAAGTAAAATGACCTTAGCATTTTACATTAAAACAATAATCCATATTCGTCAGCGAAGTACCACAAGCAAAACTGACGACAGTTTTAAGCATGCACCATCTTTACAATTTAATCAGTAAGTGTTCATCAAATAGTGTATGCCCTTAGGTGCCTGATCAAAGATTTCCATACCACCGAAAACTAACATGTAAGTGGGTCGTGTTCAAGTTCTTCATAAGAATGTGGGTTTTCTTTACTCCAGAAGTAAACGTTTCTGGATTTTGTCCAACAAAAGTTCGTTAGAGCACGAATGTAGAATTTTAAGGAAGTACCTATTCCACATCACTTCCGAAGCAAAATAATCTCGATTTGAACAAGTAAGTAGCAAATCAAAGATAGCAAAGGAAATTCCGTACAATGGAATGAAAATTTACTTTTCAATTCATATTTATGAGAGACAAACAAATGGATGGGTTTAGGTCATACAATTCTGATCTTCACAACAGTTACTGCAGGGCCATATTTATGCCGGCCATCATAGGATATGACCCATAGCAGCAATTTCCTCGAAAGTTTTTTTTCATAATTTTATTAACTGAAACTGAAACTTATATATTGTTTTATTATATATATATATATATATCACTTCCACTTAAATATTGATTATTCACTTCACAGTCTCACACTTTTTACACCGATATTTATTGATATTCGTGATGGCATTTTTTAAAAATGGCCTGGGGTTTCAAAATTACTAAATATGGCCCTGGTTACAGGTCATCAAATTCCAAAGGGAAATACATAGAGTGACCTAAGAGTCCTTAATCATCCTTAATGTCTTGTCCCCAATTCCCCTAGCTGTAAACTGAGGAATTCTCATTTTTTATTTCTGGCTGGAATGATGACAAACAAAATCAAAGACAGGGAAGATTTTTACAAGGTCAAGAAACCGAACTACCACCACCATCTATTCAATTTGAAAACTGGGTAAGGTATACACTCATTACAGGCTGTAGTTGAAAGTTCTATCTGAGATGGCGGAAGAGAACAGAACAGACTACACTTGTCTTTATTCTTTGGTGGCGGTATTCTTTTTGCTATATGAACCGAAAACGGCAATTGAAGTTTGTCATCTTGCAACTAAATTTTTGTCTTCTCTCTCTCTTTCTCTTTCTTTCTCTCTCTCTCTCTCTCTCTCTCTCACACACACACACACACACAATCACACACAAACACACACATACACATAAAAACATTCTTTTACCATTTTACCAATCGCTCGCTTATTATACAGCAGTCAGGTTGTAAAATTCACCTCTTCGTTTGGAAGGCGGGCGAAGGACAAAGAAAGCAAAGATATTATCGACGAACCCTTCAAACTGTTTGCTTTCAGCAAATTTATGATACTAACAATAACACTTTAGGTGAAGAGGTTTTACAGGGGGACCTTCGTTTTGTTACGTGGAAATGTTTGATCTGACCAGAGTGCGAAATTGCTCTCTGCTTCCATGTTGAGGGAAGGGGAATACTTCCCTTTCCTAGTGAATAATATTAATTAGGACCTGAATTATCTTCAGAAATTGTTTCTTACAGGCATATAAAACCTCTCGAACTTGATAAGTTTAAAGAACCTTTGGTATAATATTCATGGAACTCCGTTGAAAGCAGAAAATATCATGAGAATGATCAAAATTCAAACATTGGAGAACTTAATTAACAGAAAAGAAATAGGATACACAAACCATATTTTTAAACCTGCTATACAATGTATATCCTATATTTTTACTAACTCCCATGAAAGTATCCTGGGGAGGATATTCTCTCCAATTTTTTTGAGTGAAATCCTTTTATCCCGTACGATTTCGCCCCCTGACACAATTCGAAAAAACAAATGCTGTTAAAATCCATGCACATGACCCTTCCAGGACTCAACCCGGGGCCTTCAAGCCATGGTCTATCGCTTGGTATGAAGATGTACGTTGTATGATTGCTAATAGATCACGACAATATAAGTAACTTTAATCCGAAATGGCCAACCAAAAATCAACTTTTTTTTTAAGCCACTAGCTAATCATCTGGGTGTACTGTCATGAGTTTGTTACACAAACGGGGCAGCCACCACATAGTAGCACACACCCCGCGGTTATGGGAACAGATTTGAACCATGGAGGTGAAGTCTGGCCCCAAGCATTCTTTCGTCCGATGTGTCGTTCAGCTCCCATTACTATGGCACTTTAAGTAGAGCTTACTGTGCAGTAACATATAAAATTTCAATCAAATACTTTCCATTACTCAATAAAATTATTTGGTTCCGAGCTTTTTTTTAAAAAAAATAATTGCAACAAATCTAAACATGCTAAAATGGAAAGTAGTTTTTGGATTGTTATGGGTTAACACTGTGAAACCTAAAGCCTGGAATATATGAAATCAAAGTGTACACACATATCTATCTCTCTATTTATCTATATATCTTTCCATCTCTCTCTCTTTCTTGTGTATTGAAACTGGTGAAATAAATTTCAATGTTTCAGAATGTAAAAAAAAAAAAAAAAAAAAAAAAAAGCCAGGGTCGAGAAGCCTCAGACAACTAACAGCAGAGATATATTATCTTGTAAACTATTTGTCTTTGCCTTTGAGCTTATTTGAATTTATTTTTAAGACCTTTAGGCAGCTTTGGCCGAATGGATGATGATGAGAAAATTAGTGGAATGAAAAAAGTGGTAGGATACTAGACAACTTCGAGAAAACACACACATTCGAAAAATGAAATGAAATGAAATGAAATCTTTGAGTTTTACGTCCCACGTTTATGCCGGTTAGGCTAAAGGATATAGTGATGATGAGTAATGAATGAAATGGTGGAATGAAGAAAGTGGGAGGAAACAGGAGAACCCCGAGAAAACCCACGCACACGGTGTTTGTCCACCACAAAGTTCACTTGGCGGGGCTGGGATCGAACCCAAGACCCCAAGCACCAGAGGTGAACGCTCTACCACTGAGCCACCGCGGTCCCCACACACATTCAATGTTTGTTCATCACAAAGCTCACATGGCACTAACCGAGATCGAACCGACTACCACATACACTAGAGGTGAAGGCTTCACGGTGTAGCTACCGTGACATTTCTTGTCTTGTGTGTTCTGGGTAATACTTGTAACTTAGTTGTATCTTGATTAGCATGGTGCAGCCTGTTACATTTTACTTTCGTTCCCATGGTATGCTGCTATATTTTTAACGAGACAAAACGAGACAAATGAGACGAGACGAGACGAGACGGGACAGAACCTCTCGAGACGGGACGAGCAAATTTTTTGAGACGAGACACGAGACGAGACATGCTTTGCACGAGACGACACAGCCTGAAGTCTCGTCTCGTCTCGTCTCGTGGCAACACTAGTAGGGGCAGTGGTGGCTCAGTGGTAGAGCGTTCACCTCTGGTGCTTAGGTTCCCGGGTTCGATCCCAGCCCCCGCCAAGTGAACTTTGTGGTGGACAA
This sequence comes from Thermobia domestica, assembly GCF_964235325.1. Classification (NCBI taxonomy): domain Eukaryota; kingdom Metazoa; phylum Arthropoda; class Insecta; order Zygentoma; family Lepismatidae; genus Thermobia; species Thermobia domestica. The sequence goes on along the minus strand of NC_137463.1, from coordinate 97,429,921 downwards.
ACACCGTGTGCATGGGTTTTCTCGGGGTTCTCCCGTTTCCTCCCACTTTCTTCATTCCACCATTTCATTCATTAGTCATCATTACCGTCTCCTTTAGCCTCACCGGCATAACCGTGGGACGTAAAACTCAAAGATTTCATTTCAATTAATTTTGAGTGTACTAAGCATAATTTATATATCAGAGTGTAGGAATAGCCATAGCTAAGGATTGCACAACAGACTGCTCAGGATGCACACGATCCCCAGAAGAAAAAGATCCTTTCGTAGACAATGAACATCTCCTTGCGTTTTACTGACTTTTCCAGTGTTTCCAACACCTAACCAATACCTTCGCCCGCCAGGTGCGAAGCTACCAGCATCTCTTGTCTACGGTCTGGGCTTGTAATTTATTTATTTCACTTGCATAAAACGGGACAAATACTACTTTTTTCCATCTACTGACGGGACGACCGGGACACGCCCCGAAAACTGGACTGTCTCGATCAAAACGGAACGTATAGTCGCTCTAGTAATACAACGAAGTCATCAACATGGATAGGACACGTCCTGAGCACGGAAAATACATTACGGAAATCCATTTATCGTTGTTAATTGCGTGAGTTCGAGATTATTCGGGAATACTTAAGTGAAGGAGAACGTAAAGTCTTGAAAGAAAATTGGAAAAGTGCGGTGCATTAACCACATACCAAGGAAATTCCTTCATTCTATCCTCTGATATACATGTTTCATTCTAATATACATGCTTCATTTATAATCAATGCTTCACTGTATTTTACCTACCACCATTCATTAGCTAAAAATACATAGTCTCTGTACACTTATAAAGGTCCTCTGAAATTGAAAGTTACTCAACTCTATTCTGTAATGATGATTACAAAGTATAATTTATAACAAATGATAAAATAAGACAAGAAAGAGAATATTAACTTATCTTTTAATTTTTGTAGGCTGCCCTGGATAAGAAGAATCCTTCAACATTTGATGTCTTGGTGTTTATTCATGGCGGTGCATTTCAATTTGGCTCAAGCAGTTCATACGGACCACAGTATTTCATGGACAGGGATATTGTATTTGTTTCTTTTAACTACAGATTAGGTCCTTTTGGTAAGATTTTTCTTGTGACATTATCAACATTTTCTACAGTTGTGGCTTAAACCAAGCTTTATCACATATATTTAGTAATTAATGTAAATTACAGAACTAATTGTAGTATTTTTCTCAATAGTCAATATGGGGGCCTCGGTGGCTCAGTGGTAGAACGTTCCCCTCTGGTGTATGGGGTCCCTGGTTCGATTTCATCTCGCGCCATGTGAATCTTGTAGTGGACAAATACCGTGTGCATGGGTTTCCTCGGGGTTCTCCCGTTTCCTCCCACTTTCTTCATTCCAACACTTCATTCATTCCTCATCATCACCGTCTCCTTTACCCTAGCAGGCATAACCGCGGAACATAAAACTCAAATATTTCATTTCATTTTAATAGTCAATATATATATATATATATATATATATATATATATATATATATATATATATATATATATATATATATATATATTGTAATGGTTATGTGGGTAGAGATAATAGCAGTCCGGGATTCTAGCCCCTCATCTAATTTATTTTATAAAAATATTACAAAATAGTCTTTGTATCTACAAAGTGAATATCTTAAATCTTCCTTATGACCAGAGAGGTGAAGGAACCAAATGTTTCATATGGGAACCTTTTAGCTCATAGCAGCCTCCAGGGCGTCTTACAGCGACTTCAGGATAAGGTACTTTTGGTAACCTCCTTAGCTATGTAGTATGTAACAATATGTAGTATATATAATGTTTCTTCAACAGATTACGGTACTGTCATAACTGTAATATGTCACGTATGCTAATGGAACAAATGACCGATGTACGGTTGATATTTGATGAACAGAACTCCAGTTTATATTAAAAGACATTTCAAATTTGAAAATGTCGCTAAAATTCAACATCAGAGAAGGCGTGAGTTTTTAACAGAACCTCTTATGCTGTTTGTCCACGGTCAAATGAAGCTCAAACAGGACTCATGTTCAAGATAATTCAAAACTACTCGTATTTGATGAAGAAGACGTCAGTACTGACTGACGTCTTTTTTATTATTATTATTATCTTGAATTCAATAGTTTCGTTCAAGAGATTTCGTTTGGGTCATGTTCTAATATTGTTGTAAATGCTCACAGAAAGCTTGAGCAACACCATTCTATAATTCAAATTTTCATGTTTAATGGAATATTGTTCAAGACAATTGAACAAGAGTCGAATAAAACTGAAACCTTTTTTTTTTACATGATCATGAATCCTGTTTTATATACTTGTTTATAGGTAGGCTTCTTGCAGTTTAAAACAAATAATCGAAAATATAGCAAGTCATTGCGAATTGTTCATAAATAGCTATAATAATGGTATTTTTCCCCTGATTTTTTGCAGGCATTTGGAAATTAATAGATTAGCTATATTAAACCTTTCAGAATAGGGTCATATGTCAGTTGATTTTGTAGATACTCCACCAAATTCTTACAAAGTACTTTGGAACTTTTACATCAAATGTTAAGAAGTTAGCTTAAGTTAAAATAGTACAGTGCTGCTTAGGTATAAAATCGTTCCTTATGCTATTTTTTAAATATTCTTCATATGGCGCACGGATAACAGAATCACACCCAAGAGCAATTTCTTGAACCGCTTTCAAAAATCGTGGATCAATGCCACGAGACAAAGAGTTCCTTTTGATATTATTTATGCTATGCCTCCGAAGACTGTTTTACAGACGAGACTAAAACCACAAGAAACCAAGGCAAGCAGTGATATATATATATATATATATATATATATATATATATATATATATATATATATATATATATATACAGGGTGGGCCATTTTAATTAATCCACGGAAATATCTGAAAAATGATAAAACATAGAAGAAATGTTTGAAGTAAACCTTATATATTGCTAAGGGGGAAAACCATTTCCGCCAAAAGTACCCCTCCCCACTCCCCGGAAATGGGGATAACGGGGGGTAACTTTTAAATGTCAAATGGGAAGATGGGTCGAGTAATACCTCGTTCGAAAGGTCTTGGAAAACTAAGTAACGCTGTACCAAAATTTGTTTCATATGGAGCACCAGTTTCAAAATGGCCGCCATGATATAGTTCGGAAACTCCAGTAGCCGTAGTATGAAACCCATGGGAGGTAAATGAATGGAACAAAATTGAAATACGTAAATATCATAGGGCATATCGAATGATGTGACCCCTGCGATCCCAGCGGCTTCCCTGAAGGGATCTTGTGAGCTAACTTCAAAATTTCAATGTCCAACCGGACAACGGTTCGGGCGTACGCTTGACCTACCCAATGCTGTTTGGAAGGCAGACTTCAGGGATAGAGAATTAGTGCACTCAGTTAATGCTGATGGCCACAGTCAAGGGCGCCCATAAGGGGAGCAAGGGGGGCTCTCGCCCCCCTAGAGGAAATTGTGCTTCGGAATATCGAAAACTCAATAGAATTTTTAGAATAGCTACAGCAAAATTTGAAACTATATTTGAAATGTCGCTTTTTCTTGCCTCCCTTGGAAACCACAACATGGGCGCCCTTGGCCACAGTTACATTTTGATTAACTATTAGCATTCATGTCATATTGTGAGCTTGAGGGACGAAACAGTGTGTACGTATATCCCCGAAATGCTTTCCGAATAACCAGCACGCATTGCATAAAAATTTTTGTGGCGACGGAGATTAGCAAATTCACGCGTTTGTAAGTTCCAGCAACTGCATTATTCGACAACTTCTTTCGTATAACGTTCCTTCTGTTTTCGCATCAAATCATACTTACAAGTAAGGTTTCCCAGGTGATACACGCCGATTTTAATCAAACTTCACAGGTTTGTAGAACAGCCAAAAATAAGCGACACGCATCTTTTTATAGCGGCCCATATGCATATTTAGGCGGTATAATAGGGCTGTCAAATTGGGACAACAAAGCATACTTTAGGTAATAGCGCGAAAACGAGAAGAGATAGCCAAACGTTGTAAAGAGCAAGTTGTCATGACATGATAAGCATTTCAATAACACATAGCGCTTCCACGGGGATAACACACAGCATCCGCAAATGGACCAATCAGGGATGAAAAGCAGTCACAGAACTTTATCTATTACGCGGAATCCAAATAATGTAGGTAAGAATAAAGAATGATAAAGAATACGTGATTCCTTTTTTTTTCTTTTTTGCAAGATGAGACAAAAAACGTAAATAGATGCATCGTTATCTCAATGTCGAAAGATTGGAGAACTGGGAATATGAAGATGTGAACGCCTGTATGAGAGGCAACCTGTCAATCAGTTTTGTAGAACTGGTTGCAGGTGACAGGTAGAATCCTGCTCGAGAGATAAATACCAAACATGGTCATTTTGTTCAATGGTTTATATGTTATATCTATTAGTAGTTAGTGATTACGAACAGTTCAATGCTCATGATCAGTAATTTAAAAGCCACCCAGCAGTAAACGAAATCACACCCTTCCTGTAAGAATCGGCCGTATAGGATAGTAATACAAACATTGATATTGTTTTGCAACAAGCCCCGTTGTAGGGGGAAATAGGCCCTTTGCGGGATACTAAACAACATGTTGAACACAATTGAACAGGTTGACAAAAATAGACAATTCATAGTCACATACATATGAACATGCATTTAAACCAAAACACATGAATGTGTTACACAAGCACTATTTTCGGTAATATGCTGTATGTTGAACCTTGGCCGGCTGCTATTTAACAGAATGTAGCGTAATGTCGAATATTGTATGGAACGAATATAAGCAATTGCAGTAAATATTCGTCATACAAATGATTCTTATTGAAATCGGACATGAGCCTAATAGAGCTTTCTTGACATAAGCAATATTAAAACGATGTTAAATGATTCGTGGCTACATGTATTTGTTTCGAAATATACAAATATAAACAGTGTAAAGTATGGCACGTCAAAAGAAAATGAAAAGTCCTAAAACTAACTAACAAAACAGTTCCATTGAACAAAAATTAAAAGTCCTACAACTAACTAACAAAACAATTCGATATACATTTACGAAAACAGTACATAAATACCGTTCTTGGCCATTCAAATGCGTTTGAATTTGCCACATGTCAATATTGGAAACTATTCCTCTGTTGTATTAATAGATAGAACTAAACGTAGCATTCCGAACACAAACTTCTAGAAAACAGGTCTAGTGTCATTGACAAAGAACTGGGCATAACTAAAGCCGAAGAACATGCAATTCATGTTGTTTAGTATCCCGCAAAGGGCCTATTTATCCCTACAACGGGGCTTGTTGCAAAACAATATCAATGTTTGTATTACTATCCTATACGGCCAATTCTTACAGGAAGGGTGTGATTTCGTTTACTGCTGGGTGGCTTTTAAATTACTGATCATGAGCATTGAACTGTTCGTAATCACTAACTACTAATAGATATAACATATAAACCATTGAACAAAATGACCATGTTTGGTATTTATCTCTCGAGCAGGATTCTATCTGTCACCTGCAACCAGTTCTACAACACTGATTGACAGGTTGCCTCTCATACAGGCGTTCACATCTTCATATTCCCAGTTCTCCAATCTTTCGACATTGAGATAACGATGCATCTATTTACGTTTTTTGTCTCATCTTGCAAAAACGAAAAAACACGTATCACTTATTCTTTATCATTCTTTATTCTTACCTACATTATTTGGATTCCGCGTAATAGATAAAGTTCTGTAACTGCTTTTCATCCCTGATTGGTCCATTTGCGGATGCTGTGTGTTATCCCCGTGGAAGCGCTATGTGTTATTGAAATGCTTATCATGTCATGACAACTTGCTCTTTACAACGTTTGGCTATCTCTTCTCGTTTTCGCGCTATTACCTAAAGTATGCTTTGTTGTCCCATTTTGACAGCCCTATTATACCGCCTAAATATGCATATGGGCCGCTACAAAAAAATACGTGTCGCTTATTTTTGGCTGTTCTACAAACCTGTGAAGTTTGATTAAAATCGGCGTGTATCACCTGGGAAACCTTACTTGTTAGCCATACAGATATGCGTTACCATTCAAATAAAATTTCACCTTTTTTTAGTCACTACAGCGTCATCCTTACAAACAAATGTTTCAACCATACCATACCTATTTGTAAGGTAGCCTTAATTTGCGAATTAAAGTAGAGTTCTCATTTGAACTTTCACTGTTACTTTCCACCCCACTCACATACAGAGCACAGGAAAAGATTATTTTGCAGGACTTGGATATCTCTCTATACATTATGGCAATTTTACTCTAACATTTTTATCTCTGTTGTATTATTCTCGAGCCTTGGAACGCCTCCGTGGTTTTCCTATTTAATTTTCGTTATTTTCATTTATCTCTACCCGTATTCATACTATGGGCACTAGACGTTTTCTTAGACACATTCACCATGTCTTGGCGATCATTTTGAAAACGGTGTCTCATGTCGAAAATATTCTTACAGAAGCTGTTTGATATTCATTTGTCTATGTAACATGATGTTACTCGCTTCAAGTTGCTATTTGAAATTTTCAAGTTGGCCCCGGATACCTTTCAGTGGAGTCACCCCGACAACACCTCTCGATGTGCCTTACGTCAGTTACCTACTCCAGTTTTTCTTCTGTTGATTTATCTCCAATCGCTTTCATACTACGGATACTAAACCTTTTCTCTGACACTGATACTATGTTTCGGCGGCCTTTTGAGACCACTGCCATTTCACCGCAATCGTTTTCTCCTGCAAGATGTTTGATTTTGCAAGATTTATCGAACGAGGTTCCACTCGACTCATGTTTTTATTTGAAATCTTGAAGTTAGCCCCCAAGACCCCTTCAGGGAGGCCACTGGGATCACAGGGACCACACCATTCGATATGCCCTATGATATTTACGTATTTCAATTTTGTTCCATTCATTTACCTCCCATGGTTTTCATACTACGGCTACTGGAGTTTCCGAACTATATCATGGCGGCCATTTTGAAACTGGTGCTCCATATGAAACAAATTTTGGTACAGCGTTACTTAGTTTTCCAAGACCTTTCGAACGAGGTATTACTCGACCCATCTTCCCATTTGACATTTAAAAGTTACCCCCCGTTACCCCCATTTCTGGGGGGTGCGGAGGAGTACTTTTGGCGGAAATGGTTTTCCCCCTTAGCAATATATAAGTTTTACTTCAAACATTTCTTCTATGTTTTATCATTTTTCAGATATTTCCGTGGATTAATTAAAATGGCCCACCCTGTATATATATATTAGCTGCTAGACTTCCTGCACATATCTGCATCAGACTTTCTTCACACGCCTATCCGATATTCGATACTGCTTAATAATAGTCCGTAAAGATAGTAATTTTACGGTTAAAATGAGTGAGTGCATGTGAAAGAGGATTGTCTAGAATATTAATTTCCACTATTGGAGCAATTCTACACAATGTAGGAAACCAGTATCTTATGGATCCAACCACTGATTTACGTAGCAAAAGAATACAAGAAATCTTGAATTCAGATTATGACGTTACCTTTATGAAATACGGGTAAGAGATAACATTAGCTAGTGAAAATATAGAATACATTCAGTTAGTCGTCAATTTACGACCGACTACAGTTACGACTGCCCACTCGTAAGTAAGCCAGGTGATAATTTATTATACAGTACACTATAAAATACATGTTGACTAAGCTTCGGTAGTTAATTACTTACTTGTTGATTATAATTAAGTACTTATTTCTAAAACAACAATAATAAAATCTAATGTTTACGTATTTTCAATATATAGAATCTTAATATACAAAAGTGTTTATATTTCAATAATCTTAGTACCAGCAGCTTTTTCTATATTAGTCATATAAATATAGATATGTTCTTATTGTGTTGTTTCTCTGGTTATTATTATAGGTCGTTGTTATAGTAACCAACTGACATAACCTTCACAACCGATTGTAACTTAATGATTAACTGTAATTGTTCGACTTAAGAATATATCATATTAGTCTACAAAACTAGTAATCTTCCGCCAAATGATTTTGTATAAACAAACGTTGTGTACGTAGGTTTTTCTGGGGTTCTGACTTTTCTTCCCACTTTCTACATTATATCATTATCATCTGTCTCATTAGCACAGCTTATAAATATTACTTTAATAACTTGTAGATTTGTTTTAAATTTAGATCAGTAAAAGAAAACTCCTAAAAGAGCAAGGAACAATAAATTTTGAAAGAATGAATACATTCAAACTGTACTTTTGATTTGTTTTTCAGGTTTTCTTAGTACCGAAGATGAAATACTTCCAGGTAATAATGGTCTGAAAGACCAGGTGGCAGCACTGCAGTGGATTCAGAAAAACATTGCAACATTTGGAGGAAATCCAAACAGCATCACTCTAACTGGCCATAGTGCAGGAGGAGCTAGTGCAGAGTACCATTATCTGTCTCCATTGTCAACAGGTGAGATATATGGGTATGCATTACAAGAATCGGGTTACGGTGAGTGCTCTCTATCAATAGTTTCTACTAGGCATGGGCGCGGGACGCGAGAACGCGAGATGTCTCGTCTCGTCTCGTCTCGCAAACGAGACGAGAACGTGAGACGATACTTATAATATTTTGCGAGATGAGAACGCGAGACGAGACCTGATATCTTTTGCGAGACGAGAACGCGAGACGAGACTTCAGCAAGTCTCGCGAGACTTCTCGCGGTCTCGCATAGTTTACATTTGTGATATTGAATGGTATTCTTTTGCAAGTACCATCATACATATTGAAGAGAAGATAGTTAATAATGTCAGGATCGAGTTTTGTAATAAACATGGGTGTACCGACAGTAGAGCGCCAGCAAAGAGAGTGATTGCAAAAGAGCGACGACCAGGAGAGCGTTAGCCAAGAGATCGACAGGTCAAAAGGCGACGCACAAAGAAAGCGACAGCCAGGAGAGCGACGGTCCAAAAGGGCGACGCACAGAGATCGATAAACTATGGATCAAATGCTTGAAACGTGGTCATAATTCAAAATCACTAAAAATGGATAAAAAATTGCTATAATGAGGCTTTTGATCTTGTTAATTAACAATTTGACATCAAATAAAAAAATGGAGGACCAAATTTGGAAAAAGTAAAATTGGCGAACTGGACTTGGTACATTGGCGCATTTGACTTTGTTGATTACAAACTTACTAATTTGACATTAAAATTTAAAAATTAAAAATGGCGGATCCATATAGCGGACTGCGTCTGAAAATGTTTGAGATTCGAGAGGGAAAGATACTTTGTTTACTTCAATAGCTAGGACAGAGTCAATCTATTGGTCATTTATTAATTAAAATATAACTTAATAAAGTCATTTTAATTTTTCAGTTAAACAATTGTTCTTCTCCCTCTTATTTTCCGAAAGCTTAGTCCTCAACCATATAGAGTCATTCCACCTGAAAGCGAAAAATCGAGCAAGACGGTCGATTATGTGAATGATAATAACCAGAAATATATATATATAAAGTTCAAAACTGTGTGGAACAAAAAGGCACAGTGGAATACTAACAATATTTTGATTCCAGCAAGAAATATGCTTCCTCCACAAGTGGTGAAAATTTCAATTTGTATTTCGACTTACTTCTGTCCCTGCATGTGTTTACGTGGCTGCACGTTCCTTGCTGTTTCACGTTCCTTAGCAGCTGTAAAATTCCACAAAAACATTCTTGTAAACAAAGTCCGGGTGTAAAATGAAATGCAATCACAAACGAGAGTCGTGTTTTTCTGTTTTCACTGCTTTTAGTAGACTCAGTTCACGCTTGTTAGTAATTGCTTGCAAAATTTGATTTTGTTTGTAGCGGTTTCAGACCCTGGAATGCAGACAACACAACAATCTTGATGTAGCGTTGAAGCTTCAAAAGGCTGTAATGGTCACATCTGTTTTGGAGATTGATATGTATTGCTTTCTTTTCTTTTCTTTCTTTCTTTCTTTCTTTCTTTCTTTCTTTCTTTCTTTCTTTCTTTCTTTCTTTCTTTCTTCTTCTTCTTTTTTTTTAAATTTTGGAGCAATATAAAGTGACAACATGAAAACAGATACTTTAGTGAGGCTCAGAAACACAAATTTGAGCGTTTTAGTCATTTCCGATCAGAAGTTAGAGGGGGCATAGCTCAGCATCCGTTCTCTATGCACTATATACTTTATACCACTAGCACTAATAGGAATTAGAAACACAAAAGATGATTTTTTTTCTATAGAAAGTGCAGATGATACTTATTATTCTCTCAAAATTACGTTCCCTTTGACACAACAAATTTTTCAATATTTCTTCCGAAAATATAACTTTGGTTTAATTCATCGACTTGGACTAAAAAGATCCAAATATTTCGTAGCCCAAAATATGTATTTGCGTCACTACTACTGGTAAAAAAAGGACTGTCCACATATCTATAGTGTAATTTTGAATTTATTTATTTATTCATTTTCGATAGAGCTCCAAGAAAATGAACATAACTTAAGATTCAACTATGGCCGTATCTTCAACATGAATGGCGTGCATTACAAACCATTCCATTTTCCTTCCTATCACATATTGAGAAGTGTTCAGACAAACACTCAATTCTCGAAGCGACCGCACGAAGATTTTGGCATAATTTGTCGTTTCCACATGGAATAACTCTATAGGTATTGTCTACATGTTCAGCCGAATCTCCATGGAAGTTATTCCCTTCATCACCTTCGTTTGAGTCGTCTAAATTTTTGTCAGCTTCCGTGTTGGAAATAATTAAAAGGTTTACAGCTTCAGATGACAAATTCTTCACTTTCTTATGAAATGATTTTTCCAAAGAAGAAATGAAAGGATCTGTTGTTGCCAAAAGCCTTTGAAACTTATCATCCATGTTTTCAATACGAAAACAGTTTCGGGAGAAATTCTGACAAGCTGACAAGAATTCAGACGGTTCAGACGATGAATTCGATAATGATTCGGCTGAACGTGTAGACACTTATATGGTTGAGGATGAAGCTTTCGCAAAAGAAGGAGAACAACAACAATTGTTTCGCTGAAAATACCTTCAGTAAATTGTCCACTGATTTCGCGTGTTTATTCTTTATATAACTCCTCCTGTACCATTACCACGCTAAATAAACACCAAAAATGAATTGAATTCAGGCCTGGTCATACCGAAAGTGAAAATGTTTACTATTTGCTAAACACACAGCTAAATTTCCGTATTTTGTTTTCTTTAATCTTGTTTTTGAGGCGAGAGATAGAGACTGGGCAAGACAAAATCAAATCTGTCTCCAGGACTGGTGATATTCAAGAAACAGTTCACATTTGTTTCGAGATAATACATTAACGACATCTCAAGATAGACTAATTGTTTCTCCTGTCGCATCTCGTGAGCATCACTAGTTGACATAAAAACTACTAATACTATAGAATTAAACTCGTTTGGACCCGACACTATCGAAACTTGAGCAAATATCGAATCGAATTGGAGATGTTTTGAACCGAGTTCTCGAGTGGATATAAAATATTTTTATTTCGAGTGAAGCCAAATTTAAAGAAAATTTGTTTGTACTTGATCGTCCTCAACCCTCGAATATAATGGGTCCAGAAAAGGTAAATCAAGATTGTGCGTTCGTGTTGCACTTTGCAGTAAGGAACAATGCTGTCATAATTAAGAGCTCCCCAAAGATGTTAATGTTCTACAAAATTGATACCTTAGAAGTGCATGGTTCTCATCGAAACATCCCTTCCACACATCATCACCTGAAATCGTAGAGACAATCGCAGACGAAGGCAAGTCAGTAACTAATAGTTTATTTCTAAACTTTTGGGCCAGCATTTATTTGAACATTTACTATAAATTATGCCGACTAGTGGAAATAAAATAATACAATTTTCCTTTGTATTATGAAATTTGTATTGATTTTTTTATGTTTTACTGTTATTTTGGTAGTTTCAAAGTATCTAGTTAACGGGGTAATGTTGTGACTTTTCGGCAACACTGATAGTTGCTTAGTTAGCTGTTCTTGTTTCTTGAAATGGTTTGGTCAGGTTGTCACAATTACTGATTTCATGATAGGTTTAAGTTAACAAGGTTAATCAAAATCTAGTTATTTTAGGAGATTTCCTCATGACAAAAGATTCAAGAAATAAAGATTGTGTTAGTTTTTCTTTGTCACTACTTTCCCAAAATGCAATAAAATAGATTCTTCCATTATCTACACTGTTTTCTTTATTTTCTCTTTGGGGTCGTGAGCCAAGATCTTTGGTCATAAAGTTCTTGAGGAGGAGGAGGCAAATAGGGAGAAAAAAGGACACGTTTTGTCTTGTGTATCCACCCTCCTCCTGATGATGAGACATCTTGACAAATCATAAAAGCAGGATAGCAAACATCAATACAATACATTTTTTTTATTCCTTTATTGAGAACATATTTGGAATCTGTCTTTTCGGAAAATTTTGTAGACGGAAACAATGAACTTAGGTAACATTGCATATTCGCGGCTGCGGTTTCCGGTCTTCTGTTATTGCACCCTCGGTAAAAATATACTAGTTCAAAAATATACGGCTCGCTTTGATTTTTCCTTCAGTGCCGAAATTCGAGGCGTCGGTCAGAGGATACCATATCTTCTCTCTCTCTCTCTCTCTCTCTGTTTCTGTCTGTCTCTGACACTCTGACTTTCTTCTTCCTATTTTCAATGCATTATATATATGTTCCAATGTGATGTAAAGCCTCTGGGTTTAGAACAGATTTGTTCTCCCTGCCCACCAAATTGTTTTCTTACGGTAACTTGTTTTACGAAGGCAGAAAAAGGGCCTATTGGCTTGTTTAAGAAGGAAAATTATTTAGTCAAAATAAAGCAATTGTTTCTTTCCGTAAACATAAATTTAGGATAAATGGATTTATGGCTGCAAGACGGATCCTCTCACCAAAACCAGAACTGATATCTGCTTAGCTTTTATTCGTCAGAAAAGGAGGGGGAGAAAAATGCTGTCGGTACTCCACTACTTTTTTTATGGTTTTGTTTTGATTTTGAGGAAAAAAAACTAGTGTTTCAGATTGCAAACAGTTTGAAATTTTTTAATACCGAGAATGTGGGATGTATAATCAAGCATTGTGAATCGGAATGAGTGGATAAGCATTGTGTAACAATGCAACTATGAAACGAAACTATGTAAACTTTGAGTATACATTATTTTAAAAGGGTCGCATGAAGACTACATTATTCCAGTATTGATTTGCGATACCGCGAGACAAACGCGAGAAGTCTCGCGCGAGACGAGACTTCCAAAATTTTCCGAGACGCGAGACGAGAACTTAGGTCTGCGAGACGAGACGAGACGCGAGACGAGAACAGCTTTTGATTTTGCGAGACGAGACGAGACTTTTTTCAGTTCTCGTCTCGTTTGGTCTCGCGCACTTGCCTAGTTTCTACGTTCTTGTCACATATAGTCCTTTTAAACTTTTCCAATTATTTTCATCAAATTTACGGAGAGTTAACTGCCATCTGGCGAAGTTCTCATAATCAGATTTTAAATATCAAATAACGTTATCAACTCTCGTCGTTGAAGAATGTTGGCCGGAAAACTTTGCCATATAATTATCATTGAAATATATGCACTGATTGCAATATTTACCATTTACTTCAATATTTTGCCACATAACACACTACAACTGGCAATCTGTGCCACGCAAGCTTTGTAAAGGAGACTTTCTAGTCTGCATCATAGCACAGATTAAGTTTTTGTTTGTGGATTAACTATAACACCCTGGTTTCCTCTGTAGTTATTAATCTACGTCAGATTTAGTTGACATTATGTTGCAAAAGGTTCTGAAGTTGATTACAATCTTCCACTCAGTTCAACTTTTCTTCACCTTTTGCCCTGAAACTTTGTTCACGCTTAAGGTGGATCACCACCCGGAAGTCAGCACATATTTTAGCTCATTGCCTTAACTACTGCGCAATGAAACGTTACATATTATAGATATTGTACTATAACATGGAGTAATGTTTCAACTACAGCACAAGACACTGATTCATTTGGTTGTGTCTCTTGATATCGAAAAATGTAACAAATAAAAGAAAATACTTGATTCGTTTTACAATGAGCACACAAGATGGCACTTGCTGTAAGATCTTACTAGAAGTGCTCAGTTTTACGAAATGTTCATTTGTATGTGTAAAATATTTTAAAGTAACGATCTTATTATGAAATAGATATATTCCTTGACCGTTTCTCGTGTTGTGTTTCATATTTTATTTAAATAGTAATTTACATTTAAGGAAATAGATTTTGAGTCGAAACTTGCGCAGAACGCCATAACGTGTTGTTGTCAAATTTGTACGTTTATTGTAGTAGTCACAATAAGAAAATTCGTGGATTCTAGCGTTGTAGTTCGAGAAGCGGAATTGCGGTAAGGGTCGAAAACTAATTTCTTTAGTAAGTATCTAAGCAGAATTCCATGATTACTTGCTTTATTATCAGTAAACACTTGACACTATCTGGCGACACCACACTAGTTAAGCAGCGTTTAGCATAGCACTGGGAACACCTAGTGATCCACCTAATCCCATAAGCTTCCATGTACCAATGCCTACATTTGTATAAATAGTCAGTTGTCTGTCGTACATCAAAAATCTTTCTACAGCAATAATGTTTGCGTCATTTATGCTGTAGAAGACAGTCTTCTATGCGTGTTACAGTTCTAGAGCTCTGTGTTTTCTAAACTTTAACAGTATATTTTAGTTACTTGTAAAAAATAAAGAACGAAAATTGAATTTATTTTACTGAATGTGACTGCTACATTGAGAATTCTTTTACATAGCGTACGATACTTTGTAGGTTTGTTTCACCGTGGAATATCCTTTAGTGGAGTAGCGTTAGCACATTGGGCTCTCCGAAAAGATGGTCGTATGAAAGCCCACCAATTAGCCGACAACCTTGGATGTCCAACATCATGTTCTAGTGAGCTTGTTCAGTGCCTTCGTCAGCGACCAGCACAACGCATTGTGGAGCAAGTTGGGAAGTTTCTGGTTGGTATTAATATTAGAAATTTTTAAATAGATGTTTAAGAGACGTGAGTTATTTATATAATTAATTAGCTTCGTGAACATTTCCAGCATTTCTAAAATTTCGGCTACAGCCTTGATTTTCATAACAATAACAAATAGCCCATATCCGTACACTGCTCTGTTCCTGATTCATAATTTTCCCTAAACTTGGAAACTTCCGTGTACCATGGTCAGCGGCGCCAATTTCTGTATAACTTTGGGAAAGTGATTCGCAGGGGAAGGGGGACGAAAGGTCCATGTCTTGTGTGCTTTTCGTCAGACATCTAAGCAAAAATCAAAGCAAAGATATCCAGATCTTGGGGTGTTCAAGCTAAATTTGGGGGGCGGACCCCTTCGCCCCGCCAGGATTGGCTTCATTGGTCATGGTAACGAGTTAGCCTCTTTTACTAACGTTATATTTGTTTTCTTTAGCCTATTTACTTCCTTAGAGAATTATTTTTATATTTGCTCTTAAATGTACTGAAATTTTAACGGTTGGAATCAAGGACGCCGATCCTGGGGGCCGAGTGGGCCGGGCCCCCTCATTGTACTTCTAAATTTATAATATTTGGCATAATTTGAATGCAATTTGTCTTAAAAATCCTCATATATGCTTTCTGCATTTGAATGGGCCCTCCAAATTTGCAGAGAAATTGGCGCCCTTGGTTGGAATTACTGATTTTTTAAAATCTATTTAAGTCGCCATTATCTTCTGAAAATTAAGGTATATAATACTAATATTATGTAATTTTAAGTAATGTTAAATTTATATAATAAAAGATCACTTTGAAACAAAGTTACATTCAAATTCACTTAAGTAGAAATCAGTAAAATCACATTATTAAAATTCTAGACGTACTCAACATTACACTCCTTCCTAGGTTTCCTTCCACTATACCTTCTACCAATTCCCTTAAGTACAATCTCTTCTCAAACTGAACCATAAACTTCTTTCTTATTTATTTAATTTCGTTTTCCGAAAAGTGATTTCACATCTAAATTCTGTAAGTCAGTGAAAGTATTATGAGCGATCTTCTGGAGAGAATTCACTCAAGGCCTATATATTATAACAATTCTCTGCTGAGGCAGCTGTGGTAGAGCAATAATGTATATGGGATTTCTACTTTCTCCCACAACTGTTTATAAAACTTTATTATGATACAATGTAGTTACGATTCTAATGGAGGGTCTAAAACCATAGAATCCCTCAATTTGGTATAGTTGATGATTAGTGATGTTCCAGAACCCAGTTGCAGCCAAGGGACATGTTCGTGAAAACCTCAGGGCCTAGTCGCAGCCCGAGGTAGATGTATAATGTTTCTCAGGGTCCAGTCGCAGCCAAGGGAGAGCGATTGGTAATCTTAGGGCCCAGTTAGAGCCAAGAGATTAGGTTAAGATATTTCTCAAGGCCCAAACATAGTCACGAGAAAAGAAATGAGTGATCAATCAGGCGAGACGGATGTCTCATAAGGTGCTGTGGTGTCTTCTATACCATTTTCAGAAGTCATTATAGAACCTTAGGGTGGTAATGACGTTTGTCCTTTGTCGAATCACATATTGTTGTTGTTGTTGTTGAATACTTAGAGCGTCATCATATGCAGAGAATATTACACCCCCTGGTCGGTGTAAATAATAAGCCTGAGGATTATATTTTTGTTTAACTTTGCACGTCACAAAGCACTAAAAGCACTAAGAACTGGGAAATGCAACACTGGGGACACATACACCATAATGCTAGCGAATCATAGAGATCTTGGAGAGCAAATGAAATAAGCTTCCATCAGTCTTTCCTCTGTCCAAGGCAGTATCGATTATAGCATATCATTTTCCTCAAGGTAGAGGCTATAGGAGCTTTGGAATGTTGCACTAGCACGCTCGGCTACGGGGGCCGACTATAGGAGCTTTGGCGTGTATATACCAAACATATACAAACCACTGACGATGATGGATGTTACACTAAGATCCAAAATTTGGGGTACAGCCGAGATATTAACGTGGTACAATTCTAATAATTGGTTGATATACTTAGTTTGTGATGTTGTTTTGCCAGATGGGAGCTGAGTGATAATAGATTGTGCATAGAAATTGGATAACAGTGATAAATTGTCAAAACAATGGGTATGATCAGTTCATACATACTGGAAGAGATAAAAACATTCTTTAGTAGCAACAGCAACTATTACTTGTCTTAGGCATTAGGCCTATTATTAATAATACATTTATGTAAATAATATAGATAAATGCCAATCTCATTCAGCAGTGATTGCAGCAATTGCGATAACAGTCCAAGGAAATGTCGAAGTCAAGTGGAAATTTGAAAAGTGGTCAGGTAACAAAGCTTCTTCATATAATCTATTTGTAGGTCTTTCTGAAATCAACAAATAATTGGTGCACTGATTTATTGTATTTCCATTGCTTTTCGAGTATTTGACGAATGAAAAATAAGTAAAAGTAAAAGATAACTATACGAAATAAACTTAAGATTAACCTATAGGTACAATACTGCAAATACGGATCAACACTAGCGTCGAATACAAGATCTGCTAAACAAGTTGATATATCGTATAGCAGACTATCAAAAATCAAAAATTGTTATACAGTACAAAGTATAAGATTCATGAACAGGTTACCAATACGCAAAATTTACCTATCACTCAATTTAAAAATAAAGTGTATGATTGGTTAGTTACTGTACCCTATTATAAGGTTAAGGAGTTTGAAGAAGATATACAGGGTGTTTCAAAACAACATCGACAACGTTTGGGAGGCGATTCCTAACACCAAGATATGACAAATAGCATAGACCAAACTGTGTGCACAAATGCTTCCTTTCGGAGTTATAGGCCCCCGAAAACATGTAAAAATGAATTTTAAAGGTCCATAGCTCCAAAACTATGGGACCTTCCGTAGTCAGGTAAAGACTTCTCTTAGGAACAGTATGTGTTCTATCCAAAAGTCCATGTTTTTGAATCCTGTGGTATTTCCGCAACAATTTTTATGGAGGGAGTTGGTGAGTACTTCAGATTATATACCCGTAGCCAAAATCCCTCGATAAAAATTGTTACGCGAGTGCCTTAGGATTCTGAAACATGGATCCTTGAATAGTGCACATATTAGTTTCTACGTGAAGTCTTGCCCCGACCGCGAAAGGTCCCATAGTTTTGGAGTCGTGGGCCTTCAAAGTTCATTTTTTCATGTTTTCGGCAGCCTATAACTCAGAAAGGAAGCATTTGTGCACCCAGATTGGTCTATACTTTTTGTATTATCTGGGTATCAGGAATCACTCCCAAACGTTGTCGGTGTTGTTTTGAAACACCCTGTATACATATTGGTATAAGTAAAGAAGGAATTTACTTATAGATTTTCATTTGACATTTACTGTCTGTATACAGACTTAATGACAATGAAAATATTCTATTCTATTCTATTATTAAGAGGGCGCAGTATCTAGCGACAGTATCACACCAGCATCACTTCTGTTTTAATTATAAATTAATGTTTCTCTTGCATTATCAGCATTTTCTAAATGAAGTTTCTGTACAGCAATATGTGCTTTATGTCTGAGAGATTGCAAATTACTACTATTACACCAAACTTTTAACTACTGTTGAAGGGAAAACCACACCAAGCAGATTAAACTACAGTGGAGTCTCGATAATTCGAACACTTTTAATCCGAACATCCGGTTAATCCGAACAGGTCTGGAAAGAATATTTTATTTTATTTATTTATTGTTACGAAAATAAACAGTTTTAGGAAATTAATAATTAAAAGAATGGAAATGGGTGCATGCTTTTATAGAAAACAAAATAAACTTTCGTTATATACAGTTTTTTCTTTAATTCTGTACCTGTATTCAGGCCTTAAGCCACATTACGATAATTACACAAAGTTTGGAATAGAATACACTGTACGTATTGTATATACAATATTGAAACTTATAGGTTTAGTATGAGTGAAATATGGTCTTATAGTACCTAGATATAGTACCTTTGAACTACACAAAGATAATAAAACCCTTAACGGAAAGATTTATAACTACTGTACGTATTGTACATGGGAAAATAAAGGCATCAAGTTTTTCCAACTTTTTAAACATTTTTCCAGTACAGTGCTTATACTGTAGTCAGAAAACATGTTTTGAAATAATATACGCTATGTATTACAATACAATAGACCCGTTCACCCGCTTCAAACCGCGATTTTACTGTTAATCCGGCTAATCCGAACAAAACCTAATCCGAACAGGGTCCGGTCCCTGGTCCCCTCATGCTGGTGTGTTCATGTTGATGTCTTGTAAGAAAAACAAATTCATTATTTGTGAAATACGTAGGTTTATACTGACTGAATAACAACAAACGTTTATCAGTCTACAGTTTATATTACGCTTAATAATTGAATGAAGTGAGGATGCCACTATTTACTATATTGTTAGATATTATATATGGGACAACGCACTTTGCCCTGGACTGTAATCTGAAGTTCTTGTGAGGAAAGTCCTTCTTACTGGGCGGGCTTGGATAGCTTACCATACTGAGGCACATAGCCTGTGGCTACTCATCATTGGGCGAAAGATCTCCGCGAAAACGCCGAAGTCGCCCAAGTGAACCCAAATTTAAAACTTGTATTAGGGTTGCACAGAGCCACGATATTTTCTGAATTAAACGCTGTACTTAGTTCTCTGCCGTGAATGTTACACATTCGTGAAATCTCTATAATGGGTGTGAGAAAAACGACAAAGGAAATCGTTACAAAGAGTGACTACTTACTTCTAACCGAAATTGTATTCTTACTTACTATTGCTGTTTAGCATTATTACAAACAATATTTTGAGCCGGCCTGAAGAGAAAGGCGTCACAGCTTGTCACGTGCCCGTCTGTTCGCATTATAGTGCGTCTGCATACCCATACCTCTTTACCACACGGCAACGTCGCGTCACAACCTTCCTTATATTTACTTGGCTCACCCTACATCATGTTTGTTCCACGGTTTAGTAGCGTGGTATATCAAATGCCTTATTCTTCTACAAATCTAGGTATGGATGTATGCTCCATACATTCCATTTGGCCCCGTTGTGGAAATAGCAGGTAACGACCCATTCTTACCGGAAGACCCTGAAATTATTGTGAAGGAAGGAAAAGCGAAACCACTGCCGTGGATCACTGGTGTTACCTCAGAAGATGGTCTTTATGCTGCAGGTGGTAAGTGATATATGAACAAAATAATAAATAGATAAGTTAGAGTGTCCACCACAATTGATCTTGTTAGTACTAAACACTAAAGGCCTTATGCAAAGTCGATCTGACGCGTAATTAGTGTCATACTAAAGATTTCGACTAACATATGCTTCCTGCAGTAGTCAGTCCTTTAGTATGACGCTAATCATACGTCAAAACGACTCTGCATAAAGTTCTAAATAGAACGGAATTCAATGAGTGCATGACGAGTTTCATTATTTAATTATGCTGAAAAAGGGTATTATGAATAATAACATTCACTTACAATTTCATAGGAATAACGAACTCAGAAAGTTTTGCTGAGACTGACCTTCAACATCATGTGATTTTCTTTAGTTTCCTTACGATGCTTGGGTCAGTTTCAGTTTGAATTCTGCAAGTATTACGTTAGTGCTGAGTCTTCCATTGAGTGTATTATCATATACCGATAAACATTTGAAATAACAACAAATAATAAACAATTGTTCTTTTGCAATTGTCGTAATTGAACTTAATGTATCTGTTCGTTTTAAGATTTAGCATTTCTGTCATCATTTTGAGTATATTAAATCTGGACTCACAATTCAACATGAGATCAACATCTTGAATTAGTTTACTTCTAATAGCTTTCAATTGAAAGTTAATTTACAGCCACTGGTGTTAATTTATTATTGAAATGGCTCGAGAATACACCTTATATTCGCACTTAGAGGTACGAAAGTGTAATAGTTCAATTGCAAAACTTTGTTCTAAGTGATAATATCTGTAGTAGCCTAATGTTGAATTGATTCAAATTATTTCACAACTTGTAATGAATTGATTCTGACATTTTATAGTCAATCATGAAAAGTTATGAGAAGAACATAAAAAGCAACAAACAACATGTATCTCCATCAGAGATCGAATCTGGGACCATGGTATATGTACACTGTAAAAAATAAGGTGTTGAAACAACACAAAATGACTGCCACTTTAGCGTGTTACTTGTGTGTTAATTCAGCACCAAGCATTTTTTTTTTGTTTTTGTTTGTCGTCCCGTTTAAAGGGTTGTGCCCTTTCTTCGGGTACGTGCTGTAATATAGATCAATTATCTCTATGGAAATGTAGGTGGTCTAAGGGTTGTCATGTTTATTGTTTTTTTTATTCATTACATTCATATTAAACATACATGGATTGAAATGATTCCAAGAAAAAATAAAAAGTAAATAAATAAATAAATAAATAACACAAGCAGTAATAGGTTAATGTCTAGAAGTGAACATTGCTAGTTATTACATAAACACAAATGATGAAAGGAAAAGAAAATTGAGGGCTGTAGTAAAGAAAATGAACAAATGTAATGAATGGATGAAATGCAGTGCTTTGCACGTCACATCACAAGGTTATGTTAGTTCGGACGAATTAAGTTATCTTCTGTTCATGGGGCGATTCAGGAACTGATGAAGACGGAAGAGTCCCTTGTTAATAGGTATTACTGTGCATCAGTGTTGGGCAAATTTCAATTGAATTAACAATTAACAATTAATTTGTAAATTTAATTGTTAATTTCAATTAACAATTGAAGTAAGTAGAGATGCAAAAAAGCCGGCTTTTTTGAATCGATGTTTTTTTTCACATAAAAAGCCGGCTTTTTTGGGAAAAAAACGAGAATTTTGGAAATTTTGGCTTTTTTCAACTTCATGATTTTTCTATCTAAATAGCTTTCTTATAGTATATTCTATAGTTAGATAAAAAATCCATGACCTGAATGTGATATTTCGCTCTGAAATTCACCATCAAGATGGATGGAGCACATGTTTTATGAATTAAAGCTAATATGAAGAATGTAGTATTTGAGGGTAATTTTAGAGGCTATTTAACTTTATTTTAACTTTTGAGTTATCGACATCTTTTTTCTTCTGTAGTTTGTCATCCGTGTTTCATTTCTAAGAGCTTTTAGT
The DNA here is from genome assembly GCF_964235325.1 of Thermobia domestica. NCBI lineage: Eukaryota > Metazoa > Arthropoda > Insecta > Zygentoma > Lepismatidae > Thermobia > Thermobia domestica. The sequence goes on along the minus strand of NC_137463.1, from coordinate 97,407,656 downwards.
ACTCTAGCTTCTAGCGCAAAAGTTAAACTTGCCCGTTTTTCTATTATCCGTCGAAGCGTACGTTTTTCAATATATCCGTCAAACCGTACTTCCACATTTCTGTTATACTGTAGCTGTGAAGTGATTTAGCAATAATTTTCCGGACACAACCTTGAATACCAATTTATACAAATAATCAGTAGCGGATTTAGAAAAGTACTTTAGGAGGGTTTTTTTCTGATTGTTTCGTTTTCTAAAAAGTCCTAATTTTATTTGGGAAGTGCTTGAAGTTTATGAGTACAGGCATAACTAATATTTCGTTTCGTTTATATGTTTAGCAATAATCTTCCGGATACAACTTTAAAAATCATTTTATACTGAGAATCAGTGGCGGATTTAGAAAAGTATTTTAGGAAGGGTTTCTTACTAATGTTTAGTTTTTTTAAACATTCGTAATTTTTATTTGACGGGAGCTTAAAGTTTATGAGTAAAGGCATAAATAATAGATATTTCGTTTGTTGCAGACATTCCGTAACTTTGGGGAACGGGCTTCAGTCCGAAAGACCGCTCCCCTAACCTTCGCAAAACCGTCACTGCTGGTAATTAGTAATAATAATGATTTAAAAACAATAAAAAAGGAAGTCGCCCAACTCACAGTACACGCACTATTTCTACATTCACAGATGGAATGAAGAAAAGCTTTGTCAGAATGGTCGAATGCTGGTTGAATCCCGGACTTCCCGATAGAAGCGCAAAAGCTAACCACTCAGTCATGTTTGTTGCTTGTATTTAGCTTAACTTAAATATATTCCGTAGTCCTTTTTTGGGGGGGGGGGGTTCCGTAATGATATGTTGAATCCCTCTTGTTAAAAATTCAGAAAACTTGAGGATTGGGTAAACCGTGTGATGGTGGTTATATAAAACTTAACTGTAGAATTTCAAGAATATACAGAACCAAAAGCTCTAGATGTGCAGCCTTTAAGTGTATCATATAAATCTAAGTATTTCTCTTATGTTTTATTTTCATTTTATTTTGTTTCAAAAAGAGGGTATGGAATATTTTGAAGTAAAAATACTACATACTATTTTGCTAGTTATTTGTGTATTCTTTAAAAAGAAGTGTTTACTTTTAGGGTTGGCTGATTTACACCAACTTTTTTTTTAATAACTGGTTTAAACCACAAAAATAAAAAGAATGAAAAATGCGAATCGTGTGAACTTCATGGTAACGTTTCCAGATATCAAACCACCTGCAATAGTTTTATTTCCCTTTCACCTTTTAATCAAGGTGTCCCATGTTCAATTCTCGGTCGAACCACAATCCCTTTCTCATGCGTAACCCAAGTAGCGGTTCGGATGTCAGTTTAAGCGAAAGTCTTCTCCTTGATAACCTCGGTATTTCGTAAGGATTTTAAGCCTAAATATACGAAACAAACCAAATTGTATATTTCTACATGCCTAAATGCGTGTTGTTTTATAAAGAAGCCAATATTGCTTAAATATATTGATAGGAATTGGCAAAATTTATCGATTGCCTACGTAGCTTCCAACCAGAGGCGGATTAAAGGAGGGGGCGAGGGGGGCGATCCCCCCCAAAAGCCCTCTAAAATATTAAAATTACACACAAGGAAGAAGGACGATGTTACTTGCGGCCAGAACATCTGGAAAACTATCCATGGCTGGTTCTTTCCCATAAGGAGAGGGATCTTTTTTGTAAATATTGCTCACTTTTTGCAACGGGTTTTGTGGGGGGAGGGGATATCGAAGAAACATGCCTCTCCAAACTCTTGAGATTAAAACTTTGAATAAATTCGCTACTTTCTAAGGTATTTTAGAAACTTACAACAAGGCATAATATCACATTAACACTCTTAAGATCGGAAAAGCGTTTCTGAAAAACTACTGGGAACCAGTGAAATCAGTCGAGAATCAAATCAACTCGTCAAGAAGACAAATAATCCTAAATCGCAACAAACTGAAATTAATGTTGGGAAATATGATATTCCTTGGAAGGCAAGGCATTGCTTTTTAAGGCCACACGGACAAGGGCGCCGATTTCTCCGTAAATTTGGGGGGCCATTCAGATGCAAAATGTATATATATGAGGATTTTAAGACAAATTGCATTCAAATTATGTCAAATATTGTATATTCATAAATACAATAGGCAGGCCCACATGAGATTTGGGGGGCCCGGCCCCCCAGGATCGGCGCCCTTGCACAGGGACGGTGCGTGTGTGGATAATTGGACCTCAGATGGTGACAGTGCAGAAACTAAGTTCAACGTGGGCAATTTTCGAAAATTGCTCAAATTTAGAATGGCTTGTAGTGACGATCTCTTAAAGAATCACTGGAAGAAAGCATCGAAAAGGACCATTTTTGCCAATAAAACCACACAAAATGCCCTCATTCAGGGTTGGGGATGAGAAATCACTTCTGCAAAATTGTCAATCGAGTACGAGAGGATCAGTTATATTCTATTATGTTTGATGAGACTACGGTCGTTTCGCACACATCTCAGCTGTCTTTGATTCTAAGGTACGAACACATGGATGAAATAAGAGAAGACTGCTTCGGTTTCATTGATCCTCGATCAGCAGAGCTGAAAGGTGAGGTCATTGATTCGAGCTCGGAATCCGAAGACGCAGAACCGCCCGAACTCTCACTGACTGGGGGGAAAATTGGAGAAATTGTTCCAACTTTGCTACGGGACTTCTCACTCGACCCGAAAAACTGCGTTGGTATTGGTACAGATGGTTGCGCCGTCACGACCTCTCAAAGTCGAGGGGCAGTGCAGGAGATCCAGAAGGAGGCTTCAAACGCGCTGCACTGTTCATATTGCAGTCACAGTCTCAACTTGTCCATCTCCAGGTCGTCGTCAGTACAGTGCATGAGGAACTGTCTGGGAACATCGAAAGAGATCATTGCGTTTTTCACTGCATCGTCAAAACTGTCCTTAAGCTTATGGTTAGTGGCCAGTTGGAGACATTGTGTGAAATGAGAAGGGTTGAACGGAACGACGTGGTGTTACAATTTCACGTGAAATTTCAATAAATAAGTGAGGTTCTACAGTGTGTTCCAAATAGAGATGCAAGGGCTCGGAAAAAAACCGGCTTTTTTGGAAAAAATCTCGGTTTTTTCTGCTTTGCTTTTTTGCTTGGGAAATTTTGGGCTTTTTTCAAAATTCTGCTTTAAATCGATAAAGCAGACTTTGTTTCGCTTCTCTATAACACAGAAAGTCATTTAATTAGTGGTTGATGCCGATAATAATATAAAACCTCGAAAGTAAACAATGTATTTCGAAAAGATATTTTAAACAATTTTACTTCAACATTTTTACATTATGAATTCCAAAGGATTAACCAATGTATATAATACACACATTTTAACCTCCTATATACAAAAGTAAGCAGAGTTGGCAAGAACCATGGTTGTTTCTGAAAATGCCAAAAACCCGTTTTGGGGGGGCAGTTTAAACCAGGCTTTTTTGGGGTTTAAACCAGGTTTTTTGATTTAGATATTTTGCTTTATGTATTTGTATTACATATTCACAGAAATAAGTTTGTTTCTCCTTGGTGTTATTATTCAACAACGGGGTTATGCTGGAAGAGGTCCCATAAGCTTAAAGAAGTCCGGTCAGTAAATTTCTTAAATTGAGAAACTCCCGCCCTAGCCATCGGGAAAATCCCGTCATTCTTTTAAATGTAAAACAATAACGGGAAAATCCTGTAAAATTTAATTTGCATGTAAAATTTAAAGGTCAACGTATTATAATCAGTACGCTAAAACTGAGTGACACACAATCATAGTCAACGTCTTGCGAATAAAATCAGAAAAATAAACACACTGCTGAACAAGACTGCACTTATTTAATATAAAAACACATTTACACGTGACGTTTCGATTTTCTATCCAAGATCCTCATCAGACGTACACTCACGTCTGATGAGGATCTTGGATAGAAGATCGAAACGTCACGTGTAAATGTGTTTTTATATTAAATAAGTGCAGTCTTGTTCAGCAGTGTGTTTATTTTTCTAAAACTGAGGTATTAAATTACAAATTTAGTATGTAGGTATCATTGAAAGTCCAATCCAAGCTAATGTTGGAAGCTAAGTAGGCAATCGATAAATTTTACCAATTTTAATCAATATATTTAAGCAACCTTCGCTTCTTTATAAAACAACAGGCATGCAGAAATATATAATTTGGTTTCGTTTTGTATGTTTAGGCTTAACATCCTTACGTAATACCGAGGTTATCAAGGAGAAGACTTTTGCTTAAAGTGACATCCGAAAGAGTACTTGGTTTACACATGAAAGAAGGGTTGTGGTTCGACCGACAATTGAACATGGGACACCTTGATTAAAAGGTGAAAAGGAAATAAGACTAATGCAGATGGTTTGACATGTGAAACGTCACTATGAAGTTCACACGATTCGCATTTTTGTTCTTTTAATTTTTCTAGTTTAAACCAGTTATTAAAAAAAAAAAAAACAGCTGGTGTAAACGAGCCAACCCTAAGAGTAAAAACTTCTTTCAAAAAATACACAAATAACTAGCAAAATTGTATGTAGTATTTTTACTTCAAAATATTCCATACCCTCTTTTTGAAACAAAATAAAATTAAAATAAAACATAGAAATACTTAGATTTGTATGATACAATTAAAGGCTGCACATGGTTCTGTATATTCTTGAAATTCTACAGTCAAGTTTTTTATAACCACCATGAAGGGCGCCCATCAGGGGGGTTAAGGGGGCGCCCATCAGGGGGGTTAAGGGGGCGCTTGCCCCCCTAGAGGAAAATGTACTTCAGAATATTGAAAATCCAATAGGATTTTTACATTAGTTACAGCAAAATTTGAAACTATTTTTGAAACGTCGCTTATACTTCCCCTCCTTGGAAACCACAACATGGGCGCCCTTGACCACCATCACGGTTTATCCAGTCCTCAAGTTTTCTGAATTTTTAACAAGAGGGATTCAACATATCATTACGGAACAAAAAAAAAAAAAAAAGACTACGGAATATATTTAAGTTAAGCTAAATACAACTGCACAACAAACGTGACTGAGTGGTTGGCTTTTGCGCTTCTATCGGGAAGTCTGGGACTCAACCCAGCATTCGACCATTCTGACAAAACCTTCCTTCATTCCATCTGAGAATGTAGAAATAGTGCGTGTACTGGCCGACTAGGAGTGTAGGAGTTGGCCGACTTCCTTTCTTATTGTTTTTAAATCGTTATTATTACTAATTACCAGCAGTGACGGTTTTGCGAAGGTTAGAGGATCGGTCTTTCGGACTGAAGCCTGTTCTCCAAAGTTGTGGAATGTCTAAAACGAACGAAATATCTATTAGTTATGCCTTTACTCATAAACTTTAAGCTCCCGTCAAATAAAAATTACGAATGTTTAGAAAAACTAAACATTAGTAGTAAGAAAACCCCTCCCAAAACACTTTTTTAAATTCGCCACTGATTCTCAGTATAAAATGATCTTCAAGGTTGTATCCGGAAGATTATTGCTAAACATATAAACGAAACGAAATATTAGTTATGCCTGTACTCATAAACTTCAAACACCTCCCAAATAAAATTAGGACTTTTTAGAAAACGAAACAATCAGAGAAACCCCTCCCAAAGTACTTTTCTAAATCCGCTATTGATTATTTGTATAAATTGGTATTCAAGGTTGTATCTGAAAAATTATTGCTAAATCATTGCACAACTACAGTATAATAGAAATGTGCAAATACGGTTTGACGGACATATTGAAAAACGTATGCTTTGACGGATATATAGAAAAACGTAAGTTTAACTTTCGTGCTAGAAGCTGGAGTACTAAGCTCTTAGAAATGAAACACGGATGACAAACTAAAATGATCTAGAGAAGGAAAAAAATGTCGATAACTCAAAAGTTAAAATAAAGTTAAATAACCTGTAAAATTGCCCTCAAATACTACATTCTTCATGTTAGCTTTAATTCGTAAAATATGTGCTCCATCCATCTTGATGGTGAATTACAGAGCTAAATATGGCATTCAGGTCGTGGAAATCTTATCTAACTATAGAATATACTATAAGAAAGCTATTTGGATAGAAAAATCATGAAAATGAAAAAAGCCAAAATTTCCAAAATTCTCGGTTTTTTTTCCAAAAAAGCCGGCTTTTTATGTGAAAAAAACCATCGATTCAAAAAAGCCGGCTTTTTTGCATCTCTAGTTCCAAATGATCCGACTTTCTTCTGCCATGCACGACAGCGAGTTTATCGTAACTATTACGTGTCTTCAAGATGTTCTCACGATAGCCCTCCCTTCAATCGACTTTTGCAGAAGACAAATTTAGACATGAACGCAACGTCAGATGCCATTCAGGACACTATCGCAGCATTAAACAAGAAGCGTTCACTCAGCAAAGAATTCAAGGCAACTTTCGAAGCAACATCCAGAATGGTTGCCAGTGTCGACGTACAGATTCAAACTCCTCATCTCACCCAAAGACAACACATCGTACGAACTTCAGGGCAGATGACACGACATCTTACTACTGGAGAACTGTCTACATTCCGTTGATAGAGTCGGTTGTAGAAGACCTCAAAACTCGTCTTGCGCAAGAAGTTTTAAATGTATACGGACTCAACATTCTATTGCCAACACGCGCAACTGACTAAACTCTGAGCAACAACTTCCGCGTTCTAGCAGAAAGATTTTAGAAAACTATCGGAACTCAAGAAAAAATGCTGTTTTCCCTCTTTAGTCCTGAATTTGCAATCTGCACTTCTAAATGGAAGAGAATTAAATAAAAAGGTGAAACTTTATCACGGACTCCGTTGGAGGCCTTAACCACCAACGACGAAGATCTTCACGTGACTATTCGAAAAATGCTGCGTATACTTGTAACCCTGTGGTTCGGATTCCACGTTAATCAGTAGGTCTCATGTAGCCTTGCTGATGGAAAGGACGTTTAACTCAACATCAACTAAATTTGTAACCCTGCATTCGAGCGTGGCCAGCGCAGAACGATCTTAATCCACATTGCACCGACTGAAAATGTGGTTACGATCTCATTCTGGCGAAAAGCGGCTGAATGGACTAGCACTTTTAAATGTCATAGGGACATTGTCGTAGATCGCGACAATATTATATCAACAAATACGCTTTGTGTGGTATTCGCCGAAAAGCGTGTTTTGCGTTGTAACTTTAAAGTTCTTTTGTCCTTTTGTTTAATTCATTTTACTAAAATACAGAAACTATGAGCGTTCTAATATATGTTTAACCTGATATTTTTTCTAGCGAAATATTTAGTAAAGCATAGCCACAACCAGGCCTGTAGACAGAATATCTTTTCGGGGAGGGGGCATTGTGGTGAAAATTCCGTAGCAATTATATCTTTCACCTTCTTTTCCTGAATCCGTTTTACCTTTCTTTTTTTGGGGGGGGATTTCGGGGAACATATCCCACTCTACAATAAAGAGCCCCCCCTAAGACGTTTGGTTTAATCCGCCAATGCTTCCAACATTAGCTTGGATTGGACTTTCAATGATATCTACGTACCGGTACTAAATTTGTAATTTAATACCTCAGTTTTAGCGTACTGATTATGGTACGTTGACCTTTAAATTTTACATGCAAAGCAATAACAGGATTTTCCCGTTATTGTCTTACATTTCAAGTAATGACGGGATTTTCCCAATGGCTAGGGCGGGAGATTCTCAACTTAAGAAATTTACTGACCGCACTTCTTTAAGCTTATGGGAGTTCTTCCGGCATAACCCCGCTGTTGCATAATAACATCAAGGCGAAACAAACTTAGGCTATTTCTGTGAATATGTAATATAAATACATAAAGCAAAAAAATCTAAGTCAAAAAAGCCTGGTTTAAACCAAAAAAGCCTGGTTTAAACATCCCCCCAAAACGGGTTTTTGGCATATTCAAAAACAACCACGGTTCTTGCCAACTCTGCTTACTTTTGTATATAGGAGGTTAAAAAATTCTTATTATATACATTGGTTAATCCTGTGGAATTCATAATGTAAATATGTTGAAGAAAAATTGTTTGAAATATTTTTTTGAAATTCATAGTTTATTTTCGATGTTTTATATTATTATCAGCATCAACCACTAATTAAATGATTTTTTGTGTTATAGAGAAGCGATACAAAGTCTATTTTATCAATTTAAAGCAGTATTTTGAAAAAAGCCCAAAATTTCCGAAGCAAAAAAGCAAAGCAGAAAAAACCGAGTTTTTTTTCCAAAAAAGCCGGTTTTTTTCCGAGCCCTTGCATCTCTAGAAGTAAGTAATGGTTAATTGTTAATTGCAGTTGGCCATTAATAATGGAGAATCAATTGCAATTAATCAATTGATTGAAAGTAATTGCAGTGGAAAGTAATTATAATTGAATTCAGAAATTCAATTGCAATTGAAATTAATTGGCAATTAATTCAATTGCAATTGATTCCCACAGCAATTACTTTCAATTGATTGATCAATTGCAATTGATTTTCACTGATTAATTTTCAACACTGTAGTTGAGAGAGGGCGTGGGGCAATGGAAACTTTAGCCACGACCAATTGACTCACCACCCTTCGTGACCCACAACCCACCGTGACCCACTCTGACCCACCACCCACCATGAACCACTCTCACCCACTGTGACCCACAGACCTACCAAAACCCATTGTCATCAACTCTGACCCATGATTCAAGCCCTCTTCTCTACTGACTATAAAGAGTTTAAACTTGTAATAAAACAAGCCTATGAAATTATCACTCATCGGAGTTTGAATTTCTACGACCAATCGCTCAAGCATCACTCTATTACAATAAGGGCGGATCTGACCTTTCTAATATAAATAAAATAAAGAGTTTGTTCGTGTCTGTCTGTCTATCTTTGTGCGGCCTGTGAACCAGATGAGTGGATTGAAACTTTTCAAAATTTGGTCATGGGTAGCTTGGTCTAGGCCCCAGATCAAGACGAAGAGGTTTTTTTTCAAATTTCGAACTAAAGAGGCCTCAGGGGGACGTTTACCGAGACCGGCCTGGAGACCAGACAAGTTGACCGAGAGCTACCAAATTGTGGTCAAAGATACCTTGGTTTAGGTCCCACACCAAGGCGAAGCGTTTTTGACAAAATTCGAACCAGGGGGTCTCAGGGGAGGCGTTTACAGGAACATGTAAAAGTAGTAAAAATGACCGATATCAGTGTCGATTTCATAGTTCTCGCGGTCGCTGAGATCAATGGTAAAACTCTGATCGCATTAACTTCCAAATTCACCCTATTCGGCTGCGGGCCGTGGGTTAACGGGAAGGGGGGACCGAAACGTAAAAGTAATCCAAAATGACTGATATTAGTGTCAAATCCATAGTTTTCGCGGTTGCTGAGATCAATGGTGACACTACCATTAGCGATGACTTTCAAATTCATCCACCGTTGTATGCAGGCCTTGGGTCATCAGAGGGGGGAGTTCCGAGACATGTAAAAATAATAAAAAATGACCGATATTAATGTCAAATCCATAGTTTTCGGGGTCGCTGAGCTCAATGGTGAATCTCAAGACCGCGTTTACTTTATATTTAGCCCCCATTAGCTAAGGAAGGGGGGCATTATAAAGGGGATCACGAGACATGTAAAAATAATCCACAATGACCGATATTAGTGTCAAATCCGTAGTTTTCGCGGTCGCTGAGATCAATGGTGATACTTTCATTAGCGATGATTGTCAAATTTAGCCACCATTGTTTGCGGGCTGGGAGTCACCGGGAGTGGGGAATTGCGAGACATGTAAAAATAATGGAAAATGACCGATATTAGTGTCAAACCCATAGTTTTCGCTATCGCTGAGATAAATGGTGATACTTCCACAGGCGTTGACTTCCAAATACAACCCCCATTGGCTGCGGGCCAGGGGCGTTTTTTCAAAATTGGAACCAGAGGATCATAGGGGCTTTTACCGGGATATGTAAAAGGTAGTAGAAAATGGCATATGTTAGTGTCACATTCATAGTTTTCGCGGTATCGGCTGGGGCTTAGAGGAGATTTTTTTCACAATTCGAACCAAGGGGCTCTGAGGGGGCGTTCACCGGGACATGTAAAAGTAGTAGAAAATGAACAATATTTGTGTCGAATCCATATTTATCGGGGTTGCTCATATGTATAGTGACACTCCAGATAGTGTTTACGTTCAAATTCAGCCCCTATCGGCCTTCCCAATGAAAACACATGTATGTTATTGGATATATATTCACAGAAAATATATCCAAATTTAGAAATGTTTCTTAACTGTTGTCCCACTGTTCAGTTTGTTTACATTGATATTTTATCTGATCATTTTTGACACACTTCCGGTGACTCACAAAACGTGGAAATAGGGGAACGAAACGACACGCAAAATCACTAGTCGATGCGAAAGGAAGGACCTCGAAATTCGATAGTGGCGGAACAATGGGTCATTTTCGTCCCAACTTTGAGGACCATTTTGACCGTCTTCCAGTGACGCACAAAACGTCGAAATAGATGCACAAAAGGGTACGCAATGTGAAATTAATGACCTCGAAATTCGATAGTGGCGGAACTCTTGGTCATTTTCGTCCCATCTTGGAAACCCGTTTTGACCCACTTCCGATAACGCACTAAACGTGGAAATAGGGGAACTAAACGGCACGAATATTCACTAGTCGATGCGAAAGGAAGGACCTTGAAATTCGGTAGTGTTGGAGCAATGGGTCATTTTCGTCCCACCTTTGAGGCCCATTTTGACCGTCTTCCAGTGACGCACAAAAGGGTACGCGATGTGAAATTAACGACTTCGCAATTCGATAGTGGCGGAACTCTTGGTCATTTTCGTCCCATCTTGGAAGCCCATTTTGACCGACTTCCGGTGACGCACAAAATGTGGAAATAGGGGCACGAAACGGCACGAAACGGCACGAAAATTCAATAGTCGATACGAAAGGTAGGACCACGAAATTCGTTAGTGGCGGAGCAGTGGGTCATTTTCGTCCCACATTTGAGGCCCATTTTGACCGTCTTCCAGTGACGCACAAAACGTCGAAATAGATGCACAAAAGGGTACGTGATGTGAAATTAACGACCTCGAAATTCGATAGTGGCGAAACTCTTGGTCATTTTCGTCCCATCTTGGAAGCCCATCTTGACCCACTTCCGGTGACAAACAAAACGTGAAAATACGCGCTCAAAACGGCAAAATGCTGGCACTAAATGATGCGAAAAAAGCGACCTCGAAATTCGTCGGTGACGGAACAGTGATTCCTTTTCTTCCCACCTTGGGGACCCATTTTAACCCACTTGCCATGACGGACAAAACGTGGAAGTAGACGCACAAAACGGCACAACACGATGTGAAGGAAACGACCTCGAAATTCATTGGTGTCGAACAGCAATAGCTTGTTCCGCCATATTTGTAGGTCCATTTTGACCCACTTCCGGTGACGCACAAAATGTGGGAATAGGCGCATAAAGCGACACAAAAGATGCAATAAAGATGCAAAACAAAGTACCTCGAAATTCGTTGGTCGGGGAACAAGTTAATGACGCCGTGAGCACCAATATAAGTATATACTGTAGTTCTTACCATCAAGGCTGAGAACTGTACACTCCAATATTTTAGTCAAAGTAGAAGCCCAACCGGGATAGTGGTGTCAACCTGCTCGGCTCGGTTTAACTGAGCGTACAGCTTGAGCTGTCTTAGTTGGGATGACCCATCGACTGGGCTCAATTGAACCGATGGCTTCAGCCGGATCGGTAGAGGCGAGTCATCGACTCGGCTCGATTGGAGCCAATGGCTCGAACGAGTTTCGTTTAAACGAGTCCATAGACTGGGTTCGAGTCAGCTTAACTGAGCCGATGGCTCGAACCGGCTCGGTTGGGGTAAACAACCAGCTCGGTTCGGTTCGTCTCGTGTGAGCCATCGGCTCGAGCTGGCTCGGTTGGATGAGCTGTTGGCTCGGCTCACTTCTCGATTCAGCTCGATAAGAGAATGAGCTGTGAGCGAGCCGCTTGAGTCGTTGACAACCCTAAACCCCGGTCGAGCAGTTTTGAACATGTTTGGCTGGAGTCCTATAACTTTTAACAATTTTTGGCTCGAGCCCGATTGCTTGCTCCTCCTGAACTCAAACCTAGAACCTCGTGTCTGATGTCCTTGCCTCCTGAAGATTTCTTGATGACCGAGATCGACAGTCAACTAATTTTTAGTATTCAAATATAAACCGCCTATATTCCACGTTTATACAGATACACGGTGGTATACTAATAATTAGTTATAGTAATAGTATCATTGATAATTATATTGTCTATCTAGGATACTTGAAGAGAGTAGTACTTGGAACTACACAAAGGATTTAGCTAAGATTGGCTCGTTTTGCCACGACTCGATGGAAACTCGATCCGAATTCGAGTCGAGTTGGGGGAAATTTTTCGAACCGAATTCTCGAGTCGAGCTCAAAGGTGTCTGCTTCGAGTCGAGTCGAGTTTTAAAGAAACTCGCTCGAACTCGCTCGTGCCCATTCCTATTGTATGCATGACGGGCATATAGAATTCTTTCGAGGGAGATAGAACCATAAACATAATATATTTTAAAACAATACTTAGTTTCACGGCTTCCTTCCCAGGTTGGCGAAGGGATGGTAGTTTCTTATAAGTACCTTATTTGAAATATGTAAAACAGTAACAACTGGACAACACAATATACTCACATCTTCTTGTCTTCATTTTTAGTTGCTGATTTCAATTGCAATTAACAATTACAAGTTTCAATTGTCAATTGCAATTAACAATTAAATTTTTCAATTGCACCCTTTGCGATTGACAATTAACAATTAAAAATTTCAATTGCCTGGTGACCAATTAACAATTAACAATTGACGAAAATTTAATTGCAAGTTTTATGATTGAATTCAATTGCAATTGAAATTAATTGTCAATTACAAATTGAAATCAATTGCAATTGAAATCAATTGCAATTAATTTTGAGACAATTACTTTCAATTGATTTCAATTGATTTTGCCCAACACTGCTGTGCATATGATGGATAGATATGAGATGAAAGTCCATGCGGTCGGTAGATTATATAGATTTCAGGGTCCAACATGTCATCATCTAACTGTAAATGATATAATGTCATGAAGTGTTGGAGAGGGGTGTCAATGAAACTTGGTGGAGCCTCGTTGTCACGGTCGTAGCGGAGTATATCAAGTATCATAGGATGAGGCTGTGCCAAACGTTTGCTGATGTAACGTATACGAAGTTGTTCCAAGTGCGTTAATAATGGCGGATAATCGACATCTCACACAGAAAACGTGTTGGATGCGGTAGGCTTATGCGGTATGCTAGGCGTATAGCATGGCGTTCTAGTATAGCAAGTTTTTGATAGAATTTTAGGGGCGCAGATGCCCAAGCTGTATGTCCGCAGGTTAATGTACTCCGCATAAAGGTTTTATATGTATTGAGAACGGTATATGCCCTTAATCCCCAGGTTGTGCTAACTATTCGTTTAAGAAGATTAAGTCGATTTTGCGCTTGACCTATGAGTTTGGTGAGATGTGGAGTCCAGGTAAAGTGAGTGTCAAAAATGACACCGAGATACGTAATAGTACTTGAAACTGGAATAGGCGTAAGATCAACCTGAAGGCGAAGTTGATTCGGGTTCCAATGAACTTGTGAACGGCATCGACGTGGTAAGAAAACTATGGTTTGTTTTTTGCAAGCGATCTGATGTATGCCAACCGGGTAGAGGTGTAAATATATCTTGAAAATAGGAAGCAAAAATATTAGTCTTTTCTGCATCCGTAAAAACTGCTTGTTAATTATAAACAATAGAGTAAGGCGTACGAGAAACTTTACCGGTTAATTGACGGAACTTGCGCCAATATTTTGTAGGTTGTGTTTCATTAGCTAGTGTGTTGCACGTTTGAATCCAGTGGCGTCTCTTAAACGCAACGATATAATTATGAGTGATTCTTAGTAGTGGCGATGAAGCCGAAGCGCTTCAAGGTTACCCGTAGCGAGATATTCACAGAATGATGAAATAAATGGTAAATATTGCGGAGGTAACTTAGGTTTGTGTAGCTGAACTTCGATTGTTGGAATGGAACGTGCTGTCTTGAAGGGCTGTATTGCGTACTAGGCATTGTGAGTGTAGTTACTGCAGTGTCTAAATCGTTGCGATATGGTTCCCAATTTGCCCTTTGGTAGCAGTAGACCTTCTGAGGAGGAGGCTTCGGCTGAGTGTTTGGAGAAGTTTGACTTTGATGGGGACATGGTCGCTACCTATGGAGTTAAGTGCAGATATATGAATGGACTGAGATATTAAAGTTTAAGTTATGATTATATCAGGAGTAGTGCGACTGATAGGACGTGTAGGTTTCGGTAAAATATGAAATTCAGCTCGTATTTCATTCCGAACAAAATCGAGGAAGTTGTCTTTGTCACGTTGGGAGCGTCTATGAATATTGAGGTCGGCCATGATAATGTAATGTCGGAAGTTGGTATCAATATAGCGGAAGAAATCATATCTGAAACTGCCTGGACGATAGTAAATAGTAACAAAGGTACCTGTTTTGCCTCTAAAATAAAGTGTCGTGATGTTATGTTCAGGAAGGTGAAGAGCAGGTGGGACAGTAACTGCACGATAAGGAAGACTTTTTCGAAAACCAATAGCTGTGCCTCCGTACAGACGTGGTCCAGTTGGAGCGTCGTGTCGAAGTAAGTGATACTTCGGTGTATGACATGTTAAATATGGCGCAAGGTAAGTTTCATTACGAGCAAATGCGGCAATTTGTTCTTCCTGGAGAAGTTGTGTAAAGAGCAGTTGGTGCGTCAACAGTGATCTATGTTAAGGAAAAGTAAATTGTAGCCTAACTCATAATGAAAGTGAATATAAGTCCGTAGGTAGAATTGTCCATATTAAACATAAACTTCAAGTGGTTGGATTTGAAAATGCACTGTTGGTCCGGAATAAGTTGCCTGGAGTTGTATATTAAACAAGAGTTTGGCTGCGTGCATGATTTGAGCTAGAATATGGTTGCGAAGAAATGGGTGGATGTTCTGTAGTGAAATTGTGAGAAAACTGAGTGGATCTTCGACGGTAACTGGATGGCGCAATGAATTTGCTGGTGGAGTTGGTGCATCGACTGAATGTGTGGGAACAACGAGTTCAGGTTTAGCTGGATCAGGGTGAGGCTTCGCTTTACATTTATAGCTGTAGTTGGATGACGTTCAGAACAGCGATCACAATGTGGTGGTTCTTGAAGGTTTGGACAGTTTTTGTAGGATTTTCGTGGGAACAATAGCCACATTTGATGTTTGTGCATTCAGCTGTTGGGTGTGAATTATACTGTTGGCATATCTTGCAGCGAACAAGCAGAGGTGCTGGCGTGCGAGATGGCTCAACCTTATATCGGCGTTTATAGATATATGCGCCCTTGGATAGAAGTTGATCAATCAGCTGTTGTTGGTCAGTCAGCACTTGTACGAGATAAGTTGGCCTCTGGTTCTTCTTGATCCTAATACAACGCTTTATAGGTAACCCTTCCTGATGAAGTTCAGCAAGAATTTCGTCATCGGTAAGATCAGGTTCTACACCACGAATAACTATACATATAGCATAGGAGGTCGCCGTGGTGGAGGAGGAGTTTTGCGTGTACTCGGTTGCAAAGTAGAAATCTTTGCTTTCGTCCCCAAAACTTCACAAGTTGCCTTGTTACAAACATGCGTGGCGAAATTTGGGTTACTGGATTTTAAAATGATGCCTTGGCGTGTCTTAACGATTTCACGAATCTCAGGACGAGGAACGTACTTGACTAATTGTTGGAAGACAGCACGAACAGTGCCATACTTTTGATCATAGTCGGTTAGCAAGAAGTTGTATACGGGATCTGACTGGTATTGCTGCTGTTGATTATCGTCAGAAGTAGATGCCCAATCCATACAATGGCTGGCAGCTGTAGTCTGATTAACATTGGGAGTAATTCGTTGCTTCTTTGGAACTAGCGCTTGTTCGCCATCAGAGAAAGATCGAGAACGAATTCGATGTCCTTTAGTGATGCAGTCAGCGTAGGTAGACGAAGGAATAGTGTTACGGTCTGATCGAGGTGTTCCCGTAACAATCTCTGGTTGCATCTTTTGGCTACCGTTAGGCCCGATGTTGAGTGGTGGAGGTTGTAATCCTAAATCCTGACCGAGATTCGTAGATCCGTTAACCTTGCCAATGCCTGTCATCGAGATAGAGTAGTCGAGGGCCAAAGCCCCGATGAAGATGAAGAAAATGAAAAAGATGTGAGATAAAGTTCAAAAAACAAGACATTCTCCAAAAAACTGAAAACTTTCGTCAGATCCCTAAGTGCTGTAATTGTGCTATGCTCGCAAGTACATATGCTATACTTGGTTCTCGCTGGCACAGTAACTGACACAATAGAGGTTAGGTTTCTTGGTAAGGTATGTGAGCACCAAGCACATCGCCCTCCGAGCATATCAGAAATAACTCGTTACTACCTGAGAGAATTTGCATTGGCATTTATCATTTAACATGACCAAGCTTTGTGAAATATATTTGACACTTTTTAGAAGTAACGAATAATGTTCTGTTTTCTGTAATCGGTCACAATAATATCATTGTAAACCTGTTAATCGTCTGACAACAGTTACATAGGCAACAGTTCTGCCATCTTCTGCTCATACGTGCTAAGATACAAGAATAGCAGATAAAGAAAATAGATGAAAGCTATCTGTGTAACTGTTGGCAGATGATTCACAGGTTCAGAACAATATTATTGTGATCGATTACAGAAACATAGAATGTTATTAGTTATTTGTCATAAATGTGAAATATATTTCGCAAAGCTTTGCTCATACCAAACAATAAAAAACAATGCAAATACTCACAGCCAGAAAGGAGGTATTTTGATATGCTTTGAAGGCGATGTGTTTGGTGTTGAATTGACACACAAATAACACGTTAAAGTGGTAGTCATTTTGTGTTATTTCAACACCTTATGTTTTGCTGTGTAGTCACTGTGAAAATATAAACCTATAGTTCTTGCAGTTTATTTAATTTGATCTGAACCTTTTTTACTTCCTAATTTGTATGTCTTATTTATCATTAATTTCTTTATATAGATCTTTATAATTATTGTATTTCATTTCATACTACCTCCAATTTAACAAAAATATATGCCAATACTGGTCAGTAGATAACACAGTTCGGGCGACAGACGAGTCACTTGAATAAAACAGCAGTTTCGTAATTTGAAATTGAAAAGATCCGTCGCCATTGATCGCTTTCATTGTATTTATCCATTTATTGCCAACTTCTGACTGAGTACAGGAGAGCAATAAACAAGAGTATGAGGTCTTCTATTGATAATGACTGCTTCATAAAATTGTCATATGTTTTATGAAATGTTTTCAAAAAATAAATTCTAACTTTTTGTACATAAAAGCGTTGTTGCAGTCAAAATAACTTGTAGGCAATAACTCACAAATTACTGACTACAAATAAGGGTAAAGACATACCGAAGATACCTAGCGATCGAGGTAAAGGTTTAAGTCGCGGTCGCTACCTCGAAGTCTAAGCCTAGATGGATGAAGGGCGCACATAGCGAAGAGGTCGCATCATCTAATCGCTGTAAGTTCTTAGTTTGAGGAGAAACATTACTGTGAGTGAAAGTATTCCGTCAGTGCATAAAAATCACTGCAAAACGACATTTTGAAATTGAAAGGATCAAACAGTTTTTAAATAGGGATGGACACGAGACGAGACACGACAATGCCAAGGTCTCATCTTTTTTGTTTCGCAAAAATACTTGAGTCTCATCTCTTGTCCATCTCTATCAATAAATCAAAGACTTCTATCTTTTTTTCAATTTTGTGTGAAGAAATGCCGTCTTTCAGCACTCATTTCCCAGTAAAATAAAAAGGTATCCTTCAGATTTTGAGGTGGAGGGGGTATTAACTTCACCAAACGAAGTTTCGTCACTGCAATTCCATTATTCGACGTTGCCTCCCAATAGATACGTGCCTGTATTTACAGGTATTTCTTTACCTTATATCAGTAACGAATTAAGAAGATATTTTTTTATTAATCTCCGAAATTGATGGGGGCGTGAAGTTTTTATTCCATATTGCTGGAACATTCTTCATTAGTTCTACTAATATGTCTTTCATAATCAAATTTATCCCATATTGCTGGAACATTCTATGTGTTATGTCTTTCATAATCAAATTTAAAATGCAGCAAAACCTCTTGAGCATAGATACACATAATCTTCTGCAGACGAAATTCTAAACAAATAAAGACTTTATTCAGTGCAGCGTTTCAGGGAGAACCAACGAGGACACGGGCCACAGCGACACTTCTACTGAAACATCGATGTAAATACAAACACGGTTGTTTATCATCACGACCACTAATTCACTATCACGGTCGACCTCTAGGTCGCGATGTAGCGTACATCTCCGACATGCGCTTACCCATTTGAATTCATATGTTTGTACCATTATCGAGGTAGCAACTTAGAGCTCGACCTCGATCGCGAGGCATCTTCGTTATGTCTTTACTCTAACAGTACCTTACTGGTCTTGTGATTTTCAGTACATATTACTAACCATATGCAATATCTATTTCTGATATTGTGACCTCGTATTGTACTTATACTTACTATAAGTATCTTACTGTATTAACCTAATAATTATCGATATTTTTATGTTATTTTATTTTGTAAAGAAGTAGCTTTTGCTGAAAATCTTGAGGATCATCTAACGTATTATGTTTTTAAACAGTGATTATTACATCAGCTATTAATCTTCAGACGTTGAACGAACGATTTGACGAACTGTGTCCTCATGTTATGGATTATAATTTCACAGCATCTCAGGAAGATATGAAATATATTACTCGTAAAATCAAGAAATTTTACTTTGGAGATAAAGAAATAGGCGAGGACACAATTCCAGATGTAGTGAGAGTAAGTATTGTAAAACATTTTTCCTTCCGTATTCGATTTTTAAATATTGAAAAATGACTGAATTATTACGTTGCTTGTATTATGGTGTGCATTTCGTACAAAGATTTCAGTAGAGAGGTCTTAGAAGTTAAGTTTTATTGATAGAGGTGTACCACTTAATGGTATATAACAATTTGTTTTTACATTGTAATACAAGTGACTATTATCTCTTCCATCTTACTTCTAGACGACTTGCTGTATATCCGATCCGTTTGTATACCTATAAATAATATAAGAACACAGCAGGTGATCGGAAATATCTATGAAACGAATATAGAGATAAGTGGTTCACAACAAACAAGCATTTGAAAGTCAGTTTTAACATGGTCTAACACAAAAAACCAATATCCAAACAAGCGGAGAAAGAGGTGATATTTTGTCTGTCTAATGGACGGTTATGAGTGAATGCGATCGGACCATGACTGGTTTCCAAGTAGCAAGCCATGAGCAGAGCCTACCACTCTTATACCACTTCACTGAAGATATATAGAGTTAACGTCTGATGAAGATAACGTTAAATTATTGAAACTGTTACGACTTATTTTAATTTTAATTAATAGGTATATACTCTGGTCAGAAAAATATAAATATAATGATATTTTAAGACTATTTTCAACATTATAAAATGTTATATCAATAAGAAAAAATATGAGTTCAAGTGAATTTCTCCTGTTCGTGTATCGTGTTAAAAAAATACTATTTCTTAAGTGTAATAAATGAAACTTAGAAATCTTGTGAGCTATCTTATTTTGAATCTTCTTCACCAACAAATAAGAAAGTGAAGGTATGAATATTTTCATAATATATTACGTTAAAATATAGTACATAATATAGACTAAGCAAATTTTAATTGAATTTTGCCAAGAACGGTATTGAGTCCAGTGATTTTTTTTTTCATATTCACTCTCGCCTAAATGGCGAAACACTTTTTTCCATCTCAAAACGTATTAACAAAAATTCAAAACAATTTATTTCACTATGCCTTTCTGGGACAAAGACATGATTAAAAGTGTGCCAATGAACAGTGGCGATGTTTACTGTGAGGCTCTGAGGCCGGCTTTTCTATCGTATATTTTCTTTATCTTTTGTTTCTTATAAAATAAAGTCAATACTTCAACATTTCATTTTTTCGCTAACAAAGTAGTAGGTTGAAAACACTTTGAGACCCTTCCGTCTGAGCCTCACCAGCTCGCTAGACAGGTTTACGGGCTATGCTGCTCAGGCAGGGAAGCTATTATCTCTGGGATTTCACGTATTGTTGGGAAGGTGCTAAGGCTCTTCTCTGGGAGTTTAGTTTTAGCGTTGAAGGCATCTTTCAACGCTAATATGTTATAAAATGATTCCTTAACATAGAGTAAGAACTTCCTGTGTACAATTATGTGTTTCTATTAGTGATAATTTGTTTAACTTATGTATTACTCTCAGGAGTTTTTCAGAGTAGCTTTTTTTTCCTACATGGAACATTGACCATAATAGCTTGTAAAATTGGTCTGATACATTAAACATATTCATAAATTTACCAAATGTTACCGTACAGGATAAAATAATATTTCTGTGTAATTTTAGTTGAATTTTCCATTTTATAGGGGTATTTACGGTTTTGTTTCAGGGGACTTTGTTTATTTCAGGAGAGGCTTCGCTAACTTTATTCCTGGAAATGTAAAAATTCTGCAATATGTACATAAAACAATAAAAAAGTGCGATAAAATTTCGGTGAGTGCTTAAGCTCGGCCACCCTCTTAAATATGTCACTACGTAGAATACAATATTAAATATCTTGTGTTGTATCAAATGAAGTTCCGTCTGAGCGGTAACATTTCTAGTGAAGTCATTATCACGTAATGCATTAATTAAATGCAGTATTGTACTTACCTACTTTAAAATGGGAGATGCAAGTAACAAACGCTTATACAAGAAACTTGACAGTTAACTGTAAGAATATACTTACCTTTTCTCTCCCTCCAAATGTGCAGGAAATAAAAACAGCAAGTGAGGAGGAAATTCCCCTCATCCCCGCTGCAAATCCCAAACAGAAGAAAATGTGAACTCACTTCAAAATATTTGTAGTGGAGCTAAATGGTAGTATTCCATTAATACACATTGCATGTTTTCCTTCATGTAAATATTAGTTGAACAATAATAACAACAATAATAATAATAATAATAATAATAATAATAATAATAATAATAATAATAATAATAATAATAAACTACTTTCATCTACTTTTGCTTATATAAATATTCATTCTTTCTTGTTAAATTAAACAAAAAAAAATCTACATGCACATAAATTTAACTCTAAACAGTGTTAGAAATACAGCTAAAAAGTTCTTTAAAATAAATAGTTTCTTTGGTAGTTTCTTTTGTTTAACTCAATAAGGAAAATATAATTCTGACTAAAATTTTAAACATTTTATGATACATCAAATGTTATTTGTGTTATTAGTTTATCGGGCCTACCCTGCTTGTGGGATTACGCTACGACAGTGCAAACGACGAAGATTAAAAATCGCTTATTACGTTGAAACATTTCCTATATTCGCTTAAAACAAAGGGCCGTCTGGCCGAATCGTGTCTAGGGGCGGCTCCATATGTAAGTCCGCTACTGGTTATACGTGGGAGTGGCCTGTAAGCGAACAGACAAGATAATAAAATTGAAACGTAAAACATGAAATATGAATATGAAAGTGATCTGGTGGAGAGAAGCATAGAGCATGAGAGAGGTGAGCAAAACAGGAGTGGTTGTGCAGGTGCATATATGCACTGACATACCCCTATAGGACCTGTTTTCCACTTTTTTGCCTCACTGACTTGTTTTTCGGTCACAGCTTTAGAGGATGTTCCCCAACTCTTTTCCTGTCTGCCCGACAGACTGCCTGTATTCTGTTATGACCTCACTCTTAACTAAACAAATGTGTAATTCCCAAATCCTGAATTGCTGGAAAAGAACGTAGCATTTAAACATTTTAGTACTTTGAATTAAAGAGAGTAATTCATTGTCCGAAAACGGAGAGATTCAACTTAAAGAAATTAAAAGAGATCCAGGTAAGAGAGGAATACCAGATTGAAGTTTCGAATAGATTCTCGGCTTTAGAAGATTCGGAGTGCACTAGTGTTAAGGATACCTGGATTGAAATTAGAGATAGCATTAAAATTTCAGCAAAAGAAAAATTGGGACACACGGAAATAAGTAGGAAGAAACCATAGTTCGACCAGGAATGCATAAAACTAGCAGAGGAAAGAAAACAGGCAAAATTACGCTAGTTACAAAATCCGAATGAAATAACTACACAAAATATCGCAGATATCAGGCGGGAAACTTTCAAAACTTTTAGAACAAAGAAACGCGATTTTCTGAAAGCTAAAATTAAGGAACTTGAGGATAATAGTAAAAATAAAAACATCCGGGACATGTATAAGGGGATCAGCGAATTTAAGAAAGGCTATTAATCTCGTGCTTATATATTAAAGAAATCTGACGGTACAGTTCTCACTGATACGGATAGCATCTTAAGTAGATGGAAAGATTTCTTTGACGATTTGCTTAACAAGCAACCAAAAGCTAGGGTGCGTGGAGAAAAGGAGATATACACCGCAGAACCGTATATTCCAGAACCCAACCGAATAGAAGTAGAAGCCGCTATAAAGAAATTAAAGAAACACAAATCTCTGGGTGTAGATGAAATTGCGGCTGAGCTAATTTTAGCTGGAGGCGAAAAATTGTGGAACAAGATACACAAACTCATTCTCCTTATCTGGAACAAGGAAGAATTGCCACATGAGTGGAGAGTCAATCATTGTTCCAATTCACAAGAAAGGCGACAAAACTGACTGTAATAATTATCGAGGCATTTCTCTTCTGTCAACATCCTATAAAATCCTTTCAAATATTCTATTAGCAAGACTGACCCCATACGCAGATGAAATTATTGGAGATTATCAGTGCGAATTTAGACGAACAGAGGAAAATCATATCCGCGGAGAAATTAAATGTCGACTAAAAGCAGAGAATTCGTGTTACTATTCGGTTCAAAATCTTTTGTCGTCGTGAATTCTGTCGAGGAATTTGAAGCTTAAAATATACAAAACGATAATCATGCCTGTTGTTCTTTATGGTTGCGAAACATGGTCACTTACTCTGAGGGTAGAACATAAACTGAAAGTATTTGAGAACAAGATCCTGAGACAGATATTCGGACCCAAGAGGAACGGGAATGGGGAATGGCGGAAACTTCATAACGAGGAACTATATAATTTATATGGATTACCCAACATCGTCAAGTCTAGGAGGCTTCGGTGGGCGGGTCATGTAGCTAGAATGGAAGAAAGTAGAAACGCTTTCAAAGTCTTGACTGGAAGACCAATCGGAAAACGACCATTAGGAAGACCTAGGCGCAGATGGGAGGACTATATTAAGATGGATCTCGCAGAGATTGGAATACAACGTAGAAACTGGATGCAGTTAGCTAAGGATGGAAGTCAGTGGAGAGCTTTTGTGAACTCGGCATTGAACCTCCGGGTTCCATAGGCCATAGAGGTAGTTACTTAGTTAATTATGCTTTCGAGTATAGTTATGTTGAGTTTTAAAAGAAAATTCAATTAAATAAATAGGCGAAAATCATTTTTTCTTTATCAGACCTGCATTGTAAGATCAACATACCATTAGTTTTACCCATAATACAAGATAATGGCAACAAGTCAGATGTAGAGATAATGAAAAATATTTTCTTTGCTGCTGAATGGTTGTTAAGTCACCTGAGAACATTAGAGAAGCAGATCAGCAAATTATGTTCAAACAAAATGTCCATTGTCGTAAAAATACAGTACTGTTGATCAGCTAATGCATTGTTATTTATTGATATTTTGCAGTTGCTGTCCGATAGACTATTCATAGTTGACGCTATACATGCTGCTCAACTCAGAGCTACTGTTAGTCCAGCTCCCGTCTACT
The DNA here is from genome assembly GCF_964235325.1 of Thermobia domestica. Classification (NCBI taxonomy): domain Eukaryota; kingdom Metazoa; phylum Arthropoda; class Insecta; order Zygentoma; family Lepismatidae; genus Thermobia; species Thermobia domestica. The sequence continues at coordinate 97,383,706 of NC_137463.1, read as the reverse complement.
TTTACGAGTTCTCCTATATGGGGAAGCACAGTCGTACAGATTCGTTGACAAATCCACCAAGAAAATTCGGTAACTAATTTTATAATTTTCCCAATGTTTTACTTTCTTACAAATAGACTGGAAAAATTACGCAAAATACCTTTTAGTGTGTTTAGTTTAACTCTTTAATTTTAGATTACTATATGTCATAGTAGATCTCAAAGATGAAAGGAAAAATTAAATTTTCATTGACGATTATAATAAAATACAGAGTCCGAGATACATATTTGTTTCTTGTTTTGTCCTTTCTTTTTCATAATATTTTCATTATATCATAATATTAGCCTACTTGTTAATTAAAGATCAGATGCTGTTTACGGTTACTTTTCAGTTTGGTGATTTTTCCACACTTAGTAGCCCATATAGAAGAAAGAGAGAGTGCTGGCTCAGTGTCTCAGCATGTAATAACCAGCATTCTGCTTGCATTTTAGTAATTCTCCTGTGTGTTTTGTTTCTCATGTTTAGGGAAATTTGAAGGCTATTCTGCTACTTTGGGTTGAACTGCTAATTTATCTTTCACATACTTAGGATTTTAAGAATACTACTATTTTTTGCAAGTTTCGATTGTGTGGGAAAGTAGCCATTTAATAAGATCGTGGAGTAAAGTAGTGAAAGCAATGCTAGAAAGACTTGATTAACATGGAGAAATTGACGGTAAGAAATATTATTGGCATCTGGAATTGTTTCGACGATATGTGAGGATATCCAAGATGTCATCGTGTGTAATGGGAGCAAACAGTGAATCATTGGGACGAAGTTGGTTGGTAAATGTAGGTTGAAACGGTGGGTGTGAAGGGTAACCAATAGCAGATATGTGACGATGGGATGAATGAGTAAGGATTGGAGATGAATGAGGAGTGAGGTAGTCCTCAAAGTGTGGCAAAGATATTTCTCTTGTCATAGTCTTTGAAAGGTAAGACGCTTCAAATAGTTGCAGAACCGAGTTGGATTTCTTTCATCACGGAGTTGGTTACAGGAGAATTTCCAGCTCAAGCATATCCTCGCAATAATTGAATGTCTCGCCAATACGTTGGAATTGGGGATGTAAATGAAAGAAGTGGCGATCATTAGTTCGGTGATATTGAAATAAACTGTGACTACTGAATAATAAATGTTCAATGTATGAGAAAGTAAGTTGGGACGGCTTTAAGGTTAAGAATATTTAGAAACGGCATATTCAGTGCTGGTGGTGATTGCATTTGATAGCGTGGTGCATAGCTGATCAATGTCTGTAGAGGCCGATATGAAAGAGGATCTCAAGATTGCTCGTAATATGTTGTTGGTACTTGTAGGATTTGGTTCCAGTAAAATTGTTTGAAAATGGTTGTTCATGAAGTAGAGTTTTAGTTGGTCTATCAAGAATAAGTAAATGGTCACTGCCTACAGAACCAAGAATTTCTACTGAAGCTTTTGGTAAAAGATTAGTAAGCACAATAGCTACATTAGGCGTTGTGTTACTGTGTTGCCTAGTGTGCTGAGGCAGAGCAATGCGTATATTGTGCGTGGTCGTTAGGAAATCTTAGAAGCGCTGTGCGAGAGTGGTAATTGATATCAATGAGAAGAATATAACTACGGAAGTTTAAATTAAGATAGTAATGGAGTGATATGGTAGTAGCTATGTAGAACGCACATAGGTAATGCTACTATGAGAGTGAAAGATGAAAAATAGACAGTCAAAATGACATTCTCAGGATACTGTTGAGAATGTGGGGGTATAATTTGGTAGCGTGAAAGTGAATGTTTATGTGCTATAGCTGTACCTCCTCGAGCAATATTTGAAGATAGGTCTGTTCGGTTGAGATGGTAACATGGGAAATAGTGCCGCTCAGTAGACTTCAAGAAAAATTCATTAAGCATGATGCAATTGACGTTACGAGCAGTAGCCATTATTTCCAGAAGTATTCGATTAGTAGGTAGTGAGTGGATATTACAAAATAGAAACTTGATTGGCCTTCTTCTCTGAAGGCAGGGGTGCCCACAAGGGGAGGCTATGACCCAAAGTGCGTCATTGAAATATTTGGGGGGGTTAAAATCTGTATAAATATGTTTGAGAAGGTGTAAAAATTATTCGAAAAGAAGATTTTTTTATGGAAGAACACCTACGGATACACAATTGGGGGGTGCGTCATGGACATAAGGGGGAATAGGCACCACTGCTGAAGGTACCCCTTTATGTTGGAGTGTCGGAACGAAAGTTGAAATAAGTTGATAAACAGGGTACATAGCAGCCATATGCAGGTGGAAAATATTACATGCAACCTTGATAGCGTGAGTGAGAATAACTTCCCGTTGATAAGGGAATGTATTCTGAAACACAAGAGCAATGAACTGTAGTACCTTCTCAACTGCCAATGATGGTAAAAGTGAAGTTTGTGTACCAGTTAATACATGAGAAGCAGGATAAATACGCAGAGGTACAATTGTATCAGGCTTGTCCGTCAATTGTTTATGTTTCTGTGTGTATGGGAATATGTAGGATGGTGGCCACTATATATGTTACATGTAGGAAGCCTGTGTGAGGTTAGAACAATCCTTGATATTATGCGCACCTTTGAAATGTAGGCATGTGGTGACGACTGTGTATTATGAGTAGATGATTAAAGAAATTGGATCTTGGGTTGGGTTTAAACATAGCCGGTTCTACTTTATATATAAAATGGTTATAGTGGTTACAGAGTTGTGGATTGGTTGTTTTCTATATAATGCCATTCTGGGTTTTTAGAAGCTGTTTAAGGTTGCAGTAACGCATAATACGTAGGTAGAGCTGCCACCACGTTTTACTTTACGAAATAAGAAGTTAGGCGCTACTCTTCTTTAGGCAAACGTCAAACGTCTGATCTGTAGGTGGAAACAAGAAGAAAAATTACACACTTGACCATATTATTCTCTTCCAGAAGTGGGCAGTCTATTTTATGATCTCGACATAATCCTTCTCGCGTCAACGTGTTGGAGATGCAGTGATCTTGATATGCTTCAATCCGACCATGACTGGTGAGGTTAGGCAGCTCTCAACGAACTGTGTTTGCAGAAATATATCTCTCGAGATTCTAGTTGATTTCTACAGTCAGTTGTACCGCATTAGCTCTTTGTGACATCTCTCTACAATATTCAGCGATTTCTGTCAGTTAGTCTTGATTTTCGTTCATTATTCCTCTTCTTTTATGATGTCTTGGCACAAGTTCTGTTTCCTATCATTTGCGCACTCTACAATTTGTCCTCCTTGTAATCAGAGAGACCTAACATCTTTCATCACCGATACCTGAGCACTCACGATTCTGTACTACATCGCCTTGTGCACTAATTATATCCAACACAGGACAGTCGTAGTGCACCATTCTTTAAGTATTACTAGCTCATAAAGAACATATATAGTATAAGAGCGTTTTTACTATTTTGATAACTATCTATATGTCTTTATTTATTTAATTAGGTGTTGCACACACTGATGACATGAACTACATTCTTGATGTCATTACAATGAAAGACATCGATGATGAGGACCCAGACAAAGAGGTTTCTAGATTATTACTTGACCTGTGGACTGGATTTGCTACAACTGGGTAAGTAGTCGTGATTAATTGTATCAAGATTTTTTGTTCAGGTGCATATTTAGAATTTATGTTGAAATAATACTTAAAAACATAGGTCTCTTTCACACACCTATATGAAAAATAAGAAGATACGTATATATGAAGAAACATTCCACATCCCACAGTTTATTTAGCTTAACGCCCTAATGTTATGTCTTTTAGGCTAAAAGAGGCAGATGATGAATGGAAGTGAATGACTGTGAAATTAATTTTTTAGGCTTTTTCCACACATGAACTAGCTACTAGATACTACTAGGTACTAGGTAGGGTTATGTATATTGTTGCATTAACATATTTTTAAGGTGTTTTCAGGGATTTTTGCGTGTTTTATGTTTTTGCTCACTGTTATACGAATTCCAGCGATTTCAAATCTACCTGTTTAAAAGTAGTATGTGTATAAGCCATATAGCTAACCATATAGCCATCGGGGAGTAGCTTTCTTTCCAATTTGTTTTCCACACTTATTATTATAAACATTTCTTACAGAAGAAATTACTAGAACAATTACTGCTAAGAAAACGTTTAATGTATGGATTACGTTAAACACACCTACTTCGCATACATATGAATTAACAATACAATATGAGTATTTAAAATTATATTTCTTATTTTTTTAATGCATGTATTACTTTATTGAACCACACTACATTTTGTCAAGGAAGTTACCACAAATCCCGCGAGAGAATCGCATCTAATTTCACGAGCTGCGTTTTTGAGTATCGACCATTACCTTCCTCATAGATCTAATTCCTCTAGTTTCTTTCTGTGCAAAGATAGGTACAGCAAATGCTTAGTAGAAGGATTTTTCACTTCTCTTCCAACAGCAGCATTTCTCACATAAATGCCCGTTTATAAACAAAACCTTGGTTGTACTCGCGTATGCATGTCATATAGATGTAATGAAGCACTACCTTGGGAAGAGACAACAATTTCCATGAAATGAAGCGAATCTATATTTTCGGGTGCCAGAAAGCGACTTAGATATCATCTTCGTGAAAAGTTGTCTAGGTATGATTCTGGGAGCATCCAGTACTGGCATAAAAAGAATTTTCCTTAATAATATTCTTCAAACCGACAAAATATCTTGTTATGGAATACACAAAACATATGTAACAAGATCTTGACTCTTTTAAGGGTTCGAGAAAATTCGTCTTGTAATGGCTTTTACTTAACGGTTGCCATAGAATATGGACAATCTTCAGTTTTCGAGTGCGAGAAATAATTATTGCTAAATTTGAAGATTATGAAACACTAGCATCAATTACCCGCTTAGCTGAGTTAAATTAAGAAAAAAAGAATAGTAATATGTTCCGTTAGTCAGTCACTTTTTACTTTTACTAAAGTGCTCTTTGATATCGGTCATTTTCGATTATTTTTATATATCCCCTCCCCTCCCCATGTTGCGGGGCAAATTCATCTCAGCGACCCCGAAAACTATGAATTCACACTGATATTGATCATTTCGATAATATATATATACAGTGGCGGATCCAGGATATGATCAAGGGAGGGGCTAAACCATAGTTTGCAATTTTATCCAGTGTAAAGCAGGATTGAAGCCCATTTTATCCAGTGTATACTTAAGTGTCAAGGGAAGACTAGAGCCCCTATAGTCCCCCTTGGATCCGCCTCTGGATATATATATATATATATATATATATATATATATATATATATATGTACCCGTCCTCCTTCCCAAGTAGCGGGACTGAATTTGAATTTAAACGGCATCAGAAGTGTCACTGTTCATCTCAACGATCTGGAAATCTATAGATTCGGCACTATCAGTTATTTTAGATCATTTATATATATATATATATATATATATATATATATCCAGAAGTGGATCCAAGGGGGAACTATAGGGGCTATAGCCCCCCTTGATACTTAAGTATAGACTGGATGAAATGGGCGTCAATCCTGCTTTTCACTGGATAAAACTGCAAACTATCAGTGTGAATTCATAGTTTTCGGGGTCGCTGACATGAACAATGACACTTCCGATGCCGTGCCCCGCAACATGGGGTCCCTCTCCCAAGCTGCGGGACTAAATTTGGATTTAAACAGCATCGCAAGTGTCACTGTTCATCTCAGCGAACAATAGATTCTACACTAATATAGGTTATTTTCGACCATTTATAAATGTCTCTCCTCCTCCTCTCTCTTAAGTTACACTGTAAAAGTGACATGACAAAAAACATCTCAGGTTCGAACTTCATCTTGAAAATTTGATCGAGATCGGTCCGGTGGTTCAAGAGTTATTAAGTTTTATTTATTTTTGTGTATCTCCCCCCTCCCTTAACTTCTACTGTCAAAGTGAAATGATAAAAGACATCTCAGGCCCGAACCTCATATATGTTAAAAATTGGATCTAGATTGATCGTTTGGTTTAAGAGTTATTAAGTTTTATTTATTTTTTAACTTTTCCCTCCCCACCCCGAAGTTCTATCGTCAAAGTGAATAGAGAAATACCATCCCAGGCCCGAACCTCATCTATGTTGACAATTTTGTTATGATCGGATGAGCGATTTATGCGTGATGAAGTCACAAATACAGTAACTTTTATTTTATTTTATTTTTTTTTACATATATCTCCGCCTCTCCCTCCCCTACGTTGCACCGTAAAAATGAAACGACAAAAACATTCCAGGCCCGAGGCTTATCTATATTGAAAGCTTTATCGAGATCGGTCGGGTGGTTCAAGAGTTATTAACTCCCCAACATAGTCACTTATATATATATATATATATATATATATATATATATATATATATATATATATATATATATATATATATATATATATATATATATATATATATATATAGATAGATAGATAGATAGATAGATAGATAGATGCATGAGGTTTATTCATGCCAAAAAAGTCCTGCTAAGACCGGTTTTTCCAAGCACTCAAATACCTATGAGGTCTATGCCGAACTTTACTGGTCTATTTCGGTCCTCGTGAGGTCTAACCCGGTCCTCGCGAGGTCTAAGTAGGTCCTTTGAGGTCTAAATGTGACTTCAGGGCTGCCAACATACTTTAAAACAACTTCAAGAATCAAAATAAAGATATTGTGTAAAATGCAACATATTAAATTATTTTGCATTTTAAACAAACAAAAATCGCTGAAATTTCGTACCATGGAAATATTAACAGGGAGATATTTTTTGATGTATTATTTAGTGCAACAAAATTAACAGTGTTGCCATCCCAATAACAAGATTTTTCAAATAACACTAAGCAATGTTTTTCTATATTTCAAATTTGCATGTTAAACGAAAACTTACTGCCTTTATTGTTTAATGATGTAAACCGAAGGCGTTGCAGTATCGAAAACATTCAAATTTCAAAGGTCTCTACTACAATAATATGGCAAGTGAATTGCAAGGAAAAATGCATATTGGAAGTACCTTAGTGTCGAATACTACGATGACAATACGACTTATTTCGAAGAAATGGAAACAATGATACATCAAATTCTTTATTTTGAAAAAGGTACTAACTATAACAACAAACCGCATAATAGTTTTTAATAGACACAAAGATTATAATGCCATTTACAACAATTTGATAAATCAATCCATACTTACATATGAAAAAACGTTGTTAAAGATTGTTGTAGTGCATAAAATGAAATATCTGTAGGAACCTTTTAAAACACTGTTGGTTTCCTTTGCTTCCATGACATTATATCGATTGTTTTTGAAAATTATATTTATAACAAATTGAGGAAGAAGATAATGGTCGCCAGATTAGTACACGAGCTTAAAAACTCACAGTTTTTAAAGATTTTTATAGTTTCTAACTATTTCAATTTTAGATATTTTTTTTTACTTTGGTATGATCTTTATGTTATTTTAAAAAAAAATTCAATTTATCTGGCGTCATCGATAACGTTATTTACCACGGTTTCTTATTTTAAACTTAAGACCAAGCTATTCGGATCCATGTCCAGGCAATTTGGTTAACAGTTTATGTTGCTCTTATATTATAAGCAATTATATTATAAGCAATTACATCATAACAATCTTAGTGATAAAGTGTACTTGGCTATGAGGCTTCGACTATTATTATTATTATTATTATTATTATTATTATTATTATTATTATTATTATTATTATTATTATTATTATTATTATTATTATTATTATTATTAACACGAATTGATGAAAAGGAACTACAGAAAATTTTCGGAATTACATAATTTTTAGCATTTTTGCAAGCTTATCTCCATTGTTTATCACATCTCCGGAACAATGTCAGATATCAAATTGCTCTATACTACATTATGATCTTTATATCCATTAAAAAGAATATATGATTGAACGTAGTATTTTCCAAAGCGGCTTTAAGAAATAAAACATGTTTGATATAATATCGTACGATACTGTACTTTGAACATGAATTCCCCTCATTTAATAGTTTTAACGCATTAATGAAACGATACGGCAATTCGTAATTTTCCATCGACTTCATTTTCTACGAAGTAAACAAAATAAACGTTTCAATTATTGGTTGAAACCAGCATTCGATCCAGTTTTTCCAAAACATCGATGTTAGAAAAAAGTTACAAGTCAGAAACACATTTAATACAAACTGCAAAAACTTTTTTGTATTTTCATGTAGCATAGGCTTCAAGAACAAAATGAAATGTAGGAAAAGACAGATGAAATCAACACTTGGAGAATATATTATCTATTCTTGTACAGTCGTGCATTTGTCTCTTTTTTAAAAAAAATAATGTATCTTCCTTTTACCCTTCCCTGCAACTTGTTTTTATTTTAGAGTTGACTGCATGATAAGAGTTAAAGCTGTCTCGTCTCTAGAAGGTGTTGTGGAAAGGATGTCTTGTTTCGGAAAATGTAATATTTCCATTTGGAGGAGTGCTGTCTCGTCTCGTATCACGTCACGAATACTCTGTATCGTCCCGTCTCGTGAGTAACCCTAGTTGCATGAAGATACAAGTTAAAAGGTGTTAACACATACATAATTGAGTGTTTCAGCACAAACCTAAAATTTTGTATATTCAACCAAAGTTAGTAACGAGGCCCTCAATGGTAGGTGATAGATCGCTCACTTTCGGTGTATGAAATTCCAAGTTCGATCCTAGCTCCTACCCAAGTGGGAATTGTGGAGGGAAAGTTTTGTGTATGAGCTTTCTCGGTGTTTTTCCGTTTTCTGCTAATTTCTTCATTTCACAAGTTTGTTCGGTCTCGTCACCACTGTCTCCTTTAGACTCGTCTGGGACGTTCAAGCCAGAAAGAAGGAAAAGAACTTCAAAGATCCTGCGGCATTTAAGACGTATATCATAATTATACTTAGGAAACATCACTATTTTTGCTCAGCGATTGAAGTTGAATACCCTATTCAACAGTGAGCCTGTTTAAGACGGAGATCTACCGTTCAACGTAGACTCTGAACCTCAAGAGCTCCCGCCGGGGCTTTTCCGTCCTAAAGACTCATATGCTAACTATATACCACAAGGGAGCTCGTTCGTGGTTATATACAATGCTTGAATTCGTTTATCGACATTGCGGGTAAGTAAAATAACGATCAACATGACACATACTTCTAAAGATGCAATAATTCAAAAGGATACATCGTTTTCTTAACCTCTCCCACTGTGGTAACAGTCGTGGAAATAAAACTTTTAAATTAATAATTTTGACAACAACTAAATTAACGACGTATTTTGTGAGATACCTACAAGTAATCTTTCCGAACGTTCGAGTAAAGTATTGAATGTGTCTAACAAGATATGTACAATGTCAGACATCTGCAAATCCATCAACGACTTCGTTAAAAGAGTTAATATAACATCGTCATACAAATTCACTTAGGATGACAAACTGAGGGATTTAAGAACACAGTTACAAGTGACAACTATAGGGACTATACAATACTTTAAGTGGGCAACGATTTAAAAAAAAAATAGAAAATATAATAAATTGTAGTTAGTTTTGAGTTAAAATTAGAAGTCAAAAGTTTACATATTCCGTTCTGAAATACAACTATCAGATTAAAATTATATGAAAAAAAAAAAATCCAGTGGAATATTTTCGAACTTGAAACCACTAAACACGGTTTGAGGCCGGAAGAAAGCAAACATTCCCTCAAGGGATGTTTCAGTTAGTTTCTATGGAGATCATTCAAATGGGATTGAGGGTGAATATCTCTCTCGTTCTCCAGTAATTTGCACCCTGATTGTAAGTATTAGGGTACTCTTTATTTTTCGACTTCTGTTTTTTTTTTTTTCTTTTTTTTTAAATCTCACCGCGGATGGTTCCATATCAGACCAAAACAACTCATGAGAAAAATTAGTTCAGTTAAATAATATTACATGGTTCTAAAACCGACCTCAAGTTTCGAATGTATTAACAACACAAAAGTAGCCTACCTTATAAATTTGGAAAGACTAATGTAAGTTAACAACCACATATTATGAAAGTAATACGTATTAAATATTTATAGATAAGAAGGAAATAACATCAGAGTTAAACGCACCCCAAAACATATCATATGGCACTTTTCAATTAAAAATTTTGCACTTGAACCTAAGATGGAGGACTTCGGGATGGCAACCATTATGGTACTATACAGTAATAAATGCGACTCTACCTTAATTATCCTTATTCAAGACTTCTTCTAACCGTTAGAAACTTACAAGGTACTTTTGCCTCGCATTGTATATTGTAAATCATTGAAAACTTGCGGTCATTTTGGGCACCATTTAATATTATTCAATTGAGCTTATTTTACTCATGGGTTACTTTGGTATAACATAATATGAAACCATTTTAGGAGGTGAGATTCAAAGAACCTCGGAAGTTGAAAAGTAAGGACCACCCAATGTGAATACAGGGTATTAATGAACTACACCGACAAACTGTAAGAGGTGATTCCTCAGATAAAAAAAAAAAAAGACAAAAAGTTCCTATGGACCTCTGGGAAAAGCGCATAGTTTCAGAGATAGAGCTGTCCAGAATAGCGAGAAAGCCAAATTTGAAGAGGCCCTATTTCGAATTCGAGAAATCGTGGAGTGGTGGTCTTCATCAGCATAAAGGAAGTCATGCATACACAATCCAAAATGCATAATTCATTAATGTTCAATGGGTGTGTAGAGTATTCTCTAAAGGATGAAATTCCCAGATATGATATCAACCAAATATGATCTGATTTATGATTGGTCCAAAGTAGGCAAATGATCAGCCTTTACAGCAGTGAACACGAAATCCTTTGGCGCGATACGGAAGTGTTAAGAATCGTCAACAACACGGACTCTCGTACTCGAGAAAAAGCACGCTGTGATGTTTTCTTTCATATTTATAAGTGAAGAAAACGTGAAATGTACCGTGACGAAATGCACCGCATTGCACGTTATTACGGACACTAAAAAACATGGAGCTGCCGGTTCCTAACACTTTTGACTTCCCTTCGAAGTACTGGATGTCGATTCTTGTCAAGGCTTATCTCCTGCCTACTTTGTACCCTCCTTGAAATTAGAGTATATCTGAAAACTCTATTGAGAACATATTTAAGAATTATACCCTGTACAGAGTACCCTGCAAACCCATTGAAAATTGACGTAATATGTATTTTTGAATTCTGTGTGCGTGACTTCCTTTACGCTGATAAGGATCACTATCCACAGTTTTTGGAATTCGAAATAGGGCCTGTTGGAATTTAGCTTTTCCAGATTTTGGACAGCCCCAGATCTAAAACAATGCACTTTTCGCAATAGATCCATATGAACTTTTTTTCCCATATATATATATATATATATATATATATATATATATATATATATATATATATATATGTGTGTGTGTGTGTGTGTGTGTGTGTACATGAAGCGAGAGAGAAACTTTTACCTCCTGATGTTATGCGAGTAATTATAAGCTATACAAGATAGTGAAAAGAAAAGTGAGTTATAAAGTGTAAATAAACGTTAGTTTTTTTAAGGAAGTTTACGAACATATACTGTAACCAAATACGTAATTGCGCAATCTGGTATCAAACTAGCGCTTTCAGGTCCAGGAAGTCAAAAAATATGTAGAACTCATGGTATTACGAGTAGGGTAATGTAATATCTGCAGGTACATTCTCAAACACGTAGGAAAACAATCCATTTATTATGTGGACCAAAAGCGTTCAATTAAAAATTGACATATATGGTTCACCCCAGAAAGTGGGCATTAAAGAAATAACGATCATGTCAATAGTGTAAAATACCCAGGTTTGGAAAACTTTCTAATTATGTTTTTTTTTTAAACTAATTTCATGATGGGGGCCGCGGTGGCTCAGTGGTAGAGCGTTCACCTCTGGTGCTAGGGGGTCCCGGGTTAGATCCCAGTGAACTTTGTGGTGGACAAACACCGTGTGCGTGGGTTTTCTTGGTGTTCTCCCGTTTCCTCCCACTTTCTTCATTCCACCATTTAATTCATTGCTCATCATCACCGTCTCCTTTAAGCTAACCGGCATAACCGTGGAACGTAAAACTCATTTCATTTTTTTTTAATTTCATGATGCTGAGTCCAATTATGCTATTTAAAAAAAATAAATGTAAAAAAATACCTCCAGTCACCTATAGACCTTATGGTATTTGAATGCCTTGGAAAAGAGGTCTAAACGGGCCTATAACGTCCCGTCTAGACCTCATGTGGGTATTTATCTACATCTATTTACGAACGAGACTTAAAATTTGACATTTTTCGGTTACCCATAAACCTTTAGTTGAGGGCAGGGATACACCTACGGAGACAAATTGGGGCTCGACTTCTCACATTACTTCCTGTTCCCCAAATGAAGTTCGACTGTTAGGTCTTTACTTCAACATGTTTATTAAAGCAAATGAATGCTTATAATAGAACAAATAGAAGTGCCCATTCTTCGCATGGGAAGAATAAGGTTTAAACGAACATAAAAGTGGAAATTTGAATGTTATAGACACTGCCCCACTTATAGAAACTGCCGAAGTTTTGGAAAGGCTGAAATACGTTTTTGATTATTTTAAATTAAAAGCTTATGTACCAGACTTCTTACCTCTAACTTTAACAAACACTCACATAAAGTTTTATTAGTAAAAAATTTGAAATTTGAATATTATAGAAATTATTCCCTTTCCCCAATGTAACCTGAACACTCAAAACATCTATTCTCCTATTTTTGATTAAAAGTTTAAATATCGAATCCCTCTCCTCTATCTCACATTTAGCAGTTTCACAATAAAGAGTCGAAGTTCGTAAAATAGAATTTACCCTACTTTCGCTATTTCAGAGCGGAATTTTCTGAAAGCACGGAAATTCAACTTCAGTTAATTTTAATGGAGAGCTCAAATGCCAGGTTTTGTTTTCCTAATGTCAGATACTTCATTCTTTGAAAAAGATTTGAACCCCTTATATACATAATTTTAAAAATGCCTTCTTATGACTTGTTTTCGTGGCGGAGTCACCTGTCCAAATTTTGTTTCTACCTATAAGTATTCCTTTGTGTTTATGAGTGAATTACTTATACTACTGTATTTAATAATATTGATCTGAAGAAAAAAATCTAAACAACGTCAACTCATAACAATTATGAATTTCCTAAATTCAATAATTAGTACAACACTGATCAGTGGCATAGCCATAAATATACTATACCAAAGAAAGTACTAATTATTGCGTAACAAAAAAAAACGCTTACACACACACAGACGTACACGTACACATACAGCAAACATTATGTGACGTTATCGGTTGAAATGTGAGACATATGGTCAGCCAGAGTGCTTCATGGGCTTTTGTGACACGAATTTTAGTATTGTATTTCATCATATAGAGGTGAGGCGAACTTCAGGTGAGACAGATAAGAAAGAAGTTAAATTGTTTCCAGTTTTCTGTAGTTACACAGTATTGAAATACTGATGAACTTTGGTAAATAATAAATTAATCTTCCTGACGCTACAGCCATGAAAGACTATGACTAGCTACATGGCTCACATTCAACTGGATGAGGAGCGACAGTGCATCGGTTCCCAGGCGCCATTATATGTGTCTTTCTAGATCACAGTTCGCCACCTCTTAATTCACTAACAATGAGGTTAAACTAGATCTAAATAATAATATTATTTTTAAAGAAAAATAAACATCCACCTTCTTTTTAAGTGGTATCTACTCGTATCTGCAGATGGTAAATTTTGATAGCTATTGTAACGAAACATTGTTTTAAAACATTAGGACTGTTATATATAACACTGAAATCTTATGTAGGGTTTAAAATATAGCTTATAAGAAGTAAGTTTTTCTTTAAACATCTCATGTAGAGCTTGTTTCTCATGACAAATTATCTGCATAAAAGAGTCTTAACAATTCTAAATAAAAGAGTCAAAAATGAAACACACTACATGAAAGCAGAATCTATTTCAGTATCACTGTTTTAAATGGGAGTGGATTTGGGCCAAACCAACTCTCTGCCTACGTCTTTGATACTGATTATTCATGAATTTTGTTGCCCTCCTTTACCTAACTAGATGCAGACAGTTTACTATCGCATAACTATATGAGAGCGATCTTATCCTTTTCTTCGATTTTTCTCCATTTTTACTTACAAGTGTCGATAGGAGAAAAGAAAGTATGGTGATCGTAAAACGACTAAGATTTTGTTTATATGTCATTTATAACTCTACAATGTTGTACTAATGATTCGTTAGGAAAATGTTTAATAGGGTTCCTATTTATTGTTAATATTTACTATATCGTCAAATATGACACATGCGATTTTACTGACATTACATTAACAAAATTCCATAAATAACTCTACTACTTGCTAATCATTTGTAATTAGAAAGTCTACATACGGTAGTCTGTTTTCAGTCTGTTTTCTTCGAACAAAGTTTCGATAAAAAAAAAGAAAGAAAGAAAAGGAAAGAAAGAAATGTATATTTCACAAATGTTTCAATAATACCTGTAGTATAATATATTTTTGTTTAAGAAATCAGAGCGAAAAAGTTCAGTACGGTGGTCCGTAAGCACTAAATATATACCATGGGAGTGATTGGGTGTAAATAAAGAAAACTAAAGCTTTCCTTTGGTGTAAATAACTTGTATTCCACTTAAAAACTAATAGTTTCATGTGGCTTAGAAAAAAATATACCTTTGTTTACGCAAAATAAGAAGTAACTTATTTCTAAATCTCAATGATATTTGAATGCCTTTTCAAGCCTTCCAGTTATTGTTTATAGCATAGCAGATTGTCCTGTGAATTTAATCCAAAGTGTATCACATACGAATAGCCGAAAATGTAATATATATAGAAAAGCCAAGAGATCAGGCCCTGATATTCAAACAAACATAGGAGAAGGTGATAAGACTAACACTATATAACTATAAACTATTGCAATAGAACAAGTGTTGGAACTCTGGATAAATAAACAGATCCTATTTACAGCATCAACACTATTGGCATACGCAACGGCCACTGAGGACTTAAGTTGAACAAAATAGCTTAATAAACAAATAAACACAATGCACTATGAAACAAAAGTGTACACCATAAAAGACAATGATAGCACAGCATTTAAATGAATTCTAAGCAAAAAAAAATGTTCACTTAATGGCATTCCACCCATTTACCCCCGCACCATGCGCCCAATTACCCCGTGGAGGTATTTGGAAGGAACAAATTTTAACAAAATTTTAACTGCCTCACAGTGTGGATTCAAGATTGTTGCTCTTCACGGCACCATCCTTATGATGTTTTTCAGCAGCATGAAAAATTCTGGCTCAAAACATTAATAGATGAGCAATTTATTGTAACTCAAACCAAAACATATACACACCTGAAACTGGGTTTCAAATACATCATTTCTCAATCAAATCAGGTTTTGGTTTTTTGTCATTATTACACCCTCTCAAAATTCACCTAAGCTTTTTTTTTCTAATCAACATCTACCTACCCAAAATTTGTGTGTTATTAAATTCCATAGAAATATACTGAAATGCAAAATATTTATATAAATTTTTAAAAAGTTTTTCGCCCAATACCCCCTTCTACTCTCTCTCTCTTTCTCTCTTTCCAAAATATATACCAAAATGATTATTAATATTTAAAAACATGTTTTAGTATACCATTGTACAAAAATTACATATACCTAACTAGTTATATGTATGAATAAATATAATGCATTGAGCTGAACAAAACCACATATTTGAAGGTAAATTCTTATGCGTAGTATCGAGAAAATCGAGAAAAATGCTTTTGTAGGAATGAAAACTATGCGGTTCTTTAACCAATAATAACAGACAGTGTTTAATTTTACTGAAAGAGATAGTTATTGGCTTACGTAATGTATGAGTAGTTTAATGCACTGTTAACTAGCAAATTGTAGATCTTTGTCTTTTTCGAAGTGACACACACGCTCCTTTACACACATAGGATTACTACTTATAACTTAACCTTACAATTCAACTACCGTGTGCCATATGCTTTTATTTTCTATTATACTTACTCATTCTTTAGATTATAATCCAGTTCCCGAAAACGATACTGGGATACTAGTTTCTGATATTCTTTCTAATGTGTTGATTTTAGCCAATCTGAATCAAGGACGTGCATCTCTTAAATTCCAGACAAGACGAAACAGTTGTCTCCCATACAGAGAAAATAAATTAATGGCATCTCCAATCAATCAATAGGCGTGGGAGATTCGAGTTCGATCTTCGGTGGGGGGCTGCGATGGCTCAGTGGTAGAGCGTTCACCTCTGGTGCATGGGGTCACGGGTTCAAATTCTGCTCCCGCTAAGTGAACATTGTGGTGGACAAACACCGTGTGCATGGGTTTTCTCGGGGTTCTCCCGTTTCCTCCCACTTTCTTCATTCCACCATTTCATTCATTTCTCACAATCACCGTCCCCTTTTGCCTAACCGGCATAACCGTGGGACGTAAAACTCAAAGATTTCATTCTTTTTGATCCCCGGTGGAAGTTCATGTGGTTTGGATCCCACAATAAGTTCACGTTTTATGTAGCCTCGATACTCAAAGAGACGCTAAACACAAATCAAATCAAACCAAATCGATAATAGCAGTATCGCGTTTCCTCTAAAATAAGATCGAACCTATTTTTAGGTAACCAAAGGACGCATTCCGGTTTTTATCTATTTATACAAATATCGAGGCTTTTATATTTCCAAAAGATAAATTCGGGTTTTTATCTATTTATACAAATATAAATATAGCATCTTTCTACATGTATTATGAGTATATCACCAATTTTGAGGTCTGCAACTACTGGGCCAGAGTATGGCTTAGTGTGTTTGCACACGATACCGACAAAATAGGAGGAAGCCCCGATAATATCGGTGTCGGTGTCGGCGTACTTTGCACACGTCGCCGAAAATATCGGTGGGATCCCCGATAATATCGTTGCCGGTGATGAGTGAAGTAAGCGACACACACAATATATTCTGCACTGTTTCCATAAATCTTCTCCATATATGAAAACAAATAAAAGTAATAATAATCGGGAAAATTATTTTTTAAAACAAGGATTACAAAAACTGTTTTGAAGAGGTGTGGAGAACGGTACAAAACTTAGAAAAAATAGGCCTATGCCTAAACATATTTAGATTTAACAGTGCCGTTTTAAATATAAGTCGTAAACATACTATTTTTGTTTCGATGAGAATTGATGCTGTGGTACATTGCAAACTATATTCGTTTTTAATTTTTGTTGAAACACTGTTACATATTGTATGTATGTATATTATTTTGTTTTCCATGCAATTAACACTAATGTCATAGTAGATTAAATTATAAGATTCGAATTAGTGATTTTGTTTTACATTGCTCCATACATACACTGGCGTAAATCCTGGGGGGATGAAGGGAACGTGTCCCCTCCAATCTTGGAACTGGGGAGGTTCCCCCCCCCCCAATAATCCGATTTGAAATGTGTTTTTTGGGGGAGAAATTTGATTATTTGTGTCCGGTCGCCAGAAAGGAAAGTGAGATGAAATTAATGTCCACTCAGAATAAGCCTCGAAAGTGCCCGCCTCCCAATGTTGAAGACAACTCTGCTCCCCTGATCCTCCACAGCATTGTTTCTCGACTGATCTTACCCGTCCCCCTCCCCAATGTTGAAGACAGATTTGCGCTGTTGCATACATACCTGTCGTTCCTCGTTTCTTTTTGTCCATGAACTCAAAATCCTGGGCAAGGCTTGCATAAACTTCTCGCCATGGTTTTTGTTTGCCAATTCTGTCCTTGAAAGAGTTGAGTTGAGTTGATTTTAGTTTAGCGTCCCTTTCAGCAGCGAGGCTATATGAGACGTGGACCTACTGATTAACGTGGAATCCGAACCACATGAGCTCCCGCCGGGAATCGAACCCGGGTCTTCCACGCCAAAGGCACGTACGCTAATGTCCTTGAAAGAGTCTGTTATCTTATCCCATATGCAAGGTCTACATTACACAAGTTCAATGTGGGTTAAAATATGGAATGGAAAAATTCTTGCCATCTCTACCAGTCACTGTAGCTAAATTGCAGAACTCTATGAGGGGGTTGATCCCGGTACAAAGGGAAGTGGATACATAGTTTTGGTCTTTGTTTTCAATTGCCCTTCCACAAATTCTTTTTAAAAATGGGGAATTTGAGATAGTTTTGGGAGTGAGAAAAAACATTTGCAACAAGTGAAGCATGAAGTCACATCCCTGTTGTTGAGATCGCAATCAAGAAAATGCCAAATGAGTCACTTGTCCTTGAAGCTTTGCAAAGAGTGTTTAATTGTGCTGGTTTCGTTACAAAATAATAATAATCCTATTTTGACTTGTCAACAAATATTCTATTCAATCATTGCTTATTGAGTGGGACCGGGAAAAGTGATCTTGCACACAATTCTGATGAAAATAAAAGGAAGTAATAATAATCAGGATTTTTTCCATATGCTTATGTTCACACAGGCACGTAGCCAGGATTTCGTGAAGAGGGGGGGGGGGTCCGCGACATGAAATACTGTGGTCATCACACCAGGGGCTTGATCATTCTAAACTATTTTCTGGAACATATATTGGTTCTTTTAGCCAGGATTTCGTAACAGGGGAGGGGAGGATATGAAATTCTGAAGGCCCAGGAGATCGATCAATCTAAACTACTTTATTATCAACATGTATTGGTTTGTTAGGACAATAAAATGATGATATGTTGGTAAGTATTTTAATAAAAAACTCTGAAGAAATCTCGAGTAAAATAATAATAAAAAACGTACTGAAAAAGATTTTACAATATATACGTCCTTCCTCTGTTTATTCAAATATAACAATTTTCCTTTCATTATGACCTCAACTATTATAAAAAGTACATACTCAACAATGTCTTATAAACTACTTTACAATAGCTGCATTCCTTTCTCTGTTGAATTAAATTCTAACAGATTTCTTTCCACATAATTTTTTGTTTGTATTATTCCGTCAACTACTGTCGGTTCCAAATGACAGGTTATTAAAGGAGCAGTAGAAAATTGTTCTTGAAATAACATGTTTGATACTGCAAGGATGCGATGACGAAAAATTATGATTAAAAAAATGGCCACACTGTTACACAACGGCACTATGCTTTTGGAAGCTTAAAATCTCCCTGACTAGTAGCAGAATCTGAGAATTCCGTAACTTTTCTTGAAATTTCAAATTCCCTGACTCTTCCAGGATATCTCGCTTACCTCGCCACCATGTATTGCAAGTAATACGTATCTCCTAATAAGAAAGAGTAACCAAAAGCTTCCTGTAGTTTTTTTAACGCTGATCCTTCTTTTTCTCATTTCATTTTGTTTCATCCTTCCTTATTTTTTTCATTTCCGGTCTCGAAGGGGGGGGGGTCCGGACCCTTCGGACCCCCCTTGGCTACGTGCCTGGTTCACAGTGTATCAAACTTTGAAAATTACGCTTAAATTAATTTCCAAAATGTATTAAAATTTAAATGCATTAATAGATTTAAAAATATACCATCAAAGAGTGTTGTGTGTGTGAGAAAGAGAGAGAGAAAAAAAGAGTGGAAAATAATCAAGAAATTGGTTATCTAAATTTCCTATATTCTATTTGGTAATAGCTATTTAGAGGGAAACCAGTACTTTTCAGACATCCCACATTTTATACTTATTTAATAAAAGGAATTAGCTACTCCAAAATAGAGACTGTAAAATATAAAAAGCTGTTCCGAAGTTGTTTATAGGACAAGATAATAATAATATTATTATACAATTGTAATAGAAAAAAATGGAAACAACAAAATTCCAAAGATAAGAACGAAACAAGAATACACAGCGCCTTGTCACTCACTCTCTTCATCTAACACAGTGGCCGGCCGACATTATCGGCCGCATGTGCATCCAATCATAAGAAGACATTGCCCCCGACAAAATCGGGGGCTTGGCCGACAGCATCTACGTGTCGGAGGATCGGTCGATAATGTCGGTGGCGTGTGCAACCTACGATTTGAGTACATTGAAGTCGATTTCACCGCCGACATTATCGGCGCTTCCACCGATATTATCGTTGCTGTGTGCCGTATTCTTGGAGAAGGGCATGTATTACTAGCAATCTGACAAGTTATGCCAGGGCTTATTTTCTAGTTGGTTCTTATTTTTATAGAAACACAGTAACAGGAAGAAAAAGGATCCTTATGTGACTTTCTTAATAAAGCCGAAAAGACGTTACCATGTAGGAGCACTTTGTTTTCGGAAGTTTGGTTTCAACAGTTTATAAGACTATGTAAATAAGTTAGGCATAATCAACATATCTTTAAAGATTTATTACTCAATAACCTAGATTTACCTTTATGTACTATGTATAAAATTATAATATTCAAATATGCACCACTATACATTTCGTAAACTTACATGTTATTACGAAGTATATTTTGTTTAATATGATTCTGTTAATTTGAATAATTGGCAACTCTAAGAAAGGGTACTATGATGAGAAATTCTGTAGTCACTGGAGCATGAGCAAGCTTAACCACTTCAAAATGAATCATCTATATATTGTGCGTAGGGTACGAGACGCAACGATTAAAAAAAAAAAAAAAAAAAAAAACCTACTAACTAACTCTATTGCCTATGGAACCCGGAGGTTAAATACCGATAAGCAGTCGAAATTTGATTAGACGCAATGAAAGGTTAGGAGGTAGTACTGAAACATAGATGATTAAGAAAAACGAATAGATGAAGTTTACATTTAAAAAATGCATAAATTAAACAAAAGTCAAATGAAGGGCCAGGGGGAAGAACGCTTTCAGTCCAAAAAAATCGATATCTCCAACACCAATTTTCTAATTTGCTGTAAAAATAAGTTTTTCTTTACATATATACAATATTTACCTTGATATAAACTTAAAACTATTTTTCTAACAATGTAATTACAATGGTTATTTAATGAATAACTTGCTTTTTTTCCTCTCCTGAAAAATTTCATTAAATGGACTGAAAGCGTTCTTCCCCCTGACCCTTCAAATATTTCAATCTATGCCTTACCTAGAAAGAAGAGGAGATGTAATATTTTCTTGCTTGTAGAACATGTACTCATGAGTCTTATTACAGTATTCAATATAATTTGGAGTAGACACGTTCACCACCCACTTAGGTTCTTGATACAACCCTAAATTCTCTTCGTTTCCCTCCTATCTCATCGGTATTGAAAGTCATTGCTAGTTTTTTTTTTTTCTTTCTTGTAGGATGACGCGAGAATTCAGGGGTGCATGATGGGCCTAACAGAGAGACAGGTGACCCTGCTATAAGCGTTTTGAATCCTAGATCTTGCGGATACAGGTTCAACATGGCAACAAAATATTACAATGAAGGGTAAGGGGGAAAAAGAAGGAATGTCACAAAATTGCATTTTCGAGAAAACGGCGTTTTAATATTGCAAACCGCGTAAGAAGAATAGGGTTAGTTAAATCTTTTGCCCATTTTATATGGACATTTCTACATCTACGCATGCATGGCATATACAGTCAAATAGAACCAAGAGTCACCAACAGATAGGGCAAAGCACCCGAAAAAGCACATACATGGACATTCCTTGTTTTTTCCCCTTACCCTTCAACTTAATTATAATTATTCTATTTTAGCTTCTCACTAATAAGTAAGTTGGGCTTAATTTTACATAAGTGTACTGTAACTACAAAAATTACAGTCTCTACACTAATTCAATTTGTTTAGCTTTACATAGTTTTCAGATTTTTATGTATACAATAGTAATAAAAATAATCAACACTTTAAAAGCAATCAATTTTATACAGATAGATACAATACAGATATTTAAAAATAGAATAAAATGAAATTTCCAGTTTAAAATTCGATAATTTGAAAGTGAATTTTTATGATAGCTGGAAGGAAACGGGGGAAAGCTCTGAGAAAACTCATGGGAAAACGATGTTGCCCACCAGAAATTCATACGATTTGGGATCGAAGGGCCTCTCGGACCAGATGTGAGCATTTTACCACTGAGCTACCGCGTTCTCTCCTCCTCCTTCTTAGGTTTGAGCTTCTGATGCACTTTGGCGGTACCTACAAGACCATCGATTTTCTTATGACCGATAGGTTGCTTCTGATAAAATACGTGTACCCGTTTACACGCATCCAATTCTAATAGTTTTCAGAGCTTTACTCATCAGCGGTACCTCTTTTTGTGCCTCTACTTTTTTATCTGGAAGGAAGACTTCGATTCTTTCTTCATTTCGTGGATTTATTTTCTTTTTTTCCTTTTTTTTTCAACTTGTGAATTTGTCAAATGATAAAGATTGGTCAAATGATATTCTGCGCTAATGATGATTTGCAATTAAATTTAATTTTTTTGTAGACAATATTTTTCTAACAAGGTTAGGAAAGGGGGAAACGAAACTCACCTAAACAATTTATATCTATCCCAATATAATTAATATTATCGTCCGAATTTTTTTAGAGATGATCGCAGAAATGTTAACTGAAGTTTATTACTATTGTTATTTTATGAAATAAACTATTCCGATAAATATAGCGAAATAATAACAAATAAGATTTTTTCTGAATCTATCATATATTATTACTATTAATGTACAAATTGTTAATAGTGAGCTTGATTATCAACAGTTATTAAGATTCTACATTTCGCCTTTCGTGAAAATTCTACCCAAAAAACCAAATGCAGGCTTCAATTTATTTACCTAATGTAAGTAGGAGCGAATATGGCAAAAGCGGGATAGACATTTTGTTCCTGACTTTTCAATGTTTTATGGAAAATAGAAATTACTCTAGCGTATTAATATACTGTTGTTAGCAAATTTTAGAATATATTTTCCTCATTAGAAGATATAAAGTTTTTTAGAGCAAATGTGGATACAATTTTTCTTTTTCAATGTCACAATTTTATGCACCAAATCTAAGGGAGACGGTGATGATGAGATAGATAATAATGGTGGAGTTGTCCCGCGTAGCGTAGTTGCTAACGCTCTCAGCTTTGTCGCCAGAGGTCCCGAGTTCGATGCCTTGCGGGTGCACTCGATCGAAAAGGTGTAAGAGCTTTTTCAGACGAGTCCTGAGTGAAGTATTTCCTCATTCACATCAAACCGGGATAGTACCTAACTTCCGAGTCCCAGGCCGCTTCCTTCCCACCTTCCTTATTTCTTCGGATAATGTGATCGCCGAGGGACGTTATCCCCACATGTGATGGGTTTAAGGCGTTAGATACCGGTGATGTGGGGAATATGTATAAATAAATAAATAAATAAATAATAGAATGACGAAAGTGAATAAAAACACGAAAACCCTAAAGAACCACGCATGAGGTGTCTGTATACCACAAAGTCCACTTGGAAGAGCTAGGATCAAACCACGGACTAGAAGCACCAAAGGTGAGCGCTCTACCAATAAGCCACTGCGGCCGCAATGCGACAAATGTAAAGCCTAACATCTGCAAACCTTCATGTACATCAAAAATGATCATGGTGCCCTCGCATCTGAGAGTTTGTCTCTGAAAAGATTATCACTTACTCATCAACGCCGAGGGCATACTTCTTGCTCTTAATTTATGTTAATTAAAACTTGTTTTTAATTTATGTTAGTGAGTGTTCTTGGACATTGAATAAAACAATTTTAAATTATATAATATTTTGAGGAAGGGACATGGACGTTTGGATCTTTCTGGGTAGGTCCTGATATTGACAGGATCTACGAACATGTGGGAAACGAAATAAATAAAATTTGTGTTCCATTTCAAAAAGGAAATAATAAAAAAACATTACGGAACAGTTTTGATAGATGTTCGAGTGCTAAGGAGGCAAAAATAACTTTTCCCAATTTTCAAAAAAAAATATCCTAAAAATCAACTTTGTAACCTTCAACTTTGAAGGCAGTATATTATAAGTTTGAGTGATATTAGACTTAACTTCATTTATACAATAGGTTGTTGGAGTAAGATTGTTTATTTCAGTTTCTTTTTTCTCGTATTATAATTATGGAGATCTTTACTATTTATCAGATATAAATTACTACGTATATTACGTCTATGTACATTGTGCACGTACATACAAGAATGAAATGAAATCTTTGAGTTTTACGTTCCACGATTATGCCGGTTAGGCTAAAGGAGACGGTGATAATGAGTAATGAATGAAATGGTGGAATGAAGAAAGTGGGAGGAAACGGGACAACCCCGAGGAAACCCACGCAAACGGTGTTTGTCCACCACAAAATCCAATTGGCGGGGCCTGGGATCGAACCCGGGACCCCAAGCACCAGAGGTGAACGCTCTTTCACTGAGCCACCGCGGCCCTACATACAAGAATGAATTATTATTAGTGACTCAAACAGCAGTAGAGCTCCTTCGTGGTTAAGCGGTTAGCGTACGCGCCCTTGGCGTGGAAGACCCGGGTTTGATTCCCTGCGGTAGCCCATGTGGTTCGGATTCCACGTTAATCATAAGGCCCATCTCATATAGCTTCGCTGCTGAAAGGAACGTTTAACTCAAAGTCAACTCAACTCAACTCAAATAGCAGTATATTTGATTCCACAAACTAACCCTTTATTTCGGTAGTACATAGCTATTATGGCTTTATTTTGCAATATTGAGATTGAGAATGCTAGATATCATAATTATACAGGTATTAGTATTATAGACCTGGCACTACTCGCCAGTTACCATGTTATTTAAAGCGCATACATTTATTATTTTTCATTGTTGCTTCTGCGTAATTGATGAATCGTCATATGAAAACTACTTTTTGGATGATTCTTCATTTATTTTCCCTTCAACTTTTGGAGACGGTTACACTGTCTCTTCAGTAAAGACGTTCTTCATAGTATTTACTTTCCAATATCGTAGATACTCTATGTTATTTTTTTAATAGGCTGTATTCTCATTCAAATGAAGACCAAACAAGGAAAGAAACAAATGAATTATCCAAAGTTGAATACATACTACCGAGCAGTTGGTGAACACAATATTTTCTAATGAAAAGAGTCTATAAAATTAGAACAGACTGTTCTATTAAGAAATTTGGTTTTCCAACATTCCTTCATACGTATATTACCCTGTTCGTTTGTGCGTTCATCCGTACGGAAGACGAAAAGAATGAATAAAAATAAGAAAAAAAATAAAAACTCATTTGCTACTTGATGGATCACCAGGAACTTTGGTCGGGATGTAGTGGTTCTAAAATTAGCAATCGAGTTCGTTGAGGTGATGTTTAAACCGAAAATGATAGAAATTAATCAGTTTCGATTTTAACATTGATCATTATAGGGCTAAAAACAGGGAGTAGATGTCTAGAAACAGTTCCCTGCAACCGATAAAGCGTCTCAAGAATTCATTTTATCTCCCTCCTTAAGTCTCTACTAAAACCAAAAATGATATAAATACATATATGACAATGTCCGTTTCAATATTGATAAACATTGAGCAACGGATAAGATATAGCGAGAAGTGGTTTCTGAAATAGATTTAGTGTTCTAAGAATAGGTACTGTTTTCTGTCTTAACCCTCTTTTCTAACAAGAAGTGGCAGAAGTCAACCACGTCCGGTTTTAACGCTGATCGCTATGGAGTAAAAACGTAAAAGAGGGCGAGAAGCAGTTCCCAGTAGTTTCCTTAATTAAGCGTCCTAATAATATATTTCACTTCCACTCTTAATTTCTCTGTTTCAGGCGAAAGTGGTACATATCTACTACCACTTCGAGTTTCAATATTAATTGAAAAAATCACGCTATAATATCCAAATTCCTTCACGTTGTGTACACGTGACAGTGCTACTTGTTTTTATGTACTGTACACAGGCCTGCAAGGTAAGATATTGAATGTGAAAGATAGTACAATTTTTAATAACTGTATGTGAGAAAATTCCGTTATGTGGAATACAGTGTCGAACTTCGCATCTTGCTTTCTCCATGCGACGCAGACGTATGCAAAGGAAAACAAATGACGTATTTGATTTAATGGTTCATTTTAAAAAGAAAATACTACTCGTTTCTGATTTCTATAAATATAAAATTATAAGAAAGGAACAAATAACACAGAACTGGATAATACTTAAAAAAAAAAAAAACGTTGGTTAGATATATCCGTGATAAATGCAGTTCGATTCTCACATGGAGTCCTTTCAAGTATTCCTAAAAATGTAAGAAATATTCAAATTTTACATAATGGAGTTTACCATATATGAGAAGTTCTTTTCTTTTCTTTTTTTTAAACACACGATTACTCGGAGAAAGATGTGACACATACGTAGCTTGGGATCCCCAGTACTATACTCTAAAGCAAGCAATTATTGATTGGTGTTACCTTTTAAATTTGATCTAGAAAATAGTCCTATCGTTTTTCATTAGATCTGGTGAAAACTTGCCTTTGAGTAAACGAAGAATAATGGATTAAGAGGTTCAAGAGCCTTATACGAAATAAATAAATAAATAAATAAAATTAGGAGCAAGAGCGTCATAATTGAAGTGACCTCGTAGAATTATGGATTTCCGAAATACTGTTTACTTAGTATTTGAAAATACAATATAATTTGATTTTAATACTTATGCAATCTGCAAAATATCTTACACTAAACATTAAATAAAATAGTTTTCCATGGATTCGGATTGTAAAAAATTTAAGACGCAATTCTATTATTAGTAGCAAATGTTATTATTATTATTATTATTATTATTATTATTATTATTTGCTATGGATCAAGTAAGTAAGTGTTTTATTGACGTAAACTTCAATATAGATTACATGCATATTATAAAAGTGGCTTCAAAATATGCTTTCATTAGTAAATGGCTTTATTTATAGAAGAACTTATAGGCAAGTTCTACATATTCAGTTTTCAGTGACTGATAGATCCTTTTCAATCAGAAAATTAAGACTACATATTACGTGAGACTAAATTAAGTTCTTTTTAAAAATTTTATTTTGGTGTAGGTAGCTGTGAAAATAGTTAGAACTTATGCAGTTTGTTTCAAGCTTCATATGTATGAAATGCTAGATTCATTGCTTTTTATTTAACTCGAGAAATACTCTTCTATAGTTTCTATTTTCTTTCTTAAAAGAAAAATCTCCCTTTGTATGTAGTACCGTTACAAAGTAAACAGTCTTCCAAAGAAATTAAATAAGAGATAGATCTCCAAATAAAACTTATGATGATCATATCTCTTTAGTTACCTGTCTTACGAGATAATTCAGAGATACAAGAGAGAGAGAGAGAGAGTTCTACGTATGTGTGGCGCAAGTGGACATAGACTTTTCATTTACTACGTATAAGCAATTTCTACTTTATGTTGATAATGACAGAGAATTAACGTCGAAGAAAATTGAAAATTAGCTTACAAACGTGTATCCCCTTCTTTATAGGATTGCTAGACATCTGGATTTTAGCACGATCATCAATTTTGAACGAATTATATATCAGTGTGTGATTTCCAACCGAATGTATTATCAGTGTCGTCTTCAAACTCATTTACAATGAATCTTTACATTTCGTTTCCCGTCAAATTTCGACTTCTAATCGTTGCATCTCCTACCTTACGTTTAACATATTTACTGTATGATTCATCGTAAAGTAGTTACGCTTGATCATGGTCTACTAAATCCCGAAATTATCTTTACAGTACGCTTTCTAGGGTTTCCAAATCCACAGTTATATATACACAGTTTGTAATAACATGTAGGATTACGAAATGCACAGTACATATTTGAATATTATAATTTTATATATAGTAAATAAATGGGAACTTATTTTAAACCATTGAATACAGGGATGTACGCATAAACTTATTTCAGAAAGGGTCCAAATTCAATATGACTATAAATTACATTAAAAGTTATCAAGTCACTCCTAAATTTAGACTAAATTTTCGAAAAGTGGGGATTTCGGAGGAATCAGAACTCCAGGAACCACTCGCTGCGAATGTCCCTATTTGGGTAGTAAATCTTTTCAATATACTGATTATTCGAACAACCTTGTAAATTATTGATTTCATTTGAGTTAAGCTACCCTTTCAGCAGCAAGGCTATATGAGACGTGGACCTACCGCTTAACGTGAGATCCGAACTACATGAATTACCATCAGGAATCAAACTCGGATCAACCGCGCCTATTGACTGAGGATGTTATTCAGCTATCTCTTGGCATTAGAAGACAGTTCTTTGGCCTTCTCAGAAATAAATTTAAAAAATGGCTGCCATTGGCTCAGATTGGCTTAAATCAACAAACGCGGAAGAATATCAGAAACTATGGAAAGACAATATTCTTGTCAGGAACTGGATACTGAAGAATGAACAATTATAATAAAAAATAAGAACATGTGACACAGTTGAATTGTAAGGTTGAGTTGCAAGTAATATATGCGTAAAGGAGTGTCTGTGTTACTGTTTGTAAAAGACAAACATTAATAAATAGATCTATAATTTCTTAATTAACCCCTTCAGTGTGGGTGGCGAGTTAACTCGTGTTTTCAAAACTCACCTGCTGTGCGGATGGCGTATATATACGCTTTCATTTTGGTTTGGCTATTTTGTATTGTGCATGGCGAATATACTTGGACACAGTATGAGTAATGTTATTCCCGACAATATTTAGCGAGTTTGCGCTCACCTAGGAACCCCAAGAGACCAGACAGAAAAATTGGGCTTGATCTGTTGAGGCATTCCCAAATTTTGTGTAACCTAACCATATTATTATTATTATTATTATTATTATTATTATATAACCATAAATACGACAATGACAAGTTATAGTAGCTAATTACGCACTGAAGGGGTTAAGAGTTCATTTTACTACTCATGTAATAAGTAATTCAATAACAATTTCTGTCAGAAAATAAAAATCAGTTGTTATTGGAAATAAACGACACAATTTCTAGAGTCGTATATCCTCTTTTCGTTTACCTTGAAAACTACGAATGAGAACTTATCTTTGACATGTGATTTTATTTAGGTCGATATAGTCTATTGATTCATATATTTTATATGAAATACACAATATTACAAAGAAATATATGTTAAAGTTCATGTTAATAATAATTTTGGGATATAAATCTCATTAATCATACTATATACTGTCATCTTGCTAAGGTCGTAATGAAGAGTTTAATAAATGTATATTTCAGTATCACATTCATCTCAATAAGTATCATGTTTCTCCTATATCAATTTTTAAGTTTACAAACTTTCTTTTACAAAAAAAAAAAAAAAAAAAATAGATATGAGCTTTTTACTTCAGGCATACTATTTTGCCCAGTTCCATTAGATTTTTCGATTGATACTTTACCTTTGGAAACTTTTTTTTTTTTTTTAAAAAAAAGGGTATTAATATTTTAAAATTTTGAAGAAAGACACTATTTTGTGCTTCCGTAACAGAGGCGAGCACTAAAAACGGGAGCCAGTGCATCCGAATCCCCATCCGAAACTTCAGAATTATACACATACTGTATTTGCGAGACTGTTGAATACTATGCTCAATAAACGTACAAAAGGAGAAATAAATTTATCAGAGAAATCTAACAAACGGTTTTCTCATAGTTTCCATTTTTCAGATTGTGTAAAATCACAATTGTCAAATTCAATTATTCAGATTAAAACAGTATTTACACAACACAGCGCTATAATATAAACTTTTGGTATCCATCTTGCTATCAATCGTTATGCAATGGGAAGTTGCATCCAGGGTCTAGCCTAACATCCCGTAGGAAACTATATAATACGGAGTTCTACATATTGACGTGAAATATGAATCTTATGAGTTATCACAGAAGACAAGATTTCTTCTTAGTTAACCACAATAAAATTCTAATTAGTGTGTTATTTAGGTGCGTGAACTTGCCCCCCCCCACTTGACGCACTAACGATAAAATTAATGTCAATCGTTAGTGCATCGTTAGTGCTTCTTAGTGCACCAATCCCTAATGTTAGTGCTTCATTAGTCTAGGAGCTATAAGTAAAAACTTTTGGGAGGCCAAGTTCACGATGCCCCCCACTTCAAGCACTAACGAAATACCTAGTGCCATTCATTAGTGCATCGTTAGTGCTTCCTAGTGCACTAACCCCTGACGTTAGTGCTTCATTAGTGTAGGCTCTAGAGCCAAAACAATGGTACACGCTGCCTCTCCCACTTCAAGCAATAAGGAAAGAAATAGTGTCGTTCGTTAGTGTATCGTTAGTGCTTCTAGAAAATACTAATAGTTTCGTTAGTGCTTCACTATTAGAGTAGATATAGCCAATTGTAAGTAACGAAATTTCCATATGAAATGCATGGGGGATTTTTCACTCCGTCAAATTACCGCCAAATTCAAAAGCACTAATGATTTCTATTAGTGCAATCGTTAATGCATCGCTAGTGCTTCTTAGTGCACCAACACTAACGTTAGTGCTTCATTAGTGTACGAACTACAAGTAAAAAACCCTTTTGGCCTAGCGTGAACTTGACCCCCACTTTGAGCACTAACGAAAAGATTAGTGCCATTCGTTAGCTCATCGTTAGTGCTTCTAGAAAATACTAATAGTTCGTTAGTGCTTCACTATTAATGTAGATATAGCCAATTATAAATTACGAAACTCCCATAAGAAATGCATGGGGAATTTTTCATTGCGTTAAATTACCATGTAGCCACGAGGGAGCTCATATATGAGAATGTGATCAGACTATGGTTCTTCTTATACTCAGGTAAATCCCCAACAGAAATGGTTTTCAGGACCCTGGTGGTTCACTGGTAGAGCGATCTCTGCTATGATCCGAGCTCACACTCAGCTAAGTGGGCCTTGTAGTGAACAAATACCATGCGAGTGGGTTTTCTCGAGGTATCCTGTTTCCTCCTATTTCCATCATTATTGATTTTATGATCACCGTCTCCTTTGCCTTCGGCGCATAAACGTGGTACGTTAAACTAAAAAGAAAAAGATAGTGATTCTTCTTAACTCCATTCTCATCCGAAACACATAATATATAGCTAGCATCCTATGTTAAATTATGCTTTCGTGTTGCATACAGCTTCAGAATTAAGGGGGATGTTAAACTGGATTAGTTAACTCAGCTTTGCACTTTCATCCAGCTTCTAGCAATATTTTGAGTTAAACTCTATCTTTATTCACATAATAAAATAGTATAAAGTTTGTTTTTTTTTCTTTCTTTCAAAGTTGAAGTGTCAATTATTATATGAAAATGACAAAAAAGAAACAAAGGATATGAAATAACATTGCATAGTTTAATATTAAGTGTATAACATATAGTATGGAGAAGTATATACGTATTTATTTATTTTTTATTTATTTTTATACGATAAAGCCTATTTTTATTTAAATAATTGGGTTTGTTGCAATGTTCAAAAGTTTGTTGTAGTCATAGTTACGAGTTACCATCGAGGCAGAAACCTAGAATTCAGTCCCAATAGCTATCGCCTAAATTATTTAATTGTAAATTGCATCCTTCTATTAGCTGGTAATTCATAGATGTAGATTTATATGAATCATTTATGCACATAGTATAAATCAATTTTCTTTTTTTTTTTTTAAAAAAAATACTTATCAAAGCGTATCGTGATAAGCACACAACACAATGCATGTAGACTTATAAGCTTCTAATCAAAATCAAATAATCAAATATAGCCACAGAAAACTATTTACAATTTAATTATAAATACGTGCACTGTGACGCGTGATCATGGTTAAAAATGAATTTAATAGCCTGCGACGGATAGTGGTAAGATAATGCATGAAATACTCTAGGTGTTCAAACAGATTCAGGGGATGAAATGAAACTATCTTCTGCCAGGTTACGAAATGAGAGCGCAACTTTACTGCCTAAAGTCTTAGTAAAGACTAAGAGAAAGTTTAGTTTAGTATTGAAAAAAGAAGCGTCCCTCTTCAGTGCAGATACCGTATGATGTGAACCTAAAGTTTAATGTGGCTCTACCGTCAAATTCAAATCACCGTAATGCTTTCAACGTTCAGGCACAGGAAATCGAACCCACAACCAAGCTCATCAAAGTCGAGTGCGATAACCACTAGGCAAGCGAGGAGGTAATATTGATATTTTTGTATATTATTGTTCATCCTTCTTTATTGAAACAATTGTGGAGTGCCTAGGTAGGGACTTGTATTTACAGTACATTATATATGGAACAGTAGTGTAGTAATGACTGATATGTCATGCTAGATAGTATATCTATTTTCATTCCCTCATAGTTGATTTTGTATCAATGAGAAAAACCTTTTCTCTTCGGGCGAATGCCAGGACGACAATCTTCTTAAAAAAAAAAAAAAATCACAAAGAGGGAATAAGCACGTAGCCAAAGGGTTAGATTAAGAAAAGCGATACCACGTATGCTGTTAATCAGTACCTAAGGCTTCGTTGTGCAGGTATTCTGCTATACACCCAATTAATATTTTTAGTATACGCAACAAGTTCTGAAGAAAGACTGTAAATAATAAGTAAAACAAGAAAAATTGAACAAAAATGAAATGTGAATAATAATGTATTTTTGAATGACAATATTGGAGCAATTAATGCATTGAAATTTCGCGACCTATGATTTACTAAAGCAATGAACAGTTGAAAATGAAATATACATCCATATTGGCATAGATATGTGGAAGCAATATACAGGGTGTTTCAAAACAACACCAACAACGTTTGGGAGATGACTAGGGATGCGCACGAGACAAGATTTGAGGTTGTCCCCAGAGATGACTCCTGACACCAAGATAAGACATAAAGTATAGACAAAACTGGGTGCACAAATGCTTCTTGTCGGAGTTATAAGCTGCCAAAAACATGAAAAATTGAACTTTAAAGGTTCATAGCTCCAAAACTATTTGACCTAACGTAGTCGGGTCCAGACTTCACTTAGGAACTAATATGTACACTAACCAAAAATACGTGTTTCAGAATCATAGGTACTCACGTAGCAATTTTTGCAGAGGGAGTTTAGTTACGGGCATATGAGTTGAAGTACTCACCAACTACATCTATAAAACTTGTTGCGGAACTTCCGCAGGATTCTGAAGTATGGATATTTGGATAGGGTACATATTAGTTCCTAAGTGAAGTCTTTACTAGACTACGGTAGGTCCCATAGTATTGGAGCTTTGAACCTTTAAAGTTCAATTTTTCATGTTTTCGACTGCCTATAACTCCGAAAGGAAGCATTTGTGCACCCAGGTTGGTCTATTTTTTGGCTTATCTTGGGGTCAGAAATCATCTCCCAAACGTTGTTAGTGTTTTTGAAACACCCTGTATAGACATATCCAATTGTTTCACGATGCTAGGGTTGAACCGAAAAATCTGAGGATATAATCAAGAATCGAATCCAGAACCATGCGCACGCACGCTAACCACTTGGCTAGAGGGCATTATATAAGCCACTTCGTTGCGAATGTTACTATTCCTTTTTAATTATCCGTAAATCTATTATGGTTAAAAATTACGAATCTTTTCTTATAGTTGATTGTAAGAACGTTTCCTACATTCCTTAATTTAAACATTTTTCCTTTTTTGATAATTTATTTTCATGTTGTCAGCCATTATAAGCAGTGTATGAGGTAATAATTCTCTCCAGAAAGGAAACCTAGCCATCACACACACAAACAATAACTATAGGGTCTACATATTATTATTATTATTTTGCATATTTAAACAATTGCTGAATGTGGTGGCTCAGTGATAGAGCGTTCTCCTGTGGTGCAAGCGGTCCTTGGTTCGATTCCAGCTAGCGTCAAGTGAGTTTTGTGGTATTCCACCATTTCATTCGTTACTCATCATAATCGTGGGACGTAAAACTTAAATATTCCAATTTATTTTTTTTTCTTTCCATCTTCTTCGAGGCATTCTAGCTTGCTCATGGTAAAAATAATGAATTTTCTTCATAAGGAGATAAATATTTCAAGAAATAAAAATGCATGATTCTAATGATTACAAGAATGTTGAGAAGTGAGATGTTTCACAAACTGCTAAAATAAAAGGGTTTTTTTTTGTTTTTAGTTTGGCTAGACAAAATAAAAGTTGTTCCCTGTTTCTATATTTATGATCATTCAAAAAAAAATCTAGAAAAGGGAGAGGTTATTCCTGTCAAGGATTAAAATTTAATTCTCCAGGGGGATGAAATTTTTTGTGAAGGGGTAAGTCCCTAAGATCCCTCCGTCAGTTCACAAACTGATTATAAGTGAATAATAATAATAATAATAATAATAATAATAATAGATAATCTTTCGCTTACTTCGTTAGAGTTTTGCACTTGTAATGTGATATAATCCTTGGTTAATCCTACTGCCCGGTTGATAATACGGTCACATCTCTTGGTTTGAGATTGCTCATAGTTGCCGAACTTTTCAATACTCAGGTCTAACGTCCGTTTTCGCTACTGAAGCCACATAAGACATTGACATAACGCAGTTTATACTAGAATCCAACCTCAGGGCTACCAAATGTCCCGATTTTGCCGTGACAGTCTTCTATTTTTATCCTACTTCTGCCTTTTTAATCTGAAACCGGGACGAGTATATGCATATTAATTCCAACAGTTATACCTTAATACGATGGCTACTCTGTGCTGCTGGTAAAGAAAATTAAAGGAAATTAAAAGGAAACCATAGTTTATTATATTGTATCAAAAGAATACCTACCACAACAATAGGTTACTTTTGAGAGTTGAGTATGCGAGTTTGGCATAGGAGACCCAGTTTCGATTCCCGGTGCGAACTTATGCTTTCCGAAAATTAGTGTAAGTACCAACCGAATTTTCGAACTTCAGGTGGCACTTCAAGATAACTCTCTCTCTTCTCAAACGTGTCAGTTCGAAGTCCGATTTCGGACCGAAACAAGCTACTATGAATAATTTATGTAACAGGGGCATTTTTCCTTAGATATAGTATTTTCGGTCTAACCAACTCAGAAGTAGTTGATGTAATGAATTAATATATGTGAGAGTTTTCTTTTTTCCTTGAAAATTTCTTTTGTAAGTTTCTCTTTTCTTTTTGTCTTCTTTGTTTAATCTCTTTTTCTAATCCTTCTTGCATTTATATTATAGGAAATTTTTCATTAGGTATTACTTTTTTTTGGGACAGAACAGACTTAATTTTTTAATACATAAAGATAAATAACTGTTTTCTGCTGTTAAGTGCTTTATTATTATTATTATTATTATTATTATTATTATTATTATTATTATTATTATTATTATTATTATTATTATTATTATTATTATTATTATTATTGTTGTTGTTATTATTATTATTATTATCTCTTTTAGTGCTTTGTTGAAGTTGGTTAATATTGTTTTTTTAAAGTTTGTATCAATGATTTTTCTCCTCCTCCCTCTAGCATAAAATTCCAATGACTCACAGGGGGGGGGGGGCACGGTGGCTCAGTGGTAGAACGCTTACATCTCGTGAGCGAGATTCACTGGGGACAATATCGTGTCCGTAGTATTTCTGCAGGTACTCCCGTTTCCTTACACAATTTCATTCTACCAGTTCTTTCATCGTCATTCGCTTGCCTTAATCGTAGTCTCCCTTAGCCTAAAGGACATAATTGTGTTACGTTAAACGGAAAGATTTCACTTCATTTCTGACTCAATTGCGTCATAACCCTCTTTTAGGTATGTATCTCTGGTTTGGAGGATCTGTGTGCATAGATCTGAAGTCACTTAGTTGTCTTTTATAATATTGTTATAAATTTTAATTTACTTATTTTTAAAAACTAATTTATGTAGAATTCAGCCTGCACTAAGTAAGTTGCTTCTTTATGTCAATATTCAGAAGTAGTCAAGAGAAATATAAATTAACAAATACCTTTTCTTTTTAAGGAGAAATAAGATCGGAAAGAACCCATACTAATTTTAGGTCAATTATGGTAAACATAGTTAACATTCAGCTCGATCTCCTAAAGGAGTTTCAAATGCCATTCCAGAACAATTTAAATTAAATTTTCTGAAATGGGAATATACATACTGTAATTCATTACGAAAAAACAAGTGATGGAGTCATGTTCAGAAACTTTACTTCCCATAAGCTCTATCTTTAACATAAACCTCCCGTGGAAGAACACCCTCAATACTGTTTATTAAACATAAATTTTGCAGTAAAAACAATCTTAATGAGTCGTATAGTATGGTGCAGTACCTATAGTGTGCTATGAGTGTAAGATAATAAATCTAGACTTTGCTTTATTTCAAATTCTACTGTATTGTCGTATACCAACTCATATTCAGTAAGATTTTTCTCATGGCTTATGTCTCTCATTTTATTCATTTCATGACCATTAAGTAGAAAACTATAGCATAACAAACCTTTTTCTTATATATGACTATCAACAAAAAGGCAAATTCTATTTGCTATGCAACTAAATTTGCATGTACTTTATTATGGAAAGCCATTTAAAAAGTAATGGCCTATTATTTATAAAATAGCTCCGATTAAATCATATAATATAAATAATTCAATTTTTGTAGCGTTTGGCAGCTAGTACAACTGAAACTAAGGCCTACAATGCCTCTTATTTCAAATAAACAATGTAGGTTTCAATATGGAAAAATGATTGGCCAATTACTTTCAAGGATGAGTTGATATCTAGTTTCGGCCAATCAGAAACAAGTATTTGTTGCTGTTTAGAGCTACTCCGGCGAGTAAACTGAATGTCAAAGAATTCTTGCATGTAATAGGCCAGATATTCCTCCACATTTTATATTAGAACTGATCAATAAATTACGTAGAACTCTAATGGATTTCCACTATGATATGTACACCATTTACTCTGAATTTCAAACATAATTTTCTGTCCTTGGTGTTAGTAACGTAAGGGAAATATGTATAGTCCATTATAAGTATTGCATCATAGTGTACGACTCCTTAGGATTGCTTTTACTTGGAAGCTAATGTTACAACTAATAGTTTAGCGAGTGGTTTTCTTCGAAACAAACGCATTTCTTCAAGTTCGATATTTTAATACTCCTTCAAAAATAACCTTCCACAAAAATACCATCCTTATTACAATAAAGTACATTCAACTTGTGTAACTCAGGATTAATCGAATGGAATCGAATCGAGCCTAACAGTTCCAAACAATAACGTGTCTATCTAAAGAACTTTTGGACGCAACTATCAATAGCCGCATCTGAAGCCCTTGAACAGTTTTTTTTTCCATGGGCGCAAATCACACTCAACCATACACTAAGGCTGATTATCAAGATAAACATTGAATAGATTTCTAATACTGGAATAGACTCTGAAGAAAGTATGTCATCCATCACGTAATCATGTCAATCATACTCAATAATATGGAGTGGGACACGGCTGTTTCAGTGTAGGGCGTTTCGATGTAACACATTTCGATCCTCGCAACCAGAAGGATAAGATCTCCTAGCGGACAAAAGATATCACGTAGATATATTCGTAGTAAAATAATGGTAGCCTATGATTGCTAATTTACTTTCAGAGAAGCTGAAATGATATAAGAAAATCAAGAGGTCCTGAAAGCAACTGGAATTGTAGGGAAAATAATTAGTATTAAATTTCCCGTAAACCTAAATATCCCTTATTGCGTTAGTTAGGCAGAACAGAAACTCCTGTTATACCTAAAGATTAGATCAAAAATGCCTTACAAAGTGCTGGAGGGTCATAGGCAGAACAGGATTTAGGCATAACAAGACGACACCGATAAGTTCCTCTCTTTTTCACTGATTTAGAGATCAATCAAAAAATAAGTACCGGTACATAAATACTGTATTGTGTAAAAATCAAATATTATTTACGGAAGCTTTCTCGGGAGTTCTTTCTAAACAATAGACCCTAACGGAAGGGGGATTAATTCAATCCCTTATTCTTGATTGACTTTAAGGTGGTGATTATGAAGTTACTGCAGCGAATTTTCAACATGTTTACATATTTTTTAGCTTTTTTTTTTTTTAAATAACTGCATATGAATTTCGAACAACACTTATGTGCATATTTATCTCCCCAACTTACTATTCAGTTTTGCAGTGACATTCAAATTATGTGGTTTTACCTTTAAAATAGTATTTTCCTTTTAAAATGTACCACCAAACCAAATATTGCTTTTTTTCTTTTGTTAAAAGTTCAGTACTAACAAGCAAAGGGCGCGATATCGAGACTCGAATTGCGCAATAAGAGTTACATATACTGAAAGAGCATCAGGTAGTTAGTAAGTTATCAAATTATTAGCTGCAGTCCGCCAGTAGGGAAAAAGTTATGGGACTGTAAAGTTCAGAGCCTGGCGTACGAAAACCACACAAAACTTAGCATTTGGCTTGATCCTTTTGGTATTGACAAGAGATAATGAACTCTAACGTATTCCCATCACAGAACATGATGTTTCACACATAATATCTATATGAGAAGAATTGTCAGTGTTGCCATCCATAGAAATTACAGTGTTGCCCGAATAAGAATACCTCGAAAAGCTTGCAAGCAAATAGTACGTGATCGGGACTTGCGTTGCACAATACGGCTTATAAAGTATATTCTGAAAGAGCATCAACCGTGAAGTGACCACGTTATTAGCTTCAGTCCGCCAGTAGGGCAAAATTATGGGACTGCAAAATGAACATGAGAGACTATGGCAAACAGAAGGAATAAACTGTTTGTGTGTGCAATAGCAAATGATATTTGTTTGGGGAGGGGGGATAGCTATGTAAATGACAGTGTTAAGCCACACAATTACTGTAATATGAAGAGCAGAAAGTATCGAGTGATCCAAACAAAAACAGTTAGTACAATATGCACATCAGACGATAGCCAGCGACAAGCAGTGATATCACATTTCTGTGGTAAGGGAGTCAAAACAGTACTGATTTGGTGTCTGGAATGCTCCCGGTGCGATGTCCAGGTATCCCGCTTTATAGAAAGCAAAGCGAATCATGTTGCGGAACAGGGGAGCGCAGAATTGGTACAGCGTGAACGACTGGAGACGCAGGAAATTGTCACGGTGCCACATGTTCGTTTCCTGCGACAAGACAATTGTGTCAGTGACGAACTTGACAAAGTTCTTGTAAGGACGAAAAAAGTACACGTACAAATGCTGCACCAGTCCTGTACATCCAGCCGGGATCAATTGCTTCCTGAATGTGACATTTGTAGGAACAAATTTATCGGAAAGCTCGTCGTCTTTGTTTGGGGTCCACGAGTCCAGCAACAGATAGATGTTCTCCCTGTTGTTGGGAATGCTATCCCAGAACACTGTTATAAAACTCCGACAGCTGCGCTTCGATATATTCGCTGTCCTCCCACAAGGGATCTGATGTTTGGCGGATTCGGGGGCTTATTGTGGGGGGAATTTGCTGTTCCCTTCTGACACCAGGACATACATTGGCGTCAGAATTTCCCCATGATGTCACAAAACACCGTTGTGTTCACTCTTTCATTCGCTACAAACCAAGCTTTTCGCGGTATTCTTATTCGGGCAACACTGTAATTTCTATGGATGGTAACACTGACAATTCTTCTCATACAGATTTTCTTATGTAAAACATCATGTTCTGTGATGGGAATACGTTAGAGTTCATTATCTCTTGTCAATACCAAGAGGACAAGCCAAATGCTAAGTTTTGTGTGGTTTTCGTACGCCAGGCTCTGAACTTTACAATCAAATAACTTTTTCCCTACTGGCGGACTGCAGCTAATAATTTGGTAACTTACTAACTACCTGATGCTCTTTCAG
Source organism: Thermobia domestica (assembly GCF_964235325.1). Lineage (NCBI taxonomy): Eukaryota > Metazoa > Arthropoda > Insecta > Zygentoma > Lepismatidae > Thermobia > Thermobia domestica. The sequence goes on along the minus strand of NC_137463.1, from coordinate 97,343,922 downwards.
TATATGTAACTCTTATTGCGCAATTCGAGTCTCGATATCGCGCCCCTTGCTTGTAAGCTAAAATTCACAAAAACGTCGAAGTTGTATACTAATAACCCAATATGGGATGCAAAATGAACTAACATCCTATGTGTTTGTATGTTTCTTTCGTTGTTAAAGAGTGTAGTGTTAAAGAGTGAGGCATGTAAATTTTTCATAGTATATTGTTCGGTTGGAAATTGTACTTCGAGCTGGCAGGTTTGAAAAGAGAGATAAGTTATGTTGATGTGCCATTTGAGTGTAAAGAAATTCGATCGAAGAAAGGACTGATAAGACAGTCGGTCGGAGAGAATACGCGACAAAACGTACTAGCGACAAAACGTACCACCGACAAAACGTACCACTTACCCTGAGGGATGCTTGTGAAGGGTTTTCTAAAAACACTTTAAATAATGACAAGCGACAAAACGTACCACTTGACTGGAGGGCTACTTGCGAAGAGTCTTCCAATCATCCATCAAATAATGACAGGCGACAAAACGTACCACTTGATAGGACAGCATATAAGTATATATATATATCGGCCAAAATAAGGTTAAAAGTTGAACAGATTGGTGGTGAGAAAAGTACCGATCCAAGACCAAGACTAAGGCTAAGACTAAGACCATGCCTGCAAGGTTTTCGCAACACCAAGACCATACATACAAGATTTTCGCAACACCAAGACCATACCTGCAAGATTGTCGCAACTGTTTTCAAATGTTCCTGAGACATGGTACTCGTTAGCCTATTTTTAAAGAATTTCACTTTATTTCAGTTTTGAAAAATTTCTTTCACATGTTACCTGAGTTACGGGCAAAGTCAATAAAAATTTGTATGCTGGAAACCTGGATAAGTATTACTGCAAAATTTACAATTCTGCAAAATTGAAAAGCGTGGACAATTTTGCAACACGTTTTGCATTCGCTTTCCTTGTAAACAAATGCATTTTCTCCTAATTCTGAATCACTTGCACCATCAGCACAGTGATTTTTTCTCGGTTGTGCTCGTCAAGACTGACTTTCAAGGATATCCACGTCCTTCAAAAGTCCAAGAGAATACATTTATAGTATCCTTGGAAACTTCTTTACTGAAAGTTTTCAGAAAATATGTAAGTTTATCGAAAGGCACATCTGGAAGTTCTGTTACTTGGTTGAAGTGTCTAGGGCCCGAATAATCCATAAAGTACATTGCTTCTTGAATCTTGAAGAAATACTCGAAACTACCATGTCCAATATTGTGTTGAATGCGTCGATGCAGTACCTGGTCATTGGATAGAAGCTGCTTCATCTTCATATTCACAGGAAAATCTTTGTCCATCTCAGAAGGCGAATTGTCGACAGGTCAATAGAATAAAAAAAATCATGTTCTAAGTCTTCACGGTAAGTCATTGGCCCATTCTGCAAAGCTTAATGCTGCATTCTTAACGGATTCAAAATCATCTCTCTACTCTTCCACTTGGAACAGAGTGGTCTGCACCATCCGATAGGACTACACTAGCAGCACCCTCTATTTGGAGATAGTTTGACAGAGAGGTCGTCAATCTTAAGGAACATTTGTGCTGCCCGAGTTGTTTTGAACTTGAAAAGATCTTTTATATATCCTTTCGCTTTACACCTAGCTTTTGGTTTGATATTTTTTGTAGAAGCAATTTTCTTAATTATTATGGTCAACTCTATATACAAAGCACTTTCTGGGTTCGAAAAATGACCAAACTTTTTCTGAAAAACAGTGTGTTTTCTACCATCTTGTTTCCGCAATAACTGTAAGACGCCTTTGTTAAAATTTGGTCTTCCAAATGTCCATTCGCTGATAATACTCACGCATAAATATCGCACAGTCATTCAGGAGAACAATGACACAGAATCAATGCAATTTTTTGTCAGATCACATATGACATGATTGAGTATATGAGCGTAACACCACACGTGTAACTGAGTTTCTTAGTGGTTAAGCTGTTAGCGTATGCGCCTTTGTCGTGGGAGACCTGGGTTCGATTCCTGGCGGGAGCTCATGTGCTTCGGATTTCCCGTAAATCAGTATGTCCCGTCTCATATAGCCTCGCTGCTAAAAGGGCCGTTAAACTCAAGATCAACTGAATCACACGTGTAACTGACCATAGGTGAATTGAAAAAATCCGAATATTGTCCTTGCATGTTACTTGAGCCATCGGTTGAATTTCCAATACACTTCTTAATATCAAAGTTCAACTTCTGCAGAATTTCCAGCAGTAAACCCCAAAGACACTGGCCTGTGGTAGATATGCATTTTACAATGACAACAATACTTTGTTTAACAACCATTTTAACAACATACCGTAAAACAACAGAGCACTGGCCTGAAACTACTATATCTTAAGTAGTGTCTAATAGAACAGAAAATATTGAAGCTTGAGAGACTTCTTTCGAAATATCTTCTCTGATAAGTGTGTTGATAGCATTCAAAACATAATTCACCGTGTTTAGTAAAAGTTATGCGACCACTATCCTGCTTATTTCCTCGTATATGACTCTTCTCGGTGACCTTATCCAGATTATTTTTAAGCGGAAGATCAAATTTGCTTAAGAAAGGAATAATATCCAAAAAGTTTCCACGATCTATAGCTGTGTCTTTCAGTTTATAGGCTGCAACATTTCCTCTGTAAATGAGCCCTCTTTTACCAATGAGTTTCTGCACTTTGACAACTCGATACATTACCTGTCTGTTCTTCTCAACCTTATACTGCCGTTGTTTTACCTGTTCATGAGGAAGTAGTTTCTTAACATTATGTTCTCTTTTGTTAGATATGTAAGCATCCACACTGGTCTAATGTATTTTGGAAGACTCGTGTTCTCTTACTCGCTGATAAACATGTTTAACGTTACGTTTGTCACGTACAGAACCTTTAAGAGATGTTTGTTCGATCTAGAGAATAATCTGTGAAAACGCTAAAAAAAAAAAAAAAAAAAAAAAAAAAAAAAAAAAAAAAAGCTTGAAGTGGTACGTTTTGTCGCGGATTAAATATCCGAAATGTTTTAATTAGTCCAAGACAGGTTGTAATTTATATAAGTGGTACGTTTTGTCGTGGAATAAATATCAGAAATGCTTTAATTAATCCATGACAGGTTGTCATTTATGACAGGTCGTCAAAAGTGGTACGTTTTGTCGCGAAAATTCAAGTGGTACGTTTTGTCGCTGGTACGTTTTGTCGGGACACCGGTCGGAGATAGGAAGTTGAAGACACCCTTTTGGGATCCTACGTTGTATATCCACGTCCCACATATCCTCGGTGCTGGACGGGACGCTAAGCTGCAAATGAACCAACCTACTCAGAGTTGAATGAAAAGTGTAAACAAGCTCTTCCCAGTAGATTAAGCGGTATGTTTTCTGAGTAAATGTCGAAGATTAATAGCGGTTTGAAATATAAACATATAATAATAATAATAATAATAATAATAATAATAATAATAATAATAATAATAATAATAATAATAATAAACTAAAGAAGCGTCCAGATGTTCCTAAGAGATAGGTGTTGCATAGGGCCGAAGATCGGACAAGACACTAATTTGCTTGAACGACGTACCGGTGCGTCCAGCCTACTGTATTTTAAGTCTTGTTATTGTGACTGAAGTTTCATGTTGAATTAAATTGCCAATAATTGACATGCTTTCTTTATTTCCTATCATGCAGTTGGTAAGTTTAAGTTTCAGAAACATGAAACGATTTCGCGCTTTGAACACATGGTAGACTTATCTTACAGAGAAAATCGAATGTGCTAAAAAGAATTAAGGAAATTGTAGAGTGGAAATATGAATATCAAAGTTAAGCGAAGATTTCGTGCTGATATTCTTGCCTGATCCGTATATATCAACAGCAACTAAGAATAGGATAGAAAAGAAGGTGAAGAGACATTGTTTTACTGGAATCAACTCAATTAAATAAGTAAATAAATAAATAAGTTTAAACTAAACAAAAGTTCTGCTATATACGCCTTGATGCAGAAGGTATATTTTAACGACTAAGATTAAACAGAAGGTGTATAGCGTATACCGCCTACAGCCCTATATGTAAGTACGTGGAAAAGTCATTATTATTATTATTATTATTATTATTATTATTATTATTATTATTATTATTATTATTATTATTATTATTATTATTATTATTATTACAGCTATATACATTTGGAAAAGATTCCTTTAAGCTCTGAAAGGAGCTTCAAGTAGATATCTCATATACGAAGTATGTCCAAAATGACTAGAAATAGACTTGATTTCCTCGTGCACTGAACGCATTATATTGAAGAATTACTGTTCAACATAAGTTGCTTCTAAACAAAAGCTTTACTTCGACCTTATTATACATAAGTTGAATGAGATATATCATATACTGCAAGGCATAAAATGTATTGTTACGTGTGCTTCATCGTATTTAAGGACTGGAAACCACTCCAACAATCTCTTGGCATACTAGTAATGAAATAAGATATAAATTTATGGTATTGATTGAAACAAATTCCGCATATATTAAACAGCATCCTCCTTGTCCTCGTGCAAAAAACTCGAATACTATTGTATACACCACCATCATGCTCATACTTGTGTATTTTTGTAAAACGTTTCTGTCAGCTTGTAACTCTCCCCTTTCTTCTCACTCTTCCGTCACTCGCCGGAGATAAAAATATTTGAGTCAAACACTTTTAAATGGATATATTCGTAAGCATTAACAACACCAAAGGGGTTAAGAAGAGCGAGTGCACCACGCCCCTCGTTGTTACACCTGTCCCACGGCTCATTTCCCAGATATGTATTGTAATGTAGGTCTAGAAGTATACAATATCCTTTTTTGTATTTAGACAAGTAACTAATACCCCAAACTTCTTTGTTTTACTGACCCCTTCCCCCTAGAAAAAATAGAAATATGTAAATAAAGAGCAAGCATGCGCCTCACTGTTTGTAACTACAGTATTATGGAAGTATACTGCTTAGGATTGTGAAGTGGACTGCAACAACTTGAAAACAATGGGAGAAGGTAGAAGAGCCACAAAAATAAATGGGCTTATTCATGTTAAGAAATTGAAACTCTCTGCCGTATACTCAATATTACAGCATGCAATTGCTGCACTCATCTTCCAAAAACGTAAACTGTACTTTCTTGTTCAGTTTTATTTATATTAATATTTGAAACAAATTTGCGCTCGAGAGCATATATTTATCATTTACACAAACACGTTAAAAGCATGTTTATGGTTAAAAATAAGTGGTTGCACAATCATTTAACATATAGGAGTAGTGTTGTCCATGAGACGAGAGATACACGATGTTCTTGATGACATATTAGGCGAGAAAAAGGTCTTCCAATAGACAAAGGTATATTTTTCGAGACGAAAAACATTTTAAGGACACCACTTCGACTCAAGACTCTCCCAAATCGCTTCTCGTGGTCAGTACAATGTAGCAACAGCCACGCCTGGATTGATCTAGGATAAAAAATGTAGAAGGCTCAAGTGTTAATCTCTATATCGTTCTATACTTTCTCTAGTTCAAATATAACATTCTGGTAATAATAATAATAATAATAATAATAATAATAATAATAATAATAATAATAATAATAATAATAATAATAATACACTACTTCCACATGAGCTCTTCCTTTTTAGCCATATGGGTAGCGTACACGCTTTTGGCACGGAACGTTCTGGTTCGATTTATGGTGAGAGCTCATGTGGTATGGATACCACAATAAGCTATGGATCCACGTTTGTTGCTAAAATGAGACGCTAAACTTTAATCCAACCTCGGAAGTTAAAAGTGCTTCTAATTTCAAAATTCATTTCCACACATTTCGAGATACTGACACTTTTTTATTTAACGTGAAGATTTTCATAATCACGTTTGTTTCTTGAGTATAAGCGTCAATTTTTATTATACTTCCAAACTATGCTAAACGTAAGTATCGGAAGACTTATAGAACGACTTTCTCCGTTTGACCCTCTGTCAACAGGAATCAGGTCAAGAACAGTAAGAAATATCGAGATGCGCTTTCTCGAAACCGAATCAGTGTCTCAAGAATAGCTACTATCTCCTCCATTAACTATCTATTCAACTGGTTCAAATTAATCATTCCATGTTTCAACGTTTATTTAGAACGAAAACGGGCAACATACAATAACTATCCCAAACCAGAAGTTGTTCCAAGTTACTATTGCTTCGATTTCAATACTGATTTCCATAGAGAAAAAAATGTTAGAAGATATCGAGATGTGGTTTTCTGAATCGGTTTATTGTACAAAGAATAGGTCTCACCTTCTTCATTAAAACTCTACTCAAATCGGAAGTGGTTCAAATCATCATTTCCGGTTTTAAAATTTAGTCATACAACAAAAGTGGTAATAGATAACGGTATATGGTGCTCTGCAATAGATTCAGTGTCTCACTAAAGCATATATTCGCAACCCGCAACACTACCAAAACCGGAAGTGGTTCAAATTTACTATTATTTCTGGTTTGAGTACAGATTTTCATAGGACAAAAACTGTAAGAGATATGAAGATGCTCTTTGTTGCAATTGATTCATCATCCCAAGAATAGGTCCTATCTCCATCATTAACCATGTATTCAAACCGGAAGTGATTCAAATTAACCACTTCTAGTTTCAACATTGATCGCCATAGAATAAAAGTGGTACTAGGTCTATGTAGCGGCAAACTGTTTTCTGCAAACGATTCAGGGCGTCAAGAGAACATATCTTCATAGCCCACAACACTCTACCAAAGCCGGAATTTACTACTACTTCCCGTTCCAATACTGATTTCCGTAGAGGAAAAACGATAAGAGATATATATCTAGATGCAGAGTTCTGCAACAGATTCAGCTCCCTAAGAGTATGTTCTATCTTCTCCAATAACCGGCTGCTCAATCCGAAACTGGTTCAAATTAACGATTTCCAGTTTCAACTATTCCCCAAGTACAACGAGTAATGACTTTTTGATATGGATTCAGTGTCCAAGGAATATATTCTATCTGTGATCGTATTAATTAATCTATTAGGACCGGTAGTTAGAGATGTACTACTTCAAGTTTGAGTACTGAATTCCTAGAGTTTGGAAGTCTACCGTACTTTCGCATTATGAAACGAAACTCACTCAATATTGTTTTCAGTTGGTGCTCATCTGCGGTTTTTGAAGAAAAGTTACAACGTTTTTCATTCTAATTTTTTCAACAGATTCAATAGATTAGTGGTTATCAATCTAAGGTTCCCCTTTGAGATGCATGAAAGACTATCAACGGAGGGACACTGACCTCTGAAATCAAATGAACTGTGAAATTAGTTTCAAACTGCAAAGTCGTCAATTTTTTTTCATTCCACCATTGCCTTTTTTTTTTTTTTTATTGAATTTGGACTGAACATTAAAATTTTATTTTCCCATATTAAATGTGTAAGCAGCATTGGTCATTGTCTTAACTTTTAAAATTGTAACGTGTAATTAGATGAATTATACTCACTGCTGAAGCTCATTTTATATTACCTAATTATTTTATTGGTATAAAAAAAACATTCGATGTTAATTTCAACGCAGAAATCCAATTTGTGCTAAGTACCCATTAAGAATCTCAAATGGGCGGTGAGTCCTGGAACATCCACGTATTGACGCCTATGGTCCCGAGTGGAGCATTTCGTGTCAATGCAAATATAAATTAAGAATTTTTCATACAGACAGTTTCGGATTGTGATAGAATTTATCCTTCTATAGCAATCACTTTCAACTGGATGCTCTGCGACGTCACAGTTTGTTGCTCGTGTTCCCAGCAAATCACACGTAGAAAGCAAGAAAGCAGCAAACATACTGTTGATAAAATGACAGTCAAACAAGACAAAGTCGATAGTTTTGCAAGATGCACTGTTCGTGTATTGGTGATTAATCGAATACTGCCAGTTTTTTTTTCTATTCAATTTCATTCACATCATTCTCTCCGTTTCTCTTCTCAACCTATTCTAAGGGGGACATGGTGGCCCAGTAATAGAGCGCTTCCTTCTGGTGCGAGGGGCCCTTGGTTCGATCCCCGGCCAAGTAAGATTTTGATGAACAACATCATGTCTGTGGGTTTTCTCGGGATACCCCCGTTTCCTTCGAAATCTCATTTCACCAATTCTTCCATCATCATTCACTTGCCTTAGTCATTGTCTACCTTAGCCTAAAGGGCATAATCGTGGGACATTAAACTGAAAGATTTCATTTCACTTTTTTTAAAAAAAAAACTTGCTCTCATTCTCTCTCTCCTGGCTCTGATCGTAAAAGCTTGTTCCTATTGTATATAGACAAGTAGGAAATGATTACTCTGTAGGTATAACAGCAATATGATTTTCACGAGATTATTAAATATCTTAAAAGGATTTTGCTTAATATATTTACATAATTTGAGTGTCATGGATATACAAACGCTAATATAGACCTAACTGCTGTAACGACTCCTAAAATTCTTACCAGATACACTTTCCCCGAGAGATTTCTTTCTACCTTTCTTTTTTATTTTAATTGCTCGAAGTGCCAAAAGTGAAATTATATTTTCGGTTAAAAAATAATGTTAATGTATGTTCCTGACTTTACTTGTACTAACAAATAAAAAGAAAAAAATTGTAAGCTTTCTTTGGTGAAAATTTGAAGAAATTCGGTTGGGTACTAAGGAAGTTACGACAAAAAGAATGTAGCAGAAAATATACGTTTATAAGGTTAACTCCTCGTTGTACCGCCCACGAGGTGATGTTTTAAATTCTAGTCTCAGTTCTTTTGTTTACTAATACACGCACATCATCACAGCACTAAACCACTTTCTCTGTCATTGTGTATTGAACTGTCAATCAACCATTCAACCGAGATATGAATGGTACGCGGCAGTTTGGCCAGTTCGTAAAGAAACTAATACTCGCCCTCTTCTCCGTACGGCAACAAATACTCCCCTCTCCTCTGCTCATCCGACGAAAAGATTACAACAAGAAGCGTGTGGTTTGTCTATTGTCTCTTTATGTCAAAATGTTATCCATAATGTTGGTAGCCATGACAAACTTCAATGTTCCAACTACAATATTTAAGAAATGTTTAAGCGGAGACAACCTTCATATGGTAGTGGTACGATTTGCTTTGGTTAAGTTCTTAAGTATGAAATTTAATGAGTTGTAATACTATGAAATAACTAGAAAAAGTTCACACTAGACCTCATGACCAAAAAAATTAATTGCGTATTAATTCTTTATTTTTCATTTATTTACTATGTTACTTTGTAATAACATTTCTATGAACGGTTAGCGTAAATTGATAAAATTTTACTTAAATTCGATCAAAAACCTATCAATTATTAAATATTTTTCGAAAATTATCTGGAAATGAGGACCGTAATAAACCTTCCAAAACGATAGATATGGTATAGATATAACATTTTTAAATAATAAATTAACGAAATTATATATGATAATACATCTTGTAATATATTATTATTCTGAACCGGAATTGACCCAAAACAAAAACTTTTTTTGTTCTTCGATTTTTTGACTTCACAGAAAGAAGCTTTGGTGGGTTTTACTGATTCAAAGAGACTTTATTGCTCAAAAAACGCAAAATTCTTTATTTGTGAATCGATAATATAGTAGATAAACCTTTTTACAACTATTTTAATGTAAAATGGTGGAATCAAATCTCACTCCCTTTGAAATAAGAGCCATTTTACAGAAAATACGTAAACTCTCTAAATATTTCATGAAGCAAAATGTTTTAACAAAGAGCGTATATGAAAAGTATTATATTGTTTTATTAATTTTTACTTTTAATCATAAGTATAATCTTATGATAGACTCAAAATTATAGCTAAATGTCGAATATCTGAAAAAAAAAAGCAATATCTATTATTGGGACCGAAATAGACCTCGAGCAGCTATAGATAGATATATATATATATATATATATATATATATATATATATATATATATATATATATATAGATAGATAGATAGATAGATAGATAGATAGATAGATATAGATAGATAGATTTTTAGATTTTTGTATATCTTCCCTTCCTCCTCCCCCTCAGTTCTACCGTGAAAGTGAAACGATATAAACACTTCCAGCCCGAACCTCATGAATGTTGAAAATTTGATCGAGATCGGTCGGCTGATTCAAGAGTTTGAGAGTCGCAAACATAGTAACTTTCAATTTTATAATGTAGTTTTCTTAAGGGTTATGTTCTAAGCAATTTACAGAACTATTGTGAATGTGACTTTGTGTCAACATGTATCCTGAAACCAGAGTTTTATTGTCTTTCGGATGTTCTCCATTATTCTTTTCCCGCGGAACGAGCGCCAGTTCGATTGGTATACAGATAATAGTCCAAATAATTAGAGTTTCAATTAAGATTTGAGATAGCCAATTAACAAGAATACGAATATTGAAAATTAACAAAAGTAGGCAATGCTTTCTCTTGAAAAATATCCTTGCTAAACTCGGTAAATAAACGTAGTAAAATGGCTGCGTAAAGTCAAATTAAAGCTATACTTGGGAAAGAAGATTCAAACTTACACGTGACTGGAACGTTTCAACGTCCATTGCACGATAGAATTCTAAATTGAATTCATAGTGAACAGCAAAGATCCAGACTAACTTTTCTTAAGTTTCGCAAGTCAAAAGGAAGAAAAAAAATCTGAGTTCTCAATCTAGTCCAAATTTCCAAATTTTGCAAATTGCCAACTATTACTTATCTAAAAATGTTAACTACAACCGAGCAGCAATTTGACGTCGCCTTCTCGTGAGTTGAGTAGTTTACTTCTGGTAGGAGGAGATTTAGGCTACAGAGTTCGTGCCGAATTTTACTTCCATTTAATTACGGGTTTGACCTTGAACAGTGTACTTACTAGCATGGCTATTTGCTTGTGATAACGGTCACTCTACTCTGCGAGATACGAAAATAGATCTAGAGAATCATAAGTAAAACTTTCATGATGTGTTAGCTGGAGAAAAGTGGTCAAATGTTCTGAGGCGTTGGATCGATAATGAATTGCCATGCTGTCAGTGCCTTTTATCGCCTTTTAAGTTTCCGGTCTAGTAACCTTGATGAGGAAACAAGTAGAAGAAAGATAAATGGAACGTACTACATTTAATAAGGAAAGCTAATTGTGTTCGTCTAGATAAACGGAGTAAGGAATCGTGCTGAATCGCGGTTCAGGATTTAAATGTTATGCCATTTTTCTTTTACAGTCCCTTTCATTATCACTTCTTTCTCATCATCTCCTTTAGCTTTGAGAAGCTTTGGACGTTTCAATTAAAAATATTATAAACACAATAATGTTATATTTATTTTAGCATTGCAAGATCCCAAATTATGTGTATCCCTGAATTGTATTGTATTGTGCAAAACCACTGAGAGTTCTATCAAATAACTATAGAATGACTCGACATTTTGAAAAATCAATTTCTGTGTATTTTTGCAGTAATGCTTAAAAAATCTGTCCACCACATCTTCCTTAAACACCTAATAACTGAGTAGTGAAGCCTTAGTGGTAGAGCACTTACCTCAGGCACATGATGGGGGCTTTGGTTCAATTCCCGTTCGCGCCAAGCAAACTTTGTGGTGGATAAAAGCTTACATGGGTTTCTTCAGGATTTTCCCATTTCCTCTTACCTTCGTCATTCCGCTATTGTCATCCATCTTATCATCACCGTCTCCTTTAGCCTCGGTGCACAATCATCGGACGTTAGAAACAAAAATTGTGCGTAGTAGGATTTTTTATTGTTTCCTTAAAATACAGTAAATGTCTCAAGCAGACAAGAAAGATTCATGTTTTCTTATTTTCAATTACAAGGAGAGACATGGCCATTAATTGAAGTCTTATTTTCTATTTCAGAAACCCTTCAGCTTTAAGAAATTTTACTTGGGAACCTGTGCGTAAAAGTGGTGATTTGAGATACTTGAGTATTGCTTCCAGTGAAGATGTTGAAATGAAAACAGGATTAATACAAGAAGCCAAAATGTTCTGGGAATCTCTACCAATACATGAAGCCGGAAAGAATAGAATACAAAATGAACAGAGAAATATACGTATGACTCCAGAAGTAGATAGATCAGAACTGTGATAATTTTCCTCAGTACCGGCATTGTTCTAACTTACGATAATCTCACTTACGCACTTGATAATTTAAACTGTAACATATTCAATAAAAATATGGCCACAGGTTTATATACATTCATACAAATTGTATCTTTGCCACTGTATATCAGATTAAGAGGGTCTGGACTTTACACATATGCAATTTCAGATTCAAAAAATATATTAACACTTGCCTGTTTGCATTCGTTTCCTTATTAAACGAAAGTATGTTTTCATTTTATAGGCCCTATATTACAAGAGAAATATTAAAGAAACAAAACCCACAACACTTATTTTGTTGCAATTTTATCTAAGAGAATCTAAGGCACTCAAGAAATTTGTTTAAAATGTAGGGTGTTCCAAAGCAAAACCGAAAACTTTAGGAGGTGATTCCTGACACCAAGATAAGACAAAAAGTATAGTCCAACCTGGGTGCACAAATGCTTCCTTTCGGAGTTATAGGCTCCCGAAGACATGAAAAAAACTGAAATTTAAAGGTCCCAGCTCCAATACTATGGGACCTACCGTAGTCAGGTCAAAACTACACTTGGGAACTAGTATGTGCCCTATTGAAATATCCGCGTTTCAGAATCCTATGGTACTTCCGCAATATTTTTATAGAGGTAGTTGGTGAGTACTTCAAATTATATGCCAACTACCCCCATAAAAATTGTTGCGTGAGTACTGTAGGATTCTGAAACATGTATTTTTGGATAACGCACATATTAGTTCCTAAGTAAAGTCCTGACTCGACTACCGTAGGTCCAATAGGTTTGGAGGTATGGACCTTTAAAGTTCACTTTTTCATGTTTTCGGCAGCCTATAACTCTGAAAGGTAGCATTTGTGCACCCAGATTGATATTTACTTTTTGTCGTAACTTGGTGTCAGGAAATGCCTCCCAAACGTTGTCGGTGTTGTTTTGAAACATCCTGTATACACAGTGCATTGGATAAGCTAAAAGACTACCTCGAAATAAAATATTTAGCGATAACAGAAAAATATATTACCACGATAGTTTTCTGCATAATCTTTTCCCGTGCCACACACTCATGGGATAGATCGTAGAGGCTCTGGAACACCTGAGGAAAGTCATCCTCTGGAATACTGTTTAGCACCGCCGTAATGTCCTTTATTAGGTGTGTTTCTTTGTTTATTGTTAGTGTTGAGACATGCAGAATGGCGCAACGCGCTGCAATCAAATTCTCTGTTAAATGCGGTAAAACAGCGACTAAAACGTAGAGAATGATACAGAATGCGTATGAATTTGATTTTCTTAGTCAGAATAAATGTTTAATGGTTTTCGCGTTTCAAAATTGGTCGTGAGTATCGTAAGAAGACCATCTTCGTGCAGGTAGACCTGTGAGCCGGTGAAGTCAGGAAAATGTGAAATATGTCCGCGTGTTACTTCATTCTAGCTGACGAAGGAGCATCTAAAATATTGCAAATGATCTCGGTATTGCTGTAGACATCATTCTCAATACAGTGACTGGAAATTTACACATGAAAAAACTGGAATGAAGTTTGTTCTGCATCCGTTGACCCCCTAGCGAAAAGAAGAGCACGAGTTGGTATCTTAGGACTTTATTGAGGCGGCAGACATGATCGCAATTTTTTATTGAATATCAACACAGATGATGAAACGTGCTGTTTTCAGCAGATCTATCGACGAAGAGGGTCGTCCGACGAAAGTCCGAGCGTGAAGATCCAAGATCAAAACCATCCACATGGATATTTCGATTTACGACAAATTATGTATCGGGAATTCGTTTTCCCTTGCTAGAATATGACAGAGCCAATCTACTTGGAAGTCTTCGAACAACTGCTTCCCAAAATTTGTCGTGTCCAACCAGAACTTTATGGGTCTGGTGAATGGTGTCTTCTGGACAACAATGTGCCAGCCCACACAAGTTTTCTTGTGTACCAATTTTTTGCCAAAAGAAAGGTCACAGTCCTTGAACACTCTCATTTTCGCCTGATTTGACTCCAACATACTTGATGATGTTCCGTAAGCTCAAATCTATCCTCAAGGGCGAGTGTTTTCAGGATGTTGCATCGATTCAAAGGAATGTTTGGATTGGATTCATTTGAATTTAGCATCTCTTTCAGCAACGAGCCTATATGAGATGTGGACTTATAACCTAACGTGGGATCTTAACTACATGAGTTCCTGCTAGGAATCGGAAACGGGTCGTCTGCCCAAAAGGAGTGTATGTTAATTGTGTATGTATGTATGTATACGTATAATTGTGTGTACATTGTCTTTACCCCAGTGCATAAATTCATCACAGTCAAAACGATTACTGTCCACGAGATGCAAACGGAAGCACTTGCTCTTCGCCCTAAGTTCATCAAATAAACGATCTTAGCTCAACTCTACGAGGAGAATGCTTCCTTTAAGTAAGCTAAAGAATATAATGCCTAATATAGACACAAAATATTTGATACTTAAACATGATTACTAAGAACATGTGCTATTATATATATATATATATATATATATATATATATATATATATATATATATATATATATATATATATATATATATATATTCGTATACATGTCGAATGTTAAGCCAAAACAGAAGGAAATATAGACATTTGTAGCATCTGCAAACAAGACTGTATTTACTATTCAGATAGCCGGTAGCAACAGTGTACAGGATATATAACATGGAGCTCAGTATGAAACATTTTAGGATGCTGACCTGTATTTTCTTCGCGGCGGACTTATGTTTATAAGCCAAGGAGAATTTTCTCTTTCTCGTGAAATAGGTTATCGTGAATGGGACAGGGGAGTCCCTATTTCTATTTTAAAGTATCTCCTAATTTAGTAATTTAGTAAAATATGAAATAAAAAATATATTAAATGAATTTTGAAATTCTTGCTTCATATGTATGTTTTAGTATTAACTGATTCATATCGGACTTCCGAAGAGAAACATCAAAGCAATTTAATGACCGTATCTATAGCGACAACTCCCAGTTACGACCACTCTTCAGTTTTATTAGAAAGAGGAAAGAAAGCGTGAGAAAGAAGATGAAAGAAAACGTAAAAAAAAGTATGTAGTAGTAAACGAAGAAAAAAGCAAAAGTGTACTGGAGAGGAGTCGCTACAGTTAATTCCCTTTGAACGAGGGCGATTACGAAACATCACCTACTAATTGAAATCCAGATTATTCTCCAATGAAGTGAATTCCAATAAACTTTTGTTATTGTTAATTATTCCATATCGGACTCCCGAAGAAAACTCATCTAAACAACTTATTGACCGTGCCAATAGCGACTACTCTCAATCATGACTCCGTTTTCTTTCATTTAGAAATAGAAAAGAAAGAGAAGAAAGTAGAAAGGTAAAAGAAGGAGGTAGGAAAAGAAGAAAGAAAAAGACAGAGGGTATTTTAATAAGAAACAGATTACTGGATAATTCCGGAAATATAGTAAAAGGTCGGGAAAGTCGTTGAAAGATGAATCATTCTAAATGTTATTAACGACTAATCAATTTTGGAATGCTTCGGAATAGACACATGTTCCCTCATACCACCCAGACCTAGCTCCAGGCACCACAATCGTGGGGTTGCCCAGACCTAGACCTGGAAACGAGAAAAGTGAAATCATTCTTTGTACTGTTATTCTAACCGGTGATTGATAACCATCCAGCATCTGAACTCTGTTCTCTAGGATCGACCACACATATGAATTAGCCAAGAGAAAAATAATCAAACTTATAAACTCAATATAAATTTATGTATCGTATCAATAAGAATTTCAACTTCCTGGAAGAAAGATGTCGTATTTAGGCTCATCCTGCTATTTTTGTTTCACTCCTAGAGCCGATTTAAACCATTAGTAGCGGTCCTTCATGACCTAGGTTATTTACCTTAACACATCTATTAAAACATGACACATATATTACAGATGTTAATATGACAAATTATATCACTAAAATTACTTAAATTAAATCTATCATGCATTCACACGCTCACTCACTCAGGACAGTGTATATATGTTTAAAGGAAACCAACTAACTACGAGGGTACAAATAGTTTATTACATTCATAGTGAAAAGAAAAGACAAAACAAATAATTATGAAGAAAATATTAAAAGCACAAGTTCTTGGTTATATATTAATAGAGTACATAGTGTTATATTTTAGTAAATTTTTATATATTCAATCATATTGACAAATGGAAAGAAAAAAAAAATTACAAGTATCATATGTTAGGCATGCTAAAGCAAAATTATGATTTGCGACATACGCAAAGAAGACACTTATTTCACTTTTAAAAAAAATTGGACAAAGAGGAAAGAAAAGAAAAAAAACTTTTAGGTGTATTAGCACTTATATGAGTCTCTACCTCACATTGAGCAATAAAATATTAATAATTTTGAGCGTTCAAATCACAAATCACGCACTACTCGTAGTGTCCAAAAACATTTCGCTCCATTTAGCTTAGTTTGTGTTTATATATATATATATATATATATATATATATATATATATATATATATATATATATATATATATAACTAGTGGTTTACAAAAACCATTCATCGACTATATTTGGTTTGAAACTCTTAACAGTTTATATCTGCAATCGCACACTGCGACACTTATACCCATCTACGGATTTCGAAAAAATCACTTTCGCCAGAGGATGTTTCTCCTCTTAGACAGTCCATTTCCAAACTTATTAATTGGATAGTTTTAAGTTATTTATTCAACACTGGGACACGTCATGAGACCTTTCCTTTAGATCACTTTTGTGTATATGTATACATGGTTCGGATTTAAAAAAAAAACGATCTTCCACAGGTGTACGGAGTATGATGGTTCAAATTGAGGATAGAAAAAAACTGGTCAAGTCACAGGATACATATGCAGGTGAGAAGGATTCAAGGTGCACTTTCCACAATGGTTTTAGGTTAGTAGTTCAGGAATAATATTCGTTATGATGTGGGTTACGTTTAGACCTGCCGTTACTTTTCAATACATGCCATTACATAATTACAGAGGTTATCAATTACATTTATTCAGAAGAAAAGGAAAATTACTTGAGTGCACGGCGGTATTCTTGACAAAATCTACATTCTTATATACGTCGGAAAACTTACTGGTAAACTATAGCAACCAATACACGTTTAGGGGACAGACACGAGCGCTCTTACATATATTCATATAATACATTTAATATCATACTTTTACTATAAAATCATATTCACATACTAAGTACATATACATTTCGACGTATTCATTTCTCTATATATATATTTATAATAAATGAGCACACATTTAAATTAATCACCCCAATAATAATTTTTGAAAAGGTTGCAAGTACAAGAAAACAAATGACTTCCGACATTACATATAGAAAAGAATTGAATTTTTTATCTGATACCGCGCGTCTATAAATTTTTAACTTTTATATAATCAATTCGTGCTTAAATGATAAAAAAAAACTTTGGGAGGCAGGCACGTAACACAGAGCATTCCTAAAGATATAACTAGAAAAACCAAAATACAATTTCTGGGCCCAGATTAACTACAAGGTAATCGAAAACCAAAACAGAAAGGAAAGTGACCAATGGATTAAAAAAAACTTAAAAGGACGACGGTGAAAGAACGTAATTGAAGTGTCGTCAAATATGAAGTCGTTATTCATTTCGGCGATAGGTCAAAATGTGATGGAGGACCCAATCATTATCTACTTTATCCATGAATCGTATCTTGCAACGTCTCAGTTGGTAATTTCAGATCAGAGTTGTACGTTAAATAAATCGTAAGCGACAAGTTCAAAATCTTGCGGGGGGGGAAGGTTGAAAATTTAAAAAAAAATCTCGAAGTAAGAAGGAAGAGACAAGGGAGAGAAAGCGGCGCCAACGAAAGGAGAAAGATTAAAGTACTACTCACTACACAGAAGAGTGATCGAATTTAAATATATTCATATATGCCTCATAGCCAAAATATTCACATATGCCGAAAGAGGGTGGTTTACTTAAATACGTAAACTAGGAGGGAGGTCCTGCTGCCAAGGATGCAAGTTCTGTGTCCATCAGATCCCAATCCCACAAGAATTTGCTTGTAAGATTGAAATCCGATCCCCGTATCCGGCCCAGACCAGCAGGATAAAGGGAGAGGGGGAAGGGACCAGGTAACTGCGTCCCCAATTTTGAAATCTCTAAGTAAAAAAAAACATTCGACCCCTCAGAAGAACTAAGAAGGTTCAAGGACAGTAAAGAAGCTACAGTAAAAGTAATAGCTAAGATATCCCTAATTAATGATTTGCCAAAATAAAAAAATATTAAATAAACTGGATTTCGGATCGGTGATTTCTATGGCCAAACCTCACCGATAGCTCCCCTTCGCAGAATGCGCTAAATTCTGAGGCATCGATTAATTTCCATCACTATCTAGTTTGGAAACTAAGAAAAGAAAACGAAAATATTCAAGGGGAATGGGGTCGATGCCCGGGTACGGGATAATAAATTTCAATAACTAATTGTTTTGATTCTGTAACCCTATCAGAGCTGTCGCCTCCATGAACATTGTAAGCTAGCCCTAGTAGGTGACGTGAAGGAAAAAAAATCTCACGGAGCAGGATATTCTATTTTTAAAACCGACCAGAAAATATAATTCACTACAGCCCTGTTGTATAACTACTACTGTCTTTTCATAATTTATTATTCAATATGTCTAGTCAGCGATTATATGATGCTACCCATTCTATCAGATGGTATTACTATGGTTGATTATTACTATAATCCATTAAACTACAAAGTATTACCATAGTCCGACTATATATCGCCCTCCGGTCCGCGTGATATTATGGTGCAGGGGTCAGAACCCGAGATGTTTGTAGCTACACGTATCTATTCAATATCTATATATCAACACGCGGCGAAGTATTCACTGGGCTACTATATATATTTAACTATATGGGTGTCCTATCTTCTATATTCATTTACTACAATATTCATATACTTTCATATTCATATTCGTATTAATATTCATATTATATTCATATCATCATTCTTTTCATTTACTACGACGCTATATTTTACAAACACCCTGTCTCCTCTATCTACGCCCAGCCTATATACACATTTCATCATAACACTTTAAAATCTATAGTCACTACAAACATTTCCCATTCCGATCACCGCACGACAACCTCACTCGAACTCAAGACTCTTTCACCACACACACAATACTATGTAATACCTGGTAGTTTTATTAAGAATGGAAAAAAAATCGTACGTATGTTCACTGAAAATAGAATTATCTGCGATAATATTTAATGTTTATGAAATTCTGCAGCAACAATGTAATTCTGCAGCCACAAAGAAAAAATGAACATTTAATATAATTTCAAAGCGAAGAACTAGCATCATATCGCCCGACTTCTGTTAAAAAATTACGTATTGTTTATTTACTTAAATATTTCGATTTCTAGACTAAGCAGAATGTTGAAATTTTCAGGATATATTTATTTTGGGTCCTTTAACCTAACTGTACATCCATATGGGCTGTGAATTATACCTTCTAGGTTTTATTTCGAAAAGAAAGGTCAATTTCATGGAAACTAAATCACTAAGAACATCGACATGCGAATGGCGGTTAGTACTGACTTTTGACACTAGGGGCTAGCGACGATATAATCAACCCTTGAACAACTGAATGTGACCTTGTACACGGAATTATTGTACTATATTACGTTCACTTTTAAATATTGTGTATGAGTTCACTTAATGACGGAATAATAAAAATGTATCGCATAGTAAATACTACACTGTCCATATTTAATTATCTCACACACTCTTTCATCACTTAACTACCACTACCACTGATACTACATTACAAATATACACATACTACTTAAACTACAAGACACATCATGCCAATACACACCAATCATCACTATCATTAATACATGTTACACTGATAAATATACACAGAAAACATTCATATTTTACCATTTTAAATCGGCTCGAAAGGAAAGGGAAAGAAAGGAACAGGGCCAACTGGCCCTTGTATTCACTAAATCACATTCTTAAGTGTTTAATTAATGCCCCGAGGGGACATATCGAAGTATTGACTAACAATAGGACCCCTGCCCTGAAGGGGCAGGAACCCGGAACAAACTACATGTTCAACTCATCCCGCTGGAAGCCGTACTCCCAATTTGGGAGTCAGATAGGAGCCCTTACTGTAAATTTACACGTGCATTGTGATTACTATACTAACTACAACGAAATTAAATACCGCCATGTATGTTAAAAAGAAAAATCACTCGCTACCTACATAAACAAATCTATATATATGGACAGGTCTTGTAACCCTCAATTAGCAGGAAAATTGGAGGTGAAAAATATCAGGGGAAACACTGATCTTCAGAACCGGTTTTAGGAAAAGAAAAAAACGAATATCACACTACTTCCGAATCCTGTCCATAGCGATCCACAGATGAAATCATGGCGTCACTATATTGCACTTACTATTTCAGCTTTTTAGTCTAGTTTTACTATGAAATTTAATAGTTCATGGCTCCTCAAGACTTCCAGTGATTGTACATGTTAATAAAATCCAAATGTTACCTTGTTTGCAGCTTTTCTAGCTCCTTTTTCGACTTTTTGATCGAGAAGATCCGAATCTGGCGTCTTCAGTGAGACTTCCCGGCATGGAATGGGATAATTGCGCCCGTTGCCTTGCTTTTCACGGGTTTCACAACTTTTGCTTGTCGGGCGAAATACCTCTTTGGTGGGCCTCCAGTTTCTTTCCCACACAGGGCAGCTAGGCGTGACGTAACTTCTCGCACCGTTTGGCACAAATGGGAAGCAATAGCCCGCGACTCATCTGGTGGAAGGGCGTTCACTATGATGTCTACTAGTTCGGCTTGCGATGGATTTTCTGCGATCTGGTAGTACAATTCTATGATCTTCCAAGCATAGTCCAAAAGGGACCCATACTTGGCTCGATCATATCTTAAAGATTGGAGGTTGCGTTTCTGAAGCCTCTCTATATGTTTATTGCAGTATTCTTCCTTAAAAAGGATCAGGAAATCGTCAAATGTGTGGATTCTATATTTAATAGAAGCAAACCACGCGCCTGATGCTGCAATTAAAAGTTTCTCAACTATTTGCAAACGTTCTCTATCGGTCAGCCGATACATTTCTAAGCACTGCTGCAATCTACGCAGGAAAACACGAGGCTGTCCATTAGTGATATTCCCATCAAACGTGGGAAAACGTTCGATGTCCCTCAGTGAAACCTTGGAACTCATGCTAACATAAGCAGGGGAATAGTTACTGGGAATTAGCAGATTATCCTGTACAATCGGAGTCGTCACCGGATTTACCACCGACGACGTCGTAGCGATGTTATAATTACCCATGTAATTAAAAGGGATTCTATCGGTCGTATTAAATATGTTGGGCTCCATCCCGGGACCAATCGCACCCGTGAACAACGACTCAGAATGGTACCCATCTGCTCTTCCCGGCAACACGCTATGTGATTGTATACCTCCATGTAAGGAGGGAGCACTCACGCTAGTGACCGTAGTCGTCACAACACTCGACTGATTCGGCACACTATTGGAATTAAACCATGACTTTGGTTCTGACCGATGCATGGGGTACTGCGTCGCAATATCCCGTGCATCAACTGACATTAAATTTTCTTTTCCTGCGCTACAGGTAGTTGTTATAGCCGGTAATATTTCTGAAGAATCGCTACCGGGGAAAGGATAGGTTACCTCTGATTTTCCCCGACTAGGCTTCGTTATTTCTTTTTGAATACTTACTATTTCGTTCTGAATTTTCGAAAATTTTTGATCAGTTTCTTCCAGTTTGGTTTCCAATGATAAATCTGACAAGGTTGACTTTAAACTATCAATTTCGGCCTGCTGTGTTTCTAATTTATTGTTGATTTTATGCAATTTGGTATCTATTTGTTCAATTTCAGAATTTACATGATCTAATTTACCCTCAGTCTCCTGCTGAAGTTGCTTTAGGGACTGCTGAGCCTCGCATCTGACCAAATCAATTTCAGTAGACGTTTGCTCCCTCAATGTAGTTATTGAGGAAGCAAAGTCCGAACATATGTTGTCGATTTTCTTGGTTAGTACCTCGAATCGAGATTCGGTTTCTCGTTTCGAGGTGTCAAATTTTTCATTTATTTCACGTCTCATCTCTCGGCTATTCTCATTCATTTCATACCTCATCTGTTGATTATCCCGATCTATTTTCTGTAACATCTGTTGTAATGAAAGGAACAGAGCGTCATTATTAGATGACACGGTCTTCCTTTGCTCTTCTTTGGTTTTATCACCACTTGAATCCCCATCTTTTTCATCATCATCGAGGTCAGATATCTCCACTGGAGATATTTGGCCTCGGTTCTTCGGGGTACTATACCCTCGCTCACCGTCTGAATCGGGATGTTCGTTTTCTTTCCCAGAGGATAAACTCATGGGTTCACGCGACTGGTGGAGTTTCCCCTCACATTCTTTACAATATTTAACTATCTCACCAGCCCGGACCTTTTCTGCATTTTCAGCAGTATCCTCTAAATCGATACAACTGAAATGAATCCATTTCAGCCCACACTCGTGACAACTCACTAGCCTACGGGAGACGCGAACTCTTTTCTCATTACTTTCTAATGTACATTGTGTACATGAGACTTCCGCGTTCTCGTGTGATACAACCTCTCTATTGGTTGCCATAGTTTCCATACAAAAAGACACAATATAAACACATGCAATTATATACTTATAGACTAACAATACTTATTATTCAGGTACTGTTCATAAATTAAGGGACTCCTATCTAATTCCCTCCTTGGGTCAACTTCCAGCATTTTCAAATTTTAGAAGTCACTTTAACAAATTCCTTCATTTCCCCCTTTCTACAGAGAGAGACAAAGATAGCAGAACAGCCAATGACTATAATTATTTAATCTCACTGTGACTTTTTTAATTATTCACCTTTTGTGGTCAAGTCAATATGTGCTCGATCCTAAACAGTGTTTAATAAATAATTTCAGATCCGTTACCAGGGAAAACAATTGTTTCCATGGTAACTGTCCTGTCACGGTCGCCAATTGAAAGAAAACGTAAAAAAAGTATGTAGTAGTAAACGAAGAAAAAAGCAAAAGTGTACTGGAGAGGAGTCGCTACAGTTAATTCCCTTTGAACGAGGGCGATTACGAAACATCACCTACTAATTGAAATCCAGATTATTCTCCAATGAAGTGAATTCCAATAAACTTTTGTTATTGTTAATTATTCCATATCGGACTCCCGAAGAAAACTCATCTAAACAACTTATTGACCGTGCCAATAGCGACTACTCTCAATCATGACTCCGTTTTCTTTCATTTAGAAATAGAAAAGAAAGAGATAGCTCCCCGTAGAATATCCTGCTCCGTGAGATTTTTTTTTCCTTCACGTCACCTACTAGGGCTAGCTTACAATGTTCATGGAGGCGACAGCTCTGATAGGGTTACAGAATCAAAACAATTAGTTATTGAAATGTATTATCCCGTACCCGGGCATCGACCCCATTCCCCTTGAATATTTTCGTTTTCTTTTCTTAGTTTCCAAACTAGATAGTGATGGAAATTAATCGATGCCTCAGAATTTAGCGCATTCTGCGAAGGGGAGCTATCGGTGAGGTTTGGCCATAGATATCACCGATCCGAAATCCAGTCTAGTCAGCGATTATATGATGCTACCCATTCTATCAGATGGTATTACTATGGTTGATCATTACTATAACCCATTAAACTACAAAGTATTACCATAGTCCGACTATATATCGCCCTCCGGTCCGCGTGATATTATGGTGCAGGGGTCAGAACCCGAGATGTTTGTAGCTACACGTATCTATTCAATATCTATATATCAACACGCGGCGAAGTATTCACTGGGCTACTATATATATTTAACTATATGGGTGTCCTATCTTCTATATTCATTTACTACAATATTCATATACTTTCATATTCATATTCGTATTAATATTCATATTATATTCATATCATCATTCTTTTCATTTACTACGACGCTATATTTTACAAACACCCTGTCTCCTCTATCTACGCCCAGCCTATATACACATTTCATCATAACACTTTAAAATCTATAGTCACTACAAACATTTCCCATTCCGATCACCGCACGACAACCTCACTCGAACTCAAGACTCTTTCACCACACACACAATACTATGTATTGTCCGTTCACTGTAGCTTGGCGCTGTGTTTTGACACAAAACCTGGCCAGCGAATCTTAGCAGTCCTTCCCCTACTTTCCCCTTATAGCAGTTGTAACAGTGGAACTAACTCATCAATTTTAGCACTAATAGGGTTTGGTATTTGCAAGTTGCGTAAATTTCGAAAGAGTTTACTTCTTCTCTAATCAGGACCGTAACTTGTGTGGGACAGGGGAGGGGCAACTCCCCCCCAGGGAGGTTCCCCGCCGTTCGAAGGGGCCCATTTGGAGACGAAATTTTCTTAATCCATATACAATACGAACATGAAATTATAAATGAAGCATTAAACAGTTTCACTACATTACATAAAGCAGCGCACAAAAGGTAAATAAAACAAAAGTGAGCCTTGTGCCCACTTCAGTAAGAAACGTCTATTATTAGGGGCCCTAGAAATAACATTTATTCGTATGGCTTTGAGATTTGTCAATGTTGTCCCCTTAATTAATTTGTCATGTATGGAATGGGCCCAAGGGCGTAAGTAGCGGCCCCGCAGACCTTGCCGTGAGGGAGGGCCGACAGGCTCCGGGGGGCATAAATAGTAAGAAAAAGTTAGAAAGAGGGGGGGCCAAGAATGAGAAAAACAACTTTTTCTAGGAGGCCCAAATACACATATTAATGCTTGCCCCCCAGAAAAAAATATAAGTTACGGCGCTGTCTCTAATGTGAATTTATTGGTACACTTCTGCTATTAGTTAACTATATCAGGTTGCTCTCTTTAAACCGGTTGGGCCGTGGAGAGAAACAATATTACAGGAGGATAGTATTCATATTTTAAGAAGGTGGGGAAAGGAGAGCAAGGATGAGAAAGATGAGAAGAAAGAAAGAAAGAGAATGAACGAAACACTTCTACATTTACTTCATAATGAATTTAAACACACATAAACGAAAAAGGGATGTCGGAACCCACCACCATAATATTTGTGGAAGTGTTGACAACATAATATTCTGAAGGAATATATTTCCCGCCAATTCTGGGGCCTCGGTGTTTGGCCCAATTCTGGCCTTGCAGCAGTGGCGGATCCAGGGGGCCCCCAGGAAAGGAACCTTTCTCATTTTATATATTTAAATAAAACCCAATCCCAGAGTTTGGAGCTCTTAAAAATAGCTCTAAGTAGCAGTATTAAAACCCACCGCCCTCAAGAAGTCCGTCCTGGATCCGCCCCTGCCTTACAGAAGCTACTATCTAGTCATTCACCTCGTGGGACTGAGGAAAACCTTAATAAGGAATACCGGCCAGAGCCGCGTTCATGCCCACGCTCGATCTACCTATTTTAATGCCTTTTTTCGTGTTGCACAGTGTCTGGTAAGGGCACCCAAACAGGGCAAATGTGTACAGCTTTAAAATGTTTAAATGTTAAAATTCGCTTTATATTGTACTTTGAACACTTAATTCAATGTGTATTATATTCTTCTTACAGCAGCATGGTTTATTTCCTAATACTTTAAGTCTATGGTTGTTAGTATTTATAATTATTGCATCATACTAATCCTTCTCAAAGCTCGTTCAATTAGTATGAAATTCTACACTTAGCAGTTTGCAACATTGCAAACCTTCACCAACAGGCAATATGTGGGGAGAATATTTCCACCTATACTCGCATCGAAATTCCCAGCCCTTGTTTACAATCAGTACAATATGTTTCTGTCGCCTTATCATGAAAACAACGCTGTCCAGCGAACCTAACGGTCTTCGCTACTTCTGTTTATTGTTTACAACACTAACTGCCATCTTCCAATATTGCCAGGCGTACAAGGTTTTCGCACACTTTCGAACAAGAACACTTGTACAAAATTTAGTGTGCATTATATGTAAGATTGTATTACATAATAACTAACTCAATTTTTCATAACGTTAATATCTCAGTCATCTCAAAAGCAGCAATTTATGTAGTAATAGCACTTGGTCCATGACTGTGCAGAAGTAGGTGCATTCGGTTCGGAGATTCATGTGCCTGGCAACCATGAATTAACCATGTAGGGGTGAGAAGCAAGGTTTTGGCGCTCGCACTACAATTGTTGTTTGTAAACAATCTTCCATCCTAGAGTGAACAGACAATAATACCTGGTAGCTTTATTAAGAATGGAAAAAAAAAAATCGTACGTATGTTCACTGAAAATAGAATTATCTGCGATAATATTTAATGTTTATGAAATTCTGCAGCAACAATGTAATTCTGCAGCCACAAAGAAAAAATGAACATTTAATATAATTTCAAAGCGAAGAACTAGCATCATATCGCCCGACTTCTGTTAAAAAATTACGTATTGTTTATTTACTTAAATATTTCGATTTCTAGACTAAGCAGAATGTTGAAATTTTCAGGATATATTAATTTTGGGTCCTTTAACCTAACTGTACATCCATATGGGCTGTGAATTATACCTTCTAGGTTTTATTTCGAAAAGAAAGGTCAATTTCATGGAAACTAAATCACTAAGAACATCGACATGCGAATGGCGGTTAGTACTGACTTTTGACACTAGGGGCTAGCGACGATATAATCAACCCTTGAACAACTGAATGTGACCTTGTACACGGAATTATTGTACTATATTACGTTCACTTTTAAATATTGTGTATGAGTTCACTTAATGACGGAATAATAAAAATGTATCGCATAGTAAATACTACACTGTCCATATTTAATTATCTCACACACTCTTTCATCACTTAACTACCACTACCACTGATACTACATTACAAATATACACATACTACTTAAACTACAAGACACATCATGCCAATACACACCAATCATCACTATCATTAATACATGTTACACTGATAAATATACACAGAAAACATTCATATTTTACCATTTTAAATCGGCTCGAAAGGAAAGGGAAAGAAAGGAACAGGGCCAACTGGCCCTTGTATTCACTAAATCACATTCTTAAGTGTTTAATTAATGCCCCGAGGGGACATATCGAAGTATTGACTAACAATAGGACCCCTGCCCTGAAGGGGCAGGAACCCGGAACAAACTACATGTTCAACTCATCCCGCTGGAAGCCGTACTCCCAATTTGGGAGTCAGATAGGAGCCCTTACTGTAAATTTACACGTGCATTGTGATTACTATACTAACTACAACGAAATTAAATACCGCCATGTATGTTAAAAAGAAAAATCACTCGCTACCTACATAAACAAATCTATATATATGGACAGGTCTTGTAACCCTCAATTAGCAGGAAAATTGGAGGTGAAAAATATCAGGGGAAACACTGATCTTCAGAACCGGTTTTAGGAAAAGAAAAAAAACGAATATCACACTACTTCCGAATCCTGTCCATAGCGATCCACAGATGAAATCATGGCGTCACTATATTGCACTTACTATTTCAGCTTTTTAGTCTAGTTTTACTATGAAATTTAATAGTTCATGGCTCCTCAAGACTTCCAGTGATTGTACATGTTAATAAAATCCAAATGTTACCTTGTTTGCAGCTTTTCTAGCTCCTTTTTCGACTTTTTGATCGAGAAGATCCGAATCTGGCGTCTTCAGTGAGACTTCCCGGCATGGAATGGGATAATTGCGCCCTAATATCATAGCGTGGGTTTATCATCCAATCAAAACAAGGCATTTTTGGCGGTGGGGCTTTGAAACGAATAAAATTTGGTAAAATCTGGATTAAACTAGTTTTTAGAGGGACCTAGGTATCTAAAAGAGAGGTGAAGGGTGGTCCTGAAAATTCTGTCGAATTTTAGATTGGTTATTTAATCTGAAAGTTCCGTCCAATAGTGGACCTATGTTTTCAAATAGCACTGACACCGTAAGAATTGTAATAATCCATTTACACATCCATATACAAGACTTATAACTGATTTAAATATAAATAAAGATATTGATTCCCAAAACTATAATTCCTAATGATTTTTTTTTTACAGTTTTTCCATGTTAATTTGAAATAGAATAACGAACAATATTACGAATTATATGAACAGCCAGAAATTTTTGTTAAACGTCAGGTACAGTCGGTGCAAAAAATTTCGGGCACCCTCCTATTAAAAACATAATCTCATTAGACTGTAATGGCATATTAGAAAGATAAGAAGGTAGGAGAAAGGAGGAGAGAGGAAGGAGGAACCAGAGATAAAGGATTACTGGATAATTATGGAAATGTGGTAAAGAAACTTGCATAACTTTTAAAAGGTGATTAATATTCGAATGTTATTACTTGAAGATCGTTTCTGAAATGATCCTGAAGAGACACATGTTCCCTAATACTACCCCGACCTGGATCCAGGCAGCTGCACAAGTGGGAGCTGCCCTAACCCAGCCCAGGTGACGAGAAGTTCTAATTTAATTGTTTGCCTATTATTTCGAAATGTTAAATAACCTATATCCAGTATCTGATTTTTTTATACTGGAGATCGAACACACATCTGAATGAGCCAAGAAAAAATTAAAGTAATGTATATTTTGGTCTAGGAATTAATTCGTGCGGGTGGACAAGAGATGGCGCAACGAACGGAGCGTCCCACAGTTCCGTGTATCCACACATGTGTTGCAAACCCCTGTCATCGCGTATCGTTCGTAGTATAGGGCAGTGGATTAAAGCGTCAACAACACCAGTTTGTAGTTAAGTGAACATGGCGCAATTTGTGCCTGATAAAGTGTTTTTGCGGGGTGTCCTGCTGCATTACTTTAACATGCAGAAAAGTGCGACTGAAAGTCATCGTATTTTGGTGGAAGTGTATGGTGACCATGCTCTAGCTGAGCGAACGTGTCAGAAGTGGTTTGCACGGTTTAGAAGTGGTGATTTCGGCTTGGCAGACCAAGAGCGAGCTGGACAGCCAAAAAATTTCAAGACGAAGAATTGACAGCATTGCTCGAGTAGGATTCGTGTCAAACGCAGGAACAACTTGCAGCAGCATTAGGCGTTGATCAAACAACAGTCTCCAAACGCTTGAAAGCCATGGGAATGATTCAAAAGATGTCACATTGGGTTCCACATGAATTGAAAGACAGAGACGTTGAAAGACGAAAAACCATTTGCGAATTGCTGCTTCAACGACAGAGCAGAAAGGGGTTTCTGCATCGAATTATTACGGGTGATGAGAAGTGGATCCATTACGAGAACCCTAAACGAAAAAAGGCCTGGGTGAAACCAGGTGAACCAGGTTCATCACAACCAAAACGAGATATTCACTGTGCAAAGGTTATGCTGTGCATATAGTGGGATATGAAAGGTGTGGTGTACTATGAGCTGCTGCAACCGGGTGAAACTATGAATGGAGAACGTTATCGACGACAATTAATGCGTTTGAAGCAAGCTCTGGCCAGAACACGACCAGAATGGGAGAACAGACATGATAAACTTATTGTTCAACATGATAACGCTCGCCCACATGTCGCAAAACCGGTCAAAACCTATTTAGAAAATGTCGGATGGGAAGTTTTACCCCACCCACCGTATTCACCAGACGTTGCTCCTTCGGACTACTACTTGTTCGATTGCATGAACAACGATTTGATTGGACAGCGGTTTACTTCTTCAGAAGATATCGAAACATGGGTCTCTGACTGGATCGCTTCCAAGGATGAGGACTTCTTTCGCCACGGAATCCGTACATTGCCTGACAGATGGGCGAAAGTGGTGGCTAGCGATGGACAATATTTTTCTTAAGGTATTTATGTATTTTGTGTTTGTACTACAGCTTCAATGTGTGCGTACCAACCGCACGAATTGACCAAATATATTCTTCACAAATAGAAGTTTTGAGATTTCTAAAAAGACTGTCGTCATTCAGGCTCATTCTGTCATTTTGGATTTTCTCCCAGAGCCGATTTAGACTAATTTAGAATTAGTTGTCTTTCAGAACTTCCATCATACACTAATACAGATAACATGCTATTACACACTTTCACGCACACTCACACACATACAAGACAGCGTATCGACACGGATGAATTTTTTTAAAGAAACTCGAACTACAATTTGGTGAACATTTATTACATCTATAGATAAATTAAACAGAATTTTGTTAACATGCGATAAGTATACATAATAATACATCAATTTACATATGAAATCGAATAACCGCAATAGTATATACAGGATATATATATTAACAGACAGGTGAAAGAAAAAATAAAATATAAATATATATATAATTAATTAACTGCTGGTAAAATATTAGGCCGTAAGTCCGTAAATATTGTTACATTCTATAATTTTCTGAGTAAAGAAAAAAACTTGAGGTGACGGTTAGAAATGAGTCTTTATCTCATATATGAAAATTTTTAAAGTAATTATACGAGTCCTCTCGCGTAGCTCTAGACGAGCTATAATATCATACATATTATTAAAGCACCCTTTCTGGTATCCATACATTTCACTTCATTTCATTTCTCATACACACACATAAGATTACGTTTACTAATCGTAACTGACATATATTCAATCGTAGAAGTATTTGTCAATATATTTCTCCCATTTCTGGGGTTAAGAGAGCAAAGTTTTGTCACTAATATCCCAATAATTAATATTACTTATTCTGTCATTCAGTTACTATCCCATTCACTGACTATCTTTCAGTTAATATCACCTTGTACTACCAGGTACACACATTTATCGTTGGATTCACACACAATAATATATACTGTATATATACGAACGAGAATTTTTCAGGTTCAGAAGGACTTTCGTTTGTAATGAGAACACGACTACTGAGGTGGAAAAACACTGGTCAAGTTTGAGGATTCGTATGGGAGAGATGGAGTCGAAATGTAATTTAACAGTAGGATTTCTGTTTGAGGATAGATTTAAGAATACATTAGGGTTACGAGACCTGTCTAAATCCCATGCTATATGCAGTTAGTGTAATACAGATGATGTTAGACATTACATATGTTACTTAATAATATTACAAAGATTGAAGAGAATATATATATATATATATATATATATATATATATATATATATATATATAATACGACTGTATCTTCTAACATTCATATTTTTGGATATTTCGGAACTATAGCAACCAAGGACCGTTCGGGGTAGGTACCAAGACCCTTTAAACATATTTATTTATTTAATTCACCATTATATATTTTACTTCAATATCATACTTAAATTCCATGCATATTTATATCTTAATATACATATACTCAATAATCCTTTAAACATTCAAATTAATAACCCCTACAAATTAAATTTTTAGGTTGCAACAATTCACATAAAATAATCCGAATATATCAGCAATTTAACTAACTGACCGCACAAGCATTCTAATTAAACTGGGAGACTTAATTCGCATTGCAGGCACGTAAACACAGGATACGTATAAGTATATGATTCTAAAGTGTTAACACTACTTTTGGGCCCAAAACAACTACAACATTTACGTTTATGGCTACCGATAGAAACAAAAGTAGAAATGACTGATAATCAGAAGGGGAATTCCGAACGAATAATAAACAAAGGTAACATTTTATCGCGTACTGAACCATCGCTCGATATTGCAGTGGGTCGAAATATGGAGAAAAGTTTCCTCAATATTCCACATCAACGGATACCTCCATCAGTTAGTAAATCGCGTCAGTTAGTAAATCAAGTTCAAATGATATATGTTGGATAGTTGATATTTGTTAGGTTCAAAACTGGGGTAGGTTAAAAATTTAAAAAATATTGAAGAGAATAGAGAGATAGATAGAGAAGAGAAAGAAAAAGCAAAAGTGGCGCCAAAAGAATAAGGACAAATAAGGGCACTAACACTACAAAGATAAGTGGTCGAATTTAGACATACAACAATCTACAGCAAATATGCTTTCATATGCCGGAAAAGGTTGCCTACTAAATATGTAGCCTAATATAAATATCTCCAAACCCACGAGCTAGTCCGTGTCCTGAACGAGATTTCCAAAAAGACAGTGGCTTTATGGAAATCTCACTTTGCGCTGTGTCCGACCGAAACCTTGGAGACTACGGCACTACCGGGAAGTCAGTGTGGTATCTAATTTAGAATTTCTATTTAAAAAATTATCCTACCCCTCAGAGACTGAGAAGAGTTCCGAGTAAAGTATGGAAACTGGAATACAGTCGATAAAATAGAGGAGATGGTAGCTAGGATTTACCAAAATTAACAAAAATTAAATAAAATAAATTTTGTACTAGTAAGTTATCTGAAAAATATTACTAGTAGCTCCCACATCTGCAAGGACGCCAAACTTGAGGTGTTGTTTAATTTCAATTGCTACCTAGTTTAAAACTAAGGAAAATGAAAATATTTGGAGGGAGGAGAATCGACATCTTGGTACGGAATAACGAGATTCTACTGTAAAAATTTTCTATATTATTCGATCATATCCACTTTGACACCTCTGCGGACAGTAGTGAACTTACCCTAATCAGGTGACGTGAAAAAATTAAAGTTGCAGAGTAGTATCGTAAATAGAAACTGAACGCTTATAGTTAAACTGTAACAATTCTGTAAACGGTTATAGTGCTTTTTGATTAACTGAAAAATATCCGGAATCATGTACTTATGACCATTATTTTTATCGTCAGGCCGGATGATCAGTTATTATGTATGTTTACTATCAAATGTCAAGCCATAAAGTGAAAATACTATCCATCATTTTTACACGACACACTCTCCTCACACAAATATTCTGACGAAATGATTAATTTACTAATGTTTATTATTATTATACATATATATAATCAATGCCTTGTGGCAAAATTCACAACATATATTCACAACACTGACACTTATTATCATATATATATCATTACTATTATTATTACTCCTTTATACACTGCTCCACAAAACTTAAGCAACTCGAAGAAAGTGGCAGAAAATAAAACGACACGATCACTGCACCAAGTATAATGAACAAACAGACAGTCCAGATGCACAATGCAACACAAGTGAAGACGAACAATACAGTTAGGATGTACAGGGTGACCAAAAAGTTCAGCACTACGATACCTCAACAGGTGAAGCTGGGTTGTGCGAGGGCATAGGCAGTCAATATGGCATGTAACCACCACGAACAGCTATACAGGCACAACATCTGGCCTCCATGCTACAAATCAGAGTGTTGAACAAGTCTTGCGGCAGATGGCGCCACTCCTCGAGGAGAGCTGTTTGCAGGTCAGGGAGAGTGTGTGCTGGTCAACTGCGCTGCGCTATTCGCCGCCCAACAGCATCCCACACATGCTCGATGAGATTCAAGTCCGGCGAATATGCAGGCCATGCAATACGCGTAATGCCTTCGCTCTCCAGATACTCGGACACACGATGTTCACGGTGTGGGTGGGCATTGTCATCCATGAACAGGAAGTCTGGGCCAAATGCTCCGCAGAAATTGCACACATGTGTATTGAGAATTTCATCCAGGTACCGTTGTGCTGTCAAAGTGCCATGTCGCACAATATGGAGGTCCGTTTTCCCGTCCAGCATAATTCCACCCCACACCATAATGGAACCACTGCCATAGGAGGGCCGTTTAGCAATGAAGTTTGCATGATAGCGTGCTCCTGGCTCTCCCTACACTAAAGTCCGATCAGAATCTGACGACAGGCTGAATCTCGACTCATTGGAGAACATGACACGCGCCCACTGGTGTTCCCCCATACAACATGTTCCTGACACCATGTGTAACGCGCACGTTTGTGCTCCAGTTTCATGGCACACACAGCGCAGGCCTCTTTGCACACAGTCCTGCTCTATTGAGTCGCCGACGAACAGTTTCACGACTCACGCGTTGTCCTGTAGCCTGAAACAACTCATTGGCCAGGTGAGAGCATGAAGCTTGACGGTTACGTTTGACAGAAATTGTGAGAAATCGGTCCTCGACGGCCGACGTCTTCTTCGGACGGCCTCCTCCATGACGTCTACTGACTTCACCTCCATTTTGAAAGCGATTGCACAGCCTCGACACAACACTTTTGTTCACGTTGAATTCCTGCGCCACTTCCACTTGCGATCGGCCGAATTCCACCGCCCAATTGTTTGCCCGCGGTCAAAGTCACTCAAATGTCGTCTACCAGCCATTGCAAGGTGTGTACCCCACACAAGAACCACTAACTCAATGCTTGGAGCCTCGGACACTACTGGGCTGTGGTGTACGGCTCATGGCATAAGTTGTTCACCTCGCTTGCAACGATGCTGCTTATGCGATAGAGTGGGTGCTCGACTTGCCTGTGTGTCTCTGTGTATGTGCATGCCACTAACCAGTGTTGAATGGGCCCCATACGTCACTTATACCACGTTCTCTCGGGTTGCTTAAGTTTTGTGGAGCAGTGTATATTTATTCATTGCTTAATAACGTAATTTATTTTCAGACACCCTATACTCTACAATTACGCCCAAGACTGTTCAAAGCAGTCTTATTATATATATAGCATAAACTTTTGTACACTGATCAACACGCGAGAATTTGTATGAGCTGAGACTAGATTCTTCCAAAATAAATCATAGTATATTTCACTTTACGGCTTCGAATTATTTTGTATGCAACGAAAATTCAATATCATTAACTACATGCTATTACATTTCGGAAAATGTGAACAGTGCGATCGTTCACAGTAAGCAACGGAAAGAGAGAATTTAACTGCAGCCTGACAACAAAATAAAGCCATATAGCCAGACTTCAGGTTGAAAGAAAAAGCAAAGTTTACTATTATTAATAATTCGATTACTGGACTATATAAATGACTGTGCTTTTCAGAAATCCTAAATTATAATGTAACTCGTCTACATGCCTATTTATATGGACCAGAACTGATATTGATTCATTAAAATCACAAAAGAAGGATAATTTTCCTGTTGACAAAATACTTATGTTTCGGACTAACAAACAACTAGCGGCGAATAATTCTTAGCCTCACAGGAGATGGAGTTAGTAGTATGAATACAAGCTTTGCAATACTAAATACACTTTTGTACTATGCTATATGGAAAGTTAACTATACACTGTATATCACGAAATAACAGTACGGAATTTCTGTGAAACTGCATTGCGGACTAATTGACTTATTTGAACCGCCCGAAAGAGATGAATAATTAACAATACACTGTCCGTAAGTAAATAAGTTATACATTCTCACACACAACACACTAAATTACACATATGCATGCTATATCACACATGAACTAAGAAAGTAAATACTAATACATATCACTACACATGTTAAATCATATTATCACATCACTCGACTATACGTAAATCAAACAATCAG
The DNA here is from genome assembly GCF_964235325.1 of Thermobia domestica. Classification (NCBI taxonomy): domain Eukaryota; kingdom Metazoa; phylum Arthropoda; class Insecta; order Zygentoma; family Lepismatidae; genus Thermobia; species Thermobia domestica. The sequence goes on along the minus strand of NC_137463.1, from coordinate 97,308,310 downwards.
TAGATTTCACCATATTAACAATCGTCTCTATCCACTATGGAAAGAAACGAAATAAACAGCCCAATGACCCTACTACTTATTAAATCATGTTTTCCAATTACTATTAATGAAAAGAAAGATAGATCCCTTTCCTGATGGGAAAAGAACCCTGACAAAAAAATCGTTCAACCCATTTCCGTTGGAAGCTTTCGTCAATTTAGGAATAACTAAGAGTCCCTGTTTTAAGTTACACTGACATCATCAAAATTAATTTAACTACAATGGAACCTACACATACCGCTATGTTATTAAAACAATCTACTATGTACAATATATATATACAGGCTACCGTAACCCTAAACTGAACTTTTGGGGGAAGGTAGAATTTCAGATGAAAGGCATTAATTTCACACGCACGTTGATGAGATCACAATATCGGAAAGTTAACTCATTTTACTGTAATGAACCTGTCCACAGTTACTTTTTAATGTAAACATGGCGTCTGTTGAGCAGCATTCTATGTTTTACGGTTTTCTGTCTGTTTTCACTGCTAAATTTTACAGTTCAGGGCTCCCTTCTGCTTCCAACACGTTTATTTCTTATCTGAAACTAATTTTACCTGATATTTGGTGATTATGGCTGAAGAAAATCAAAATATTTTTGTAGCAGACTAACACGGTGTTGAGTAACGCTTTTCCGGGTAGAGAGGTGACAAGAAATACGCCTAAATATTAGCGTCGGAAATAATTCCAATCAGAACAAAGAGTTTTGGAAGCGGAAAATATAAAGCGAATAGGTAAAAATTGGATGAAACCGGATTTTGGGAGAATATGGGCATCTCAGAAGGACGAAGGGGGTCTAAATTATTCTGTCAAATATCAGATTGGTAGGTAATTTCAAGCATTTCTATCCAATTGGTGCCTGTTTTCGTATAGTATTAAAGTGTATAATTTCAATTCTCATCCATTTGAAATGCCTATATACAGGATTTACAATAAAATAATGTATAAATGAAGATATTATTCCCCGAAATATAATTTCTATTAGATTATTCCGAAGCTTCCACATTGATTTTGATTTAAGTAAAGAACAAATGAATTTACTACATGGACCGAAAAATATATATTGAAAATCTACAGTACACAGTACGTTCAAAAAATATTGACTCCCTCTAAACAAAAATTTCATTACCTCAACTGTAATGGTGCATTACAGCCAAGCATAAGTAAATGAGAGCAATATAAACTTCAGGGATATATTTTATTTGTTTATATAATAACAAACTTCAAACCTATCTTACACATTTATGTAAGTCGAGCTTTACTTATATTAGAGTTCCTTATCTAACTGCAAATTGACAAGTAGATTTCGAAACTAGGTTTCCATGATGCTTATGAAATCTGACAAGCATATAGTGAATGCTATATTATTCATGTTTATGAGATATCTATGACGGTGAGAGTTATTTGATAACTTATTTATGGTCGTTTATAAATTAATAATGCATAGGTTATGAGTTAGCATGGAGTGAGGTGGGATTGTAAGAAATGTCGGATTCGCAAGATTTGTTTATATAAGGATTATTTAGTTGTGGCATCCTCTGAAGGAATGTGTATCAGAGTTGTATTTGGGCAAGTGTAATAATTTGTGATTTGGGTCTTATAGTGGGTGGTAGACACTGTAATCAATATCATGAATAATATGAGTAATAAAGTATAGGTAGAAGTGAATAACCGTTTTGAAATTACGTTCTCGTTCTAGTTTAGTGATCGCATAAGTCTAAATTATTGACTACCCGTGAGGACATACAGCTATTAGTCTGTCTCAAGTACAGTGATTAGAAAATGTGAGTGCGTCTGTAAAAAATGAATAAGTGGAATCAAGCTATATCGGTTTATTTACAGTAAGAACCTTCTTTGTCCATTTGCAGAACCTTGCATAATACAGTATGTCATGGAATTGCTTCTAAAAGTCCTGGATTGTCAAGGTCCTTGTCATTGCTTTTTGTAGGCTATGTGGTGGAACATTGTTAAAAGAAAAAGTAAGCCTTTAGTGATTTGAAGAAAAGAAAGTGGTGACAGGGAACAAGTCAGGAGAGATGTGTTTTTAGGACCACAACTCCGTAAAAGCATTGTCTTGTACCCTGGGACAATGATGCAGTCTTTCTCGTTTTGATTCCTTTATTAACGAATAGGGCACAAAACGTGCACACAAATTTAATTTCTTTAATTCCGTCATTGTAATTTGCTAAACGATCTCCTTATTCACTCACACATGCATTTCGGTCGATCAAAATGATACCAAAAACTTTTTCAATCATATTAGTTGTTCTAACAGACCTGCTTGGATCTGTGCGCGCGTCATTTTGCACAAATTTCCTGTGACACTGAACCTCCTATGAAATTTTGCAGTAGAAAGCAAATTAAAAGAGACAAATAACCAAAATGCATGTATTTTGTCTCATTTGTATTTAAACCATAATCTCCTATGCAATATCTTGTTTGAATAAAATGATAAAATATGTGAAAAGGCAAGCATTTTGTTTACAAATTGTATATTTAAGTAAATATTACTAACAATAAGTCAACTACTATGGCACATGAAGATCTGCTATCCTTAGTGAAGTCAGATCTTGTGCCACGGAATAATCCATAACAATAAATTAGTTTCGTAGTGCAGCACACTTAATATCAGAGGCTGTTCGTGATTAAAATAAACTGACCATTTCGTTGGAGGTTTTAACTATATAAACTTCTTAAGGTTTGCATAACTTACAGGATATTAGTGTGTGTTGAGTTGATGAAAAATTTATGTAAGATTTCGGGTACTTTCACTTCAACATATGCTTTTGGCATGAAATATAGTCAGTGTACTACTATGTTAATATCGTTCAAAGGCTTGTGATCTGTGCTTCCTGGATATATAGTCCAGGCTGTATCCCTGTACTTTCGTCTATTTTCAGGCTGAAAGAATAGGATCCCAAAACCTGATTTTGGTGAAAGCAACACCTAAACAGATTGAAACGTTAATGTATTGTAAACAGTGTGAGAGAATACACAATGCCAAAAACTGTGAACAATGTGAACGAATACACAATGCAAAATTAGCTCTGTAAAATTATATTGTTGTGACATATGTTTGAAGATAAGAGGGAGATGGATGTCGTTCTGCTGTTGGCGACGAAGAATTGAAGGTAGATGATCACCGAAACAAATCTTCGGAAATGACATGAGAACTTGCAGAGGAATTCAGCGTTGTTTATTCGAACGTAGCACTGTCTTTCTAGTTGAGTTGAGTTGATGTTGAGTTTAGCGTCTCGTTCAGCAGCGAGGCTCTATGAGTCGTGGACTTACTGATTAACGTGGAATTCGAACATGAGCTCCCGCTGGGAATCGAACTCGGATCTCTCACGCCAAAGGCGCGTACTCTAACCCACTGACTTTCGAGAAACTGTGGATAAATGGAGGAAGATGAATAAATGGATGTCATACGAATTGATCTAGAATAAAAAATATTCATGTTTGAAATTCTATTTTACGATGCTGCTGCTCTTGCGCTACAAAAACAGTCCATTTCTCGACCATATTCAAACATGTATGGAGAAATGAACCTTGTACGGGAGGAAGCCAATACGTTCCAACTGTTAAATTCCGCTTCTACTTCTAAAACATTTCCAGAATTCATGTTGCGCTCAGAAATGTTTATGGTGACCGTGAGAGCTTTGCTACATCGTACTCAATGCCAGCAAACCCATCACGTCAAAGAGTTCAAAATATTAACAAAATTCACCAAAAACTAAAACATCTATTTCGACCATTAGTCAACAAGATTGGTCGAATCACATTACAAGAGTGAATAAATTATAATACAAAGGCTAAATGCATTGTCATACGAAACACATACTATCTATTATGGTCTCTTACTAACTTCTACATTTTCTATCATCTGGACATGTTCTCGAACGGATAGTCTACAACAACCAACAAAGTATCCAACATTAGCAATTCATTAGGTGAGGAAGGTAAGGTCTGACTTCAGCTATATTTTAGAGCAAAACAAACTTTTTGCGATAAATTTGAAACCAAGCACTTATTTCTGTGTACATTTTAAACATAAAATATGTTTGATATCATTTGATATATAACAAAAACAGTCTGCTCCGAAGTCCTTTACTCAGATGTAGAAAATGTTTGTATGACCGAGAACAAAAGTGCATTCACACTTGCAATTTTTCACATCTTTCAACGTTAGACAAAAAACAATGAAGTAGGGTTACTTGGTTGCGATCATCAGTAAGACGTTCTATAAATAATCTAGTTTGTTCAAAAGATGCCAGTGTGGCAAACTGCAAAAAAGGACAAGAGTATTACTTAATTTCTCCTCCAAATCACTTGATTGTGACTCCGGCTCACTTTGCAGTGATTACGGTTAGGTTAGATCGGAAATGCTAACTTTGGTTCCTAGTAATCGTTTTCAACGGCTCACTATAAGTCATAGTACTGGCTCCGGAGCCGTCGATTGATTTGGGGGAGATATTAAATGCCATTGAAAGTAGAATAAAATATATACTTTAAAACGAATAAAAATTTGGAAGAAGACACCGCTTAGTATGTAGAGAGAAATTGGCATCATGAGAAGTTACAAAGTGATCTTATTTAAGACACAGTAGACATACAAGGAAAAAACAATGTTGTTTAAACTTTAATTTTGTTTCCGATGTTATACAGAGTAGGGCAAAAGTAGGTATACAGTCCTACAAAATATGACATTTAGTTTATTAAGATAATCAGTTTATTTGCTTCTGTCTGTTTCAAGTTTAAGGTATGAGTGAAGAGAGATTAATAAATAATAAACTAAGTCACTACCTGAATGGATAGCATTATATATATATATAATGTCATGAGCCGGTCAGTACGGGACTGTAAATCTACTTTTGGGTCACCCGGCATTATTAGTTTCCAGTATGTTCGGAAAATACAACTTAAAAAACAAAAGAATAATCTAAGAACGTAAATCAAAACGTACAGTATTTGACAGTTTAATTCGTGAAAACCATTGCATTATTAGAAAACATGTCATATATTTCAAATACGAAAATAGTAAAAATGCATATTTTTTAAAGTGTTTTATGAGCACATAACATGAGTTCCTATAATTTAATCTCCAATTAATAATACAAGGATGTCTCTTTTAGAAGCATTTACTATATCAAAGTAACACGAAGAGTCAGAGTGCAGGATCCATTTTATGTAATACGCATGTCATCTGATATGAAAGATGTACAGTCCATTTCCAAAGTGTTATTCAAAAAACACAGTGGATGAAACTGGCAGCAAGGTGAAAATGAGAATGGTGACAGCTGTCAGAGTATCGGCTACTGAAACTAGGTTCTTCTTGGTCAAGTGCATCTACTCATCTATTGAGGTATGGATGAAAATTCGTGTGCTCCAGAAATCCCCACGCAAAGGACTGAAATGTATTGTGTCCACTACGGTTGATCTATGGCCTCTATTGGATAGCTTGGATGGATAGAAGATCAACTTTACTGATGGTAGGAAGATCAATGATCTCAAGTATCTTGATCTGATAAAGATGACGCATTCTGTCCACCCGTGTACCACCCATTCTACTGAAATCTGAAATTCACACTAAGGTAATTAAGGAATTTCTTATCATTTACGATGATGATACTTATGATGTATAATAATATGAAAAGTATTCAATTTCTTTCGGTCTTACAACTTAGACTTCCTTCAATCCTTTCCCTTTTGGATCTATTGTAACCGGATATCACAATGTAATTAAATATTACACAAAAATATAGAATTTTGAAACAGGAGAAGGACTGAAATAAACAATTTAGAAGAAAATGAGAAATTCAGGAACTAAAATAAAATAATGGAACGAAATATTTTATGTCGTTACAAGTATTGGACCTCCCTGAAAGCTTGGACCCCTCCCAACAAAAATTTCCTAATGCACGTCTACTATAGGTAATATCGCGGTTACTTTTTGCAACAACTCTAATTGTTTAGCTTTAACATTATTATTATTATTATTATTATTATTATTATTATTATTATTATTATTATTATTATTATTATTATTATTATTATTATTATTATTATTATTTTGACACGAATTACCTTCATATATAGAGTCCTGGCCCGTGAATTTATAAAACCCGACCTGAGTTCGAAATATGTTTTAGCCTTTAGGCCCGAGCCCGGCCCTAGTCTGTGTAATAATCAAATCTGTCCGAAATAAGCCCGAATTACAGAAACTGAATAATTATCGCAGAATTGCGTTTTTATTTGCAGCAACTACAGATTTAATTTTGCAGTTGTATTTTAAAAGTTCTCCAGAGGGAACGGTCCAATAAATATCGTTGTACAGCGTATATACAAAGTTAAGCCCGAGAAATATGGTTGTATATTTAAAAATTTATAGCCCTAGCCCGGCCCGAGCCCGAAGTGGTATATGCTTTCTAAGCTCGAGTCCGGCCGGGCCGGAGGAGACGTTTCGTATTTATTAGGATATTGTTTTTTTTTTAAATTTACATGTAAATTACCAAAATCATGAATGAGTGAATGATTACAATTTAATGGGATTGTCAACAGAGAGATTATTTGTACCCGTAGCGAAAGGGCCAATCACCGACACATACTATATACTATAAAATCAAAATTTCCAAAAGAAATATAAAAAGACTACTAAAATTAAAACAAAGGTTGCCAAAATACTTTAAAAAAACAAACTACAAAATATATGGCTGTAACAAGGTAATAACTAAAAATGGCAATATTAGTAGAAACCTAAATCGTGCTCTGGGTAGCAACTATAGGGTACAGCGGGATAATTTGAATAATTTCAGATATTTTCTAATATATTTCAAAAAGTGTAATTGGTATTCAGATACAACATTGTGAACAAAAACTTTGAACCTTACTATCACTTAACAATTTTTCTTAAGATACTGTCTGGGATACATCATTGAGAAATTTGGGTATTCAATTTCCCTGTCGATATTTCGAGAAACGTAAATGCGAGGGGTAATTTGAATAACGAGTGAGGCAATATGAATAACCAACAAAAAAGCAAGTCTTAAATAAGGAAAATATATGTATACCTAGAAATAATGTATAAGCTATTTAACAGTTAGATTGCAAATTCTACGGTAGTTGAAATATGCCAATTTTAAATGAGAAGTACATAAATTGTAAATATGCGTCACCTGTAGCCATCTTTTTGAATGTACACGAAAAGATTTTGTTAGGAACACTAAAGCAAACAGCCGTAATAGATTAATCATCTTTCATAGTTCGTGTTTAACGACAAAGAGCACAAATAAACTGTTTCCACCTTCTACACCGATACAGACTAGTGGTGGGCACAAAAACCGGTTTTTGGAAATTTTCAAAAAATGATTTCGATTTTTCACCGAAACCGGTTTCGGTTTTCTTTAAAACCGGTTCGTTTTTCACCGAAACCGGTTATCGGTTCTCTCAAAACTGGTTCGGTTTTTTACCTGGTCCGGTTTCGGTTTTCTTCAAAACCGATTCCGTTTTTTTCCAAAATTTGTTCTATTTCTGACCAGAATGGTGTTTCGTTGTTCTTCGGAAACCGAATCCATTTCCACAGAAATAGTTTTATGTGTTTTCGAAAAGTTTTCACCGAAACCGGTTTTGGAGAAAACCGAAATGTCGGTTTTTCGGTTTTATAGAAACCGGTTTTCGGTTTTTATAAAAACCGGTTTTGCCCATCCCTAATACAGACCTCTTGGAACCATGTCTTACAACGCTGGCAACAAATCCAGTCTTCCTTTCTAGCAGAACGCTCTGTATAGTAATGAAGAAGGCAAAGAAAAATCCATATTTGATCTTCATTGCCTGCAGCCATCTTTACACTTAGGGCTACATCTTCGTCACTGGAAGAGATAGAGGGTATCAGTTTCTTTCGAGCTTTCATTTGTTTTCTTGGTAGGTTCTGTATTAGCATTCTCCTTTCTTGTAATGTTCTTGGATTTTGTTGCACCCGATCATTTCGTCTTTCCTTGGAATTGTTTTACACTCATTTTCTGAATATTTTCAGAAGTCGAGTGGCATGATTTTCCTGTGACATGACGTCTCTTCTGCACACAAACTTTTTCTGGTCTAAAAAGCACTTGTTATATGGGTTCATCTATAGACTTCGTTGGGGCAACGTTTTGAGGGCCATGACCGGAAGAAGGCGCGTTGTTAAGATCTTCTTCCCTTGAAGACTGTTCCTCAGAATATGTAACAAGGCCATACGTTTTCGAAGGGGTGAATCGAAACACTTCAATAGCTTGTGGTCTAGAGAGGTCTATACCGGTACATGAAAACTCATTAACTGCCAGTCCAACAGAAGCTGTCCGCTTCCAGGCATCAGTGAACAAAATGCAGAACTGAAATTTACTAATCCCAGCCCCCGCCAAGTGAACTTTGTGGTGGACAAACACCGTGCTCGTGGGTTTTCTCGGGGTTCTCCCGTTTCCTCCCACTTTCTTCATTCCACCATTTCACTCATCTCTCATAATCACCGTCTCCTTTAGCCTAACCGGCATAACTGTGTGACGTAAAACTCAAAGATTTCATTTTGAAATTTACTAATCACTGAGCTCGCGTTTTGGTGAAACCAGGTAGTTGCCTCTTGGTGGTAATTTGCTTTAAGGGCCTTACAAACAGAGCGATCGAGTGGTTGTAATGCGTATGTAGTGTGAGGAGGTAGGCAAACCATTTTGATGTCATGATATTGGCGCAACTCTAAGGAAAAAAGTTGTGAGATTTGTGTCCATCCAAAATCAACAGAACCCGGCTCGGAACTCTATGTTCGTTAAAGTGCTTAATAAACTTTTTAAAAAATATCTTCACTAATGTATCCACTGTTACTCATGCAGACAAGTGATCCATACAAGAGATGGGTTTTAACGTTCAGATTTTGACGTACACTTTGAATATCACAACAGGAGGTATAAAAGACCCTCCAGCATTGCAGCATGGCATCACTGTTATATTTTCACCGCGCTCTACAGATATAAAACTGAGTACATGTTTTTTTTACCCTTTTCTGCAAGGATTATAGGGTCTGTTATTTAGAGGAAATCCACTTTCGTCCATATTGTGAATACAGATAGGGTGGTTATGGAGATCATACTCATTCATTAATTTTCCCAGTAAGTAAGAATAAGAATTCACAGTTTCCTTGTTAACACCAGAAGCTCTCGCTTTTGACAAATTTTCAAGTGTTCTCAAACTAAGATTATTTCGCTTACAAGACGTTTGACACCAGTTCTTCCCTACCATTTTAGTTTCAGTCTAGGATTAAGGAATGTCAAGTTCACATTTAGACACATATAAATATGCTGCTACACGCACTTCCTTCGGAGTAACTCCAAACCCCCTGTTTACCCTATACACTAGTTTTTTTTTCTCTAGATCACTGGAAAACACACTTGACCTCCCAATAGTACCGAACGATATTTTAGGCATATTACCTACAGCATTAACATCAATTTGTACCCTCTCTTGATATTTAACTCGTTTGTATAAGCTTCTGAAAAGGATATTAAATAATTCTGAAACTCCTAGTTTCGATATGTCACCATTAACAACTGATTTAACTGCTTGTTCCAACACTCTTGTTCCATTTTAATCGTTTATCTTTCTTATAGATTCTGACCATCTGAAACGAGTAAACATTAGAAATGCTTGATCAGAAGCGAGTCATAAGCAAATATGTATCTGAGAGCGACTTTTGCAAAAAAAAAAAAAAAAAAAAAAAAAAAAAAAAAAGAAAAAGAAAAGAAACACCTAGAAATTCACTGCAGGTTCATTAACATTGCGAGCCGCTTTCCACTCCAGCTAACAAAATGCTTAACATTTTTCAAATTCCCTACCTATTCGAATTACCCCGCTGTACCTTACGTCTCTAAAAGGATATTCTTTTTGTGCTTAAGGTTGCTATATTATGAAATGAAATGAAATCTCTAACACGGGACATATGCGAATCGTGACAACTAGATATTTATGAAAATTGGCACCCTGACTAATTGTGGATAGCTAAATCATCGTGGTGATAGTCATTTGGTGCGGAAATACTTTGTTTATCTGCTCCGTATAATGCATATAGCAGGCAGAGACCGGGTGAGGTTGTGCCGAGTTATATCCTAAAAACGCCGGAAAAAGGCAGAAAATGGAAAATGAGTGCGGGTAGCCTGATACCTATGGGAGGGGACACGTGACCAAGAACACGGCAGCAGTGTCACAAGGCAGTGTTGCCACCCGAACACAAAGTTATAGTTTTTCAAATAGAACGTATACCATTTTATGGCATTAAAACAACTGGCATAAAACGTGAAAGAAAACAAGCAAACGATGAGTTACCATGTTGTCAAACAAGGGAGATACGAGGCTCTAAATTTGAGAAATTATGGGGCATGTACTGAGAAACGAACAAATGTACAACAGCAAGACTGCTAACTAACTAACTAACTCTATGGCCTATGGAACCCGGAGGTTCAATGCCGCGTTCACAAAAGCTCTCCACTGACTTCTATCCTTAGCTAACTGCATCCAGTTTCTACTTTGTATTCCAATCTCTGCGAGATCCATCTTAATATTGTCCTCCCATCTGATCCTAGGTCTTCCGAATAGTCGTTTTCCGATTGGTCTTCCAGTCATGACTTTGAAAGTGTTTCTACTTTCTTCCATTCTAGCTACATGACCCGCCCACCTAAGCCTCCTAGACTTGACGACCCTAACAATGTTGGGTAAACCATATAAATTATGTAGTTCCTCGTTATGAAGTTTCCGCCATTCCCCATTCCCGTTCCTCTTGGGTCCGAATATTCGTCTCAGGATCTTGTTCTCAAATACTTTCAGTCTATGTTCTTCCCTCAAAGTAAGTGACCATGTTTCGCAGCCATACAGAACAACAGGCATGATTATCGTTTTGTATATTTAAAGCTTCAAATTCCTCGACAGAATTCGCGACGACAAGATATTTTGAACCGAATAGTAACACGAATTCCCTGCTTTTAGTCGACATTTAATTTCTCCGTGAATATGATTTTCCTCTGTTAATATTGATCCTAGATATTTGAAAGTATCCACTTTATCAAAAGTATTATTTAATATTTTAACGCATCCATAATTTGCTGTATTCCGGTCCCGACGCACTTCCATGTATTTAGTTTTCTCTGCATTTATTTCTAAACCCATGTCCCTGCAAGCGTTTAATAAGATCTCTGCATTTCTTTCTATTGTTCTCCTATCATCCCCTATTAAATTTACATCATCATCATATGCCATAACCTGGTGAATACCATTCAACTCTAGGCTCTGGTTGCTATGTTTGATTTTCCTTATAGCGTATTCCAGAACAAAGTTAAATAATATTGGCGACAACGCATCTTCTTGTTTCAGGCCATTTTCGACGTGAAAGCTCGTGGACAAAAATTTTCCTATCCGGACTTTACTTTGGGATTCATTTAAACATATCTTAATTAATCTAATTAGTTTTGTCGGTATTCCAAATTCTGTAAGAACGTTGTATAATGTTTCTCTCCTAACCGAGTCGTACGCCTTTCTAAAATCAATAAATAGTTGATGTACCGGGCTATTGTATTCCCACTTTTTTTCGAGTATTTGGCGAATGGTAAAAATTTGGTCGATAGTTGATCGATTTCGTCTAAATCCGCACTGATAATCTCCAATAATTTCATCTGCATACGGGGTCAGTCTTGCTAATAGAATATTTGAAAGGATTTTATAGGATGTTGACAGAAGAGAAATGCCTCGATAATTATTACAGTCAGTTTTGTCGCCTTTCTTGTGAATTGGAACAATGATTGATTCTTTCCACTCTTGTGGCAAGTCTTCCTTGTTCCAGATAAGGATAATGAGTTTGTGTATCTTGTTCCACAATTTTTCGCCTCCAGCTAAAATTAACACAGCCGGAATTTCATCTACGCCAGGGGATTTGTGTTTCTTTAATTTCTTTATAGCGGTTTCTACTTCTATTCGGTTGGGTTCTGGAATATACGGTTCTACGGTGTGTATCTCCTTTTCCCCACGGACACTAGTTTTTGGTTGCGTGTTAAGCAAATCGTCAAAGAAATATTTCCATCTATTTAAGATGCTATCCGTATCAGTGAGAACTGTACCGTCAGATTTCTTTAATATATAAGCACGAGGTTGATAGCCTTTCTTAAATTCGTTGATTTCCTTGTACATGTCCCGGATGTTTTTACTTTTACTATCATCTTCAAGTTCCTTAATTTTAGCTTTCAGAAAATCGCGTTTCTTTGTGGTTCTAAAAGTTTTGAAAGTTTTTCGCCTGATGTCTGCGAAATTTTGTGTAGTTATTTCATTCGGATTTTGTAGCCAGCGTAATTTTGCCTGTTTTCTCTTCTCTGCTAGTTTTATGCATTCCTGGTCGAACCATGGTTTGTTCCTACGTATTTCCGTGTGTCCCAATTTTTCTTTTGCTGAAATTTTAATGCTATCTCTAATTTCAATCCAGGTATCCTCAACACTAGTGCATTCCGAATCTTCTAAAACCGAGAATCTATTCGAAACTTCAACCTGGTATTCCTCTCTTATCTGGCTCTCTTCTAATTTCTTTAAATTAAATCTCTCCGTTTTCGGACATTGAGTATTACCTTTATTCAACGATAATCTCTCCCGTATTATCGCTGCTACCAGGTAGTGGTCTGTCACAATCAGCCCCTCTAAACGACCAGACATCAATTATGCTAGATTGCCTTCTTCCATCTACTAAAACGTGATCAATTTGATTATGTGTTTTCCCGTCTGGTGATGTCCAAGTGTATTTATGAACGTCGCGATGTGGGAATTTTGTACTCTTCACGATTAGGTTTTTGGATGTTGCAAAGTTCAAGAGTCTAACACCGTTCTCATTACTTACCTTATGCAGACTTTCGTTCCCTATAATCGGTTTGAAAATATCCTCTCGTCCTACCTTCGCATTGAAATCCCCTAATAGAATTTTCATATGGTATCGTGGGAGTTGGTCAAATATTCGTTCCGCTTCTTCGTAAAAACTGTCTTTTATATCGTCATCCTTATCTTCAGTTGGGGCATGTGCATTTAAAACAATAATATCACACCATCGTCCCTTAAGAGTAACGGAAGAAAGTCTGTCAGTAACAAACTCAAATCGTTTATTTGCTGGTAATATACGTTTATGAACGAAAAACCCTGTTCCTAATTGGTGATTTTTATTTCCTTCCCCGTAAAAGAACAATTTCCGGAATTCACAGATCCATTTCCTCCCCACCTAACTTCCTGAACTCCTACTATCCATCCTGTATTTCTCTAACTCACTCGTTACGGATTTTAACGCGCCTGCCCTATAAAGACTCCTAATATTCCATGTTCCAAATCTCATCTCCATTTTCTTTTGCTGAAGTCGTGCCAAGTTATCAGTCCTTGTCCGAGGCTTTTGTGAATATTTCTGAACAAGTGCTTTTTTTTCACAGGATGAGGTTGTTAGCCCTACCCAAACCCCCAAGGTGGAGGACCACTCCTAGTCGGAGGAAGGAACAAATGTACCGTAGTGAGTAAACCACAGCATGCACAGCATCCTGTAACTAAGGGGTTTGACGCTTCTTATCGACTGTGCGGCTAGCGCAAGAAATGTACATAATTTCCCAAACTATCTATGGTTTTTCTGTTGTGTGTGTTGGTGTATTATGTTAAAATATTTTGGGCCTGTATATTACTGTTAACCTGAATGCAAAGTGTTTTGTCTTCGTTGTCTCACATGTTAACGTTTCCTAGTCTCTTAACTGATACCGATCACAAGTCATTAATCTCTGCGAATCGATTCTGACGTACTTTCTTGTCATAGGTTTATCACCTTTCGTGCCACAGCTTTCCTATAATCTTTTCAGGCGCAGCGCCGGAAAAGCATTGTTTGGAAATTTTATACAGTGTTGCAACCCAAGACTGTTTTATAGCTCTCGGGAACGGATCGAGATATAGATTCCTCACAAACGCTATTGGAATTGCTGCGCTACAGGAAGACTTCCTGTTCACATTACCGCATTATGTCACATGGGACTTCTTTTTTCTACGGATGCTCTAACATGTTCCGTTTTTTGTTTTAGGTGAGTCCTGTATGAAACCTGCTATTCACTGGATGCTGTGCATTACTCACTACTGTACATTTGTTCCTTTGCAATCTTGTTGTTGTTATACATTTGTTCGTTTCTCCGTACGTACCCCATAATTACTCAACTTTAGAGACTTATATCCCCCTTATTTGAGAACATTGGTAACCCATCGTTTGCTTGTTTTCTTTCAAGTTGTATGCCAATTGTTTTAGTACCATAAAATGGTACATATTCTATTTGAAAATCTATAACTTCGTGTTGCTGTGGCAACACTGCTTGTGACATTACTACCGTGTTCTTTGTCACGTATCCCCCTCCCATAGGTATCAGGTTACTTGCACTCATTTTCCATTTTCTTCCTTTTTCCGGCGTTTTTAGGGTATAACTCGGCACAGCTTCACCCAGTCATTGCGTGCTATATGTGTTATACGTAGCAGGTAAACATGCCATTTCCACACCGAGTGACTATCACCACGATAATTAGCGATCATAAATATCTAGCTGTCACGATTCGCATACGTCCCTTTTAAGTTTTACGTCCCACGAATATGCCGGCTAGGCTAAAGGAGACGGTGATGATAAATAAATGAATTGATGGAATGAAGAAAATGAAAGGAAACGGGAGAACCCCAAGAAAACCCACACACACGGTGTTTGCCCGTCACAAAGAGTGTCCCCGCCACGAATCGAACCCGGGACCGCTCGCCAGCTAGATTTAAATTCTAATTATATTCAAAAATTCATTTCAAACCGTTCAATCGTTTCCTCGCTTTCTCCATTTGATGAATAGAAAGTAAGAATTTAAAATATTATAGAAATTGAATGTCTGTCCTTCTTCCTTTAAAGCGAAGTTTTCTAAAAAAAAAAAAAAAAAAAAAAAAAAAACTGGGACATATATCAAGTTGTCTTTAATAGTGTGTTTATATACCAAGTTTCATCTGTACAGCGTGAGGAGCTGATGAGATTCTTTTTTCGCATAAATTTTCAACGTCACTTTCCTCATTAGGATAAGCATTTCAATCAAAGTGACATGAAAAAAGTTCATTCCGACGTAGCTTCTTATAGGTATATTCACTCATTTCAAATACTTCAGCCGTTTTCTCGTGATGCGATCACAAAATAACATCACTTTCGTTTTTATTTATTATAGATCAAACATTTTTACTCTTTGCATTTTTATGACACTTTAGAACAAGGTTGCCGACTTTTCTTAAGGAAAATTCTGGACGGGACAATCGGTGTTTGAGCTCCCCCCTCCCCCGCGGAGACAGGACTAGCTCAGGAGAGTAATGCTCCAGGAAGTAGGAACGAAAAACACAGTTCTGATTGGTTGGCGTTATCCGTTTCTTGCCACATTGCATTCAAATAGCAGAAATCAAACGATTGCTGCTGTCGGTCTTCGTGGCTGCTATATGCTAGTAACGAAAATCTCTTTTGGCGTAAGTTCAAACCCGGTCCGAGAAACGTTTTTTTTCATTTTTTAACATTTTTATAACACTTTTTAAATTAAAATAATATGAAAATAATACCAAAAAAAGTGATTTACTTACTTTTGTGCAGATAAGTAGTAGTAGTGGTAGGAACGGGTTAGAAGCCCCGCAGGGCTCGTTTTGTTCCACTTGTACTCCATGATATAGGGCTCGTTTTGTTCCCATTGTCCTCCATGATATAAATTTTGTGACCAACTGAAATCAACTGGCTAGGATAGCGCGTAAAACAGCTGGCTAGAGTAGCCCGCGACAAAAACACCCGGGAGCATTACTCTCCCGAGCGGGTCGTCCGGAGACGTCTACACGTATGGCGAGTTATTGGAAACAATGTAAATAATCAGCTAAATAGAACGAACCTGAATGAATGCGGCACCTTATTTTTTTATTCTCCCACCCACTGCTTATCACTAGGTATAAGCAATGTATGCAACAAATTGAAACCAAAACAGCAATTTATTTAATATAAACAACGTTTAGGGAAGAAAAACTATATAGAATTTTTTTTAGCACAAATGAGTGCATAACATTGTTAAGGAGTTACTGACAAAAAGTATTGCTAAAATCAAGTCTTATTCTTTGGCTATCATCATACAACAAATTCAAACCAAATAACTGTAATTTATTTAACATAAACAAAACAGAGATTTGTTAAATTGTTTCTATTCATAAAACTGTGCGTGTCGAAGAACGAGTTTTTCCTTTGTAAAAAAAAAAAAGGCCCAGTAAAATATTAATTAACATTGAAAATCGATAAATTGGGACAATATGCGTCCCGGCGAGTGTCCGGTCGGGACGCGAACAATTAAGTCAGAAACCGGTAGAGTGCCGACAGAATCGGGACGGTTGGCAACCCTGCTTTAGATGTATGTATTCTTTTAAAAATCTCGTATTTATAAAATTCTATTTTTGGTCATGTTGGATAAATGTAATTAATTTCTAATTATAAAACAATTACTTTCGACATGAAATGTTAAATTCCAAGTGATTGTTGTAATTTATTTTAACAATTGAACAAACTGCGTTATCCCAGAGGAGAGAAGTAGGATCATCACTCGGACGTGCTTTTAGCGAGTCGCGAGAAAAACAATATAGTTTTACTTTTCAAAATGCGGAAACATTTCCAGGAAGTATCCCCTCACTTCCTATATGATCCACTTCATATGAAAATATCAGTAGGTAGTAGATTTAGTCAATCTCAAGATCTTTCTTATTCTCAAATATCACCAGAGAGGTACCCATCTTCCTCTCCACAATGGCAGCGAATTGTGTCGCAGCCAAATGCTTACCCTCCTTATAGCATGTACTGGGAGGTGAAGTGTCCATCACCAGAAGAGACAGTTATGAGGAAATCAATTCCGCGATCTGGAGGAATCTTTTGGTAGAAGCAGTGCCCTCAACGGAAGAGAGGAAAGAAAAAGAAGAAAACTGGACAAACACAAGTGAATGTCGCCAACTCTTCAAATCCTGTTGAAATACATCATCATACACAAAGTTTCACCAACAGTAATGAACACGTTTCTCTAAATGCAACATCTCTATCTATCAGGAAGAAACACAATAATAATAGACAAAGAAAATTACTGCTTTCCAGATCATTTTTAAGAAAATTCTGTATAGATGCTGACTCCATTGAAACGTCGCTGTTATTTCTTTGGCGGCACAGAACATGGAAAATTAAGGACGTTATTTACATCTTTCAATAACAGATTTTCTATTCGAGTCCATTCAACTTACTTTTCATTGAACTTACTTTCATGTAAACCTCTATTGGAATGTGTCACTTCCATTGAAACAAGACGTCAACATAGTAAGAGGAAAATGATGTTAAAAAGTCTCATAATTCTTGCAGCATACAGGATTCTTGCCAGAAGCGGAAACTGAAATATTTTCGAAATAACATTTGTAATATTCTTCATTCAGTATTCTTCCTTAAGAACAACAATAATAGAACTGCGAGTAATTTGGTAGCAAGAAAATATTGTTTGAGGTTAGAAGTATACAAAAAGCGTACAACATACAAGGAATCAAATAGAACACGCCTAGAACTTTGGCTTTTAATTGTTATGTTACAATCTGAATCTTTCAACGTGAGGTTTCTGAGCAGATGTGTTCGCTCGATTAATAAAGACGAAAACATAACCTTACACAACAATGGAATTCTGGGCATGATTCATTTTAATTCAAATGCATTTATTCCTCAGTTTGTAACATCATCATCTTCGTCGTCAACATTTACCATACTGTGTGTTTGTGTGAAGATACAAAATATCGTAGTTTCTACTAACAACGATAGTTTCGTTTGTAGTCTCAGGAATGACCTTGTTAATTATTCGTATACTTCATCAGCTTTCCTAGAGTTTTCACAGTTTACGGGAATCAATGAAATATTGGATGAAAATATGGTCGAAGCAGGGAGTATTCTTTAGAAGACAATCATAACAAACAGCATTATTTTCACAGAAAATGCTAACAATATGGCTGCGTTTTCGCCATCATTATCTATTTCAATGCCTTCAACAGTACCTGAAGTCCCAGGATCTAATGAAATTGGAGAAATTGTTTGTATTAATCTAGAGGTTGAATCAGAAATGGCAGCTGACGAGGAAGAGGAATAATGTGGCCAATTTTCACACAATTTGCTACTTCCAAATCTAACATTTTGAAATACAAGTTAATGATGCTTTAATTATTGATATGTCTAACTCTTGCTCGTCAAATCGTAGAACAGAGCCAGTAATTGAAAAGTTTACAACAAGTTAACTTGAAGCGGATGAAAAGCATCAAGTTGAAACAGTTTGTAAGCAAGTTACTTACGCGAAGTCTCAGCATCAATTAGTTCTACCTCTTGAACAGATTCAGGAAGAAAATGACAAAATAAATGACATCACTTTTCTGGAAAAGACAATGAACATGACTGAGATATCAGGTAGGAAGTCGTCACCATTCTCTGTTTCTTCGTCTCCAACGAAAGTTCCAGGATCAAACCAATTTTAGAAAAATTCTACAACAGAGCCAGTAATTAAAATGTTTGCAGCAAATGAAATTAAAGAGAATGAAAAGCACTGCGTGAAGTCTGTACAAGAATTACTTCTACCTGCTAAAGAGATTCACAAAGAAATTGTCAATCTAACTGACAATATAACTTTTGGAGAAAACACTGGAAGCTGGAATCCGTTACCAGCTAACAAGTCGCCATTCTTGATTTCGACGTCTCCAACGGATGTTTCAGCAGGAAACCAAATTGAACAGAATGGTAATGAAAATTAAGAGATAAAATCAGTAGTATCAGCAAATGAGAAACAGGTAAAAAGGGACGAATTCGCATATAGTCTGTTTTTTGAAAACTTTCCTGTTGAAGTTCAAGTGAAGATCATAAATTTAGAAGCTTCATACAATAAAATTCTTGGTAGCCAATTTTTAGTCGAAATTCCGCAAACTACTTAGAAAAGTCAAGACTAGTTATCTGTTGTTGGAAGTAGCAGAGAAAGGAAAAGAATTGGGAGCATTGCTCAACGAAAAAATACCATTTTTCAAAACGTTTGAAATGGAGCTCTGGGTTCACTTATGTTCTGATTATTTAAGAGCGAAAAAAATAAAAATACTAAATGACAGATCAAGATAATGACAGCTGTTGTCTCCTTCGATTTTGGACCAGATTGTGTGGCTAAATGAACTGTATAAAAATAATCTGTTGATATACTTCTTAAAATGTTTGATCAATTTAGATTTTTAAACAACGTAGTTAGATGAATCGCATGGTCCAAAGGACCAAAAAGAAATCTTGAAAAATAGTATAATAATTAACATTAACAGTTATTAATAATAACGCACACACTTCGCAGGCCAAACAAGATATTTCTCTTGTTTTTTAACACTAGGAAGACCAGAGCGGTCATGTTGACGGCTGCGAAGGCTTAGTTTAATTATATCTAGGGAGTGGTAAACTTTAGTGTCTATAATCTTTTGACTTTTCATGAACACGCCATGTGATTTTTCTTTAAAGTGTTTCCTTTCTGTTGGCAATAGTTTTTTAGTAAAATCACGTTATAACTAAAAAGACCAGAAGCAGTCAATCGGACCGTTAGTAATATTGATGTATTTCTCATTGTTGGTTTGTAAGTTTCTTTTTATTATTCCCGACATTAAGTTAAGTTGGTATTATTATTATTATTATTATTATTATTATTATTATTATTATTATTATTATTATTATTATTATTATTATTATTATTATTATTTGTAACCTACATTTGTATATTTTTAATTGAATTTGTAATAACTGTTCATAGAAATGAACTTTTTGTTTATAAAACTATATTTTTTCTTCAGAATATAATTTGGGTTTTCTCAAAAGCAGGAGGTATTACACTGCATTTCTTGAAATTGTGCAACAATAGCTTAGTGAGTAAACTGTGCCTTTTTTTCGAAGATCGTCAACGTGTCAACATTGGCGCCGTGACCATTGTTGTTTCTCTCGTTTTTTGGTGTTAAAGCAACTCGTGGTTATTTTTAGTGGCATGAGTGAACAAAAAGGTCTTTCGCACGGACAAATATTGACTGTTTTGGGGGACATATCAGAAGAAAACTCCGATAATGATTCGATACCTGATGAAGTTGTCAACGATGAAGATCTTGTACCCCATGAAGATAGTTCGTAATGCGAAGTTTGTTCTGATGATGTCCAAACAGTGTACTCGTGCTCTTCATCTATGAGTAATCCACCTGAAGAAATAAGACAACAGAGAGATTATTCGTACGATCTACATCCTGGTGAAATTGTGCTAGGGAAAGATAAGAAAACTGGCTGGTGTGCCAATGACCTAGATGCTAAACAAAAAGGCAGATTCGGACAGTAAAATGTTTTACGTGATTCTCCAGGACCTTCTTCATTCGCCAAATGTAGCTGTGATGATACTAATGTAAACACAGTTTGAAGGGATCTTTTTTTGGTGAATATTTGTTACGGCATATCAAATTGTGTATAGAAACTGAAGCGTGCAACAAAACGAAAGGCAATTCTTGGTCTGTCTCTCTCCAAGAATTAGGTCCTTTTATAAGTTTGCTGTATGCGTGAGGAATTTACAATACTACCCACCTGGATTTAGATTTGATGTGGTCAGTCACCTGGGGGCCACCTATTTTCAGAAATATAATGGCAAAAAATAATAGATTCAAAGAAATTATTCAATATCTACGTTTCGACCTGCGTTCAACCAGATCTCAAAGACTCCAAACAGATAAAACAGATACATTGGCATTTTCTGTGTGGAAAAGATTGATCAAAAATTGTTGTGCATGTGGTGGTGAAAATCTCACTGCCGATGAACAGCTTCTTCCCTGTAAAGCACGATGCAGATTCATTCAGTACTTGGGTAGCAAACCTGATAAATTCGGAATTAAATTCTGGCTTCTGGTAGATGTCGACTCGAAGTACATTTGTAATCGATTTCCATACCTTGGTAAAGATGAACATGATCGGACAGTGAATCTTTGGAAGAGCATGTTGTTATGAAACTCATGGAACCATACGTAAACAAAGGACATAATGTGACGTCGGACAATTTTTTCACCAGTCTAAATTTAAATGAAAGGCTAAAACCAAAGAAAACAAGTATTGTTAGTACAGTCAATTGAGTAAGAAGAGAATTTTCGGACACTACCAAAATACCAAAGATGGATCTTCACAGATCAATTGTACTAAAAACAGCGAGCGACACTATGTTAACTATTTACCAAGGAAAGAAAAACAAGAATGTTTTAGTTCTTAGTACTCTTCACAGCAGTATTGAAGTAACCGGAGGTGCTAAGAAGAAACCTGAAACAATCCATTTCTATAAACAGACCAAGTGCGGTGTTGATGTAGTTGATCGAATGACTCGGAAGAATTCAGTTCGAGCAACGTGTCGTCGTTAGCCCGTGTACGCCTTTTTCAATGTCCTCGATCTAGCTGGGATCAATGCTTGAATCATTTTCAAGCAATTAAGAAGGAAAAAATATTTCAAGGCACGAGTTTTTATTGCAGCTGATAGAGGCTCTAAAATCGGATTATGTGAAATCAAAAGAACTAAAGCAAGTAGTTACATATATTCCATCAACTTCAGCAGTGAATCGAAAGGGAAGTGAGTGTTAAGTACTCGTGAAGTTCAACCGAAACAAACTTCGGAAACCTGTAGTGGTTGTAAAAAAATCTGTGGTAAGTACTCTGGAGAGGTAATCAAAACCATCACATGCAATGTGTACGCTGCAAAAGATTAGTACTCAGTAACTGTAAAATATTTTTCGAAATGAACATGTTTACTGCGCGAGCATGATTTTGTGATTCGTAAGCCTATATATGAGACCACGCACCACCAGAGACAGTTATGAGGAAACCAATTCCGCGATCTGGCGGAGTCCTTTGACAGAAGCAGTACCCTCCACGTAAGAAAGGGAAGAAAAAACAGAAAACTGGACAAACGCAAGTGAATATCTCCAATTCTTCAAATCCTGTTGAAATACATCATCATGCACAAAGTTTCATCAACAGTATTGAACACGTTTCTCGAAATGCGACGTATATACCTATGGGGAAGAAACACATAATAATGAACAACGAAAATTACTGCTTTTCAGATAATTTTTAATCAACAAATGTCTGTTTAGATGCTGACAGAAACGCCACTGTTATTTCTACGGCGGCACAGAACATAGAAAATTAGGGACGTTATTTACATCTTTCAACAACTGATTTTTTATTCGAGGTCATTGAACCTACCCTCATGTAAACCTACACTGGAATGTCTCACTTCAATTGAAGCACCACGTCAACATATTAAGAGGAAAATGATGTTAAAGTCTCATAATACTTGCAGCATAGAAGAATCCTTGCCAAAAACGGAAACTGAAATACTTTCGAAATAACTTTTGTAATATTCTTCGTTCTGTATTCTTCCTTAACAACAATCATAATAGAGTAGCGACTGATTTGGTAGCAAGAAAGCATTGTTTCAGGTTAGAAGTACACAGAAAAGCAGACAACATATAAGGAATCAAATAGAACACGCCAAACATTTTGTTTTTTTAATTGTTGTGTTACAATCTGAATCTTTCAACGTGAGGCTTCTGAGCAGATGTGATCGCTCGATTAATAAAGAAGGAAACATAACCTTACCCAACAATGAAATTGTGGGCATGATCCACTTTAATTCAAATGCATTTATTCCTCAGTTTGTAACATCATCATCTTCGTCGTCAACATTTTCCATACTGTGTGTTTGTGTGAAGATACAAAATATCGTAGTTTCTACTAATAACGATAGTTTCGTTTGAAGTCTCAGGAACGACCTTGTTAATTATTCGTATACTTTATCAGCTTTCCTAGAATTTCACAGTCTATGGGAATCAATGCAATATTGGTTGGAAATATGGTCGAAGCAGAAAGTATTCTTTAGAAGACAATCATAACAAACAACATTATTTTCACAGAAAATACTAACAATATGACTGCGTTTTCGCCATCGTTATCTATTTCAATGCCTTCAACAGTACCTGAAGTCCCAGGATCTAATGAAATTGGAGAAATTGTTTGTATTAATCTAGAGGTTGAATCAGAAATGGCAGCTGACGAGGAAGAGGAATAATGTGGCCAATTTTCACACAATTTGCTACTTCCAAATCTAACATTTTGAAATACAAATTAATGATGCTTTAATTATTGATATGTCTAACTCTTGCTCGTCAAATCGTAGAACAGAGCCAGTAATTGAAAAGTTTACAACAAGTTAACTTGAAGCGGATGAAAAGCATCAAGTTGAAACAGTTTGTAAGCAAGTTACTTACGCGAAGTTTCAGCATCAATTAGTTCTACATCTTGAAGAGATTCAGGAAGAAAATGACAAAATAAATGACATCACTTTTCTGGAAAAGACAATGAACATGACTGAGATATCAAGTAGGAAGTCGTCATCATTCTCTGTTTCTTCGTCTCCAACGAAAGTTCCAGGATCAAACTAATTTGAGAAAAATTCTACAATAGGGACAGTAATAAAAATGTTTGCAACAAATGAAATTGAAGAGAATCAAAGCACTGCGTGAAGTCTGTACAAGAATTACTTCTACCTGCTAAAGAGATTCACAAAGAAATTGTCAATCTAACTGACAATATAACTTTTGGAGAAAACACTGGAAGCTGGAATCCGTTACCAGCTAACAAGTCGCCATTCTTGATTTCGACGTCTCCAACGGATGTTTCAGCAGGAAACCAAATTGAACAGAATGGTAATGAAAATTCAGAGATAAAATCAGTAGTATCAGCAAACGAGAAACAGGTAAAAAGGGACTAATTCACATATAGTCTGTTTTTTGAAAACTTTCCTGTTGAAGTTCAAGTGATGATCATAAATTTAGAAGCTTCATACAATAAAATTCTTGGTAGCCAATTTTTAGTCGAAATTCCGCAAACTACTTAGAAAAGTCAAGACTAGTTATCTGTTGTTGGAAGTAGCAGAGAAAGGAAAAGAATTGGGAGCATTGCTCAACGAAAAAATACCATTTTTCAAAACGTTTGAAATGGAGCTCTGGGTTCACTTATGTTCTGATTATTTAAGAACGAAAAAAATAAAAATACTAAATGACAGATCAAGATAATGACAGCTGTTGTCTCCTTCGATTTTGGACCAGATTGTGTGGCTAAATGAACTGTATAAAAATAATCTGTTGATATACTTCTTAAAATGTTTGATCAATTTAGATTTTTAAACGACGTAGTTAGATGAATCGCATGGTCCAAAGGACCAAAAGGAAATCTTGAAAAATAGTATAATAATTAATATTAACAGTTATTAATAATAACGCATACACTTCGCAAGCCAAACAAAATATTTCTCTTGGTTTTTAACACTAGGAAGACCAGAGCGGTCATGTTGACGGCTGCGAAGGCTTAGTTTAATTATATCTAGGGAGTGGTAAATTTTTAGTGTCTATAATCTTTTGACTTTTCATGAACACGGCATGTGATTTTTCTTTAAAGTGTTTCCTTTCTGTTGGCAATAGTTTTTTAGTAAAATCACGTTATAACTAAAAAGACCAGAAGCAGTCAATCGGACCGTTAGTAATATTGATGTATTTCTCATTGTTGGTTTGTAAGTTTCTTTTTATTATTCCCGACATTAAGTTTAGTTGGTATTATTATTATTATTATTATTATTATTATTATTATTATTATTATTTGTAACCTACATTTGTATATTTTTTAATTGATTTTGTAATAACTGTTCATAGAAATGAACTTTTTGTTTATAAAACTATATTTTTTCTTCAGAATATAATTTGGGTTTTCCTAAAAGCAGGAAGTATTACACTGCATTTCTTGAAATTGTGCAACAATAGCTTAGTGAGTAAACTGTGCCTTTTCTTCGAAGATCGTCAACGTGTCAACATTGGCGCCGTGATCATTGTTGTTTCTCTCGTTTTTTGGTGTTAAAGCAACTCGTGGTTATTTTTAGTGGCATGAGTGAACAAAAAGGTCTTTCGCACGGACAAATATTGACTGTTTTGGGTGACATATCAGAAGAAATCTCCGATAATGATTCGATACCTGATGAAGTTGTCAACGATGAAGATCTTGTACCCCATGAAGACAGTTCGTCATGCGAAGTTTGTTCTGATGATGTCCAAACAGTGTACTCGTGCTCTTCATCTATGAGTAACCCACCTGAAGAAATAAGACAACAGAGAGATTATTCGTACGATCTACATCCTGGTGAAATTGTGCTAGGGAAAGATAAGAAAACTGGCTGGTGTGCCAATGACCTAGATTCTAAACAAAAAGACAGATTCGGACAGTAAAATGTTTTACGTGATTCTCCAGGACCTTCTTCATTCGCCAAATGTAGCTGTGATGATACTAATGTAAACACAGTTTGAAGGGATCTTTTTTTGGTGAATATTTGTTACGGCATATCAAATTGTGTATAGAAACTGAAGCGTGCAACAAAACGAAAGGCAATTCTTGGTCTGTCTCTCTCCAAGAATTAGGTGCTTTTATAAGTTTGCTGTATGCGTGAGGAATTTACAATACTACCCACCTGGATTTAGATTTGATGTGGTCAGTCACCTGGGGGCCACCTATTTTCAGAAATATAATGGCAAAAAATAATAGATTCAAAGAAATTATTCAATATCTACGTTTCGACCTGCGTTCAACCAGATCTCAAAGACTCCAAACAGATAAAACAGATACATTGGCATTTTCTGTGTGGAAAAGATTGATCAAAAATTGTTGTGCATGTGGTGGTGAAAATCTCACTGCCGATGAACAGCTTCTTCCCTGTAAAGCACGATGCAGATTCATTCAGTACTTGGGTAGCAAACCTGATAAATTCGGAATTAACACTAGGAGCATCATAATCTTGCTTATACTAGAAGCATCAAACGGGTCATTTTGACCCCTACTTAAAAATGTACACATTAAGCAGTAGTACTCTTTACTTTTTGTATACTTTTGGTTTTATTGTTGGGTTTTGTTAATTATAAATCCAAATTTCATTATTTTCATTGTTTATTTTACATTTGTTATTGTTCATAGTGAATAATTATAATATTAAAACTCTCGTAATCTATAGAGTTACTTAAAATGAAGTTACATAATATCGCAGATATAATTAACACTACTTATTGTTACTGTAGCATATCTTAGCTTCCCTTCAAACACCATACACAATAGGAATTAAAATAAAATATAATAACAAATGAATTAGAACATGAACTTCTCTACAAGTAGGTATGTTTTGTAATGTTCACATCTACATACCTACTCATCACATTTTGAACAAACGTACTTTTTTGGGATCTGTGTTCAGGACCCACAGACTTCCCTCTTACGGTGGAAATATTGAGCTTGTGTCTTGTTACCATTCCACTCAGCAATTTGACATCTCTTCCGCTTGGTTGTTTGAAGCAAGGCAGCTACAGACTGTTTGGTATGATTACCGTCTTCCTTTATTGTCTTCATCTCCGAGCGTAGTTCCTCTCCTAATGCCAAAAGGAATTGGTGGCGAGTGATATTTTCCCTGTTACCACCTTGTAGAGAACCAACGCATTTATGGCTGCCAAATCAAGGATGTTATAGAAAATCTTCACTGGCTATCCTCTACTCGCAGCTTTCACGGAGTACTTTCGTGTCATCCGGTCGATTACATCAACTCGAACCTTTTGCTTATTGTAAAATAAAATGGTTTAAGGCTTCTTCTTGTTATGGCTGATATCGGTGTCAACATGAAAGTGAAGGCTGCTCAAAATAAGGACATTTTTGTCCTTCTTACAATGATACGCCGTGAGCTTGATATCATCTTCAGTTTCCAGTGCAGTTGTACTCTATAGGTCCTTTCCCTCGACTTTTCTTTTTCACTGAATCTGGAACTTCTCTCCTGTTGTTACGGATAATTCCTACCAAAGTGATATTATATTTCTTGAGATCACGAATGAGGCGTAGAGATGTGAGAAAGTTGTCACATATGACATTCAATCCGGATTCTGCGAAAGGTCTCACAAGCTTCTGTACAACAAATTCACCAAGCTGTGTGTTTGCTGGTCGTTCACCATCCTTTCCTAAATTAATATGTATTTTTGTTCCACTTCCACTAGCATCCAGAAATTTACGACATATTTGTCTGTTTTGTTGCCCATGAACTGTATGAATTAGCAAGGGTCTTCGTTGGAAACAGTTGTTCATCAACCATACAATAAGGTTCTGGAATGTAAGACTTTTGAAAGTTTTAAATAAAAGCTTTCCAAAAAGTGGAAATCATACAAAACTTGTCATATCGATATTTTTCCATCCTAATACTTTTATATCAAATCTTAGAAATCGCATGAGTTCTCTAAATCTTCTTATTGGCATTGCATCACTGAAAACTCGCGGTCCCCATCTTTTTTTCACCAAAGGCCCTTTATGCTAACCCCCTTCATTCCTAAAGCACCGCGAAGATATAACAACCCTATGAAGGAATATAATTCTTGAAGTGAAACTGACCAAGTTGGGTCCTTCACAACTCTTTGGGCATCGACTTCTGTTCACTTCTTTATATAACGCATAACAGGTTCATCTATTATAAGTCTGAAACAACTAGAAACTTTGTCGCCGTCGTGTCGAAAGCATATGGGGTTAGATCTGGAGTTTACGGAACTTGTTATAATGTTTAGCCCTTTCGCGAACGCTTGCACAGGCTTGTTCGACCCAAGCTCTCTGATCTCTGGATAATTCCGAATTTTCATCATCCGTTGCATCTCCCATGCTTCCACTGCCACTAAATTCATCATTACTCGCAAAAACACTTTAACAATCTTTCAATTCATCAATGCTGATATCACCAGTGTACTCATCGTCACTTCGATCACTACAGTCACCACCAGAGTTAATTCCATCAATAGCTTGTAGTTTTTGTAGTATTTCTTATGACGAAAGTTTTTCTCAGCACTCATCAAGCACTACACTAACAGCAACCACTTACAACACGTATAATGAATTATTTTTTTTTTCAGCTAGCGCACGCTAGCTACTACCCGAAGAGGGTTACACCCTCTGTAGGGGAAGAGATGCAAGAAAATGTAGTACGATGTGCAGGAATCAGTGGTGGGGATATGGGTAGATCCAAAACTTTATTGCACATACTGTAACGGTCTTTATGGAATTTAACCATAAACATAAGGTAAGGTAGGTACATACTTCAGTGAAGGAAGTAATAACTGGTAATGATATTATGTGAGATGATGAAATGAAGTGCGAAAGACATCACAACACACAGGTTCTGTTAGTGGAACAAATGCAGGTTATCTTCTCGCCTAGGGGCGACGCTAGGCATTAATGAAGACACAGGAGCCCTGTTAGTACAGAAGGTGTTACTGTGCGTATGATGGCCATATGTGAGGTAGATGAACGGCTGTAGCGTATGGCTCGTAGTAGACGGCGTCAGGGTGGTCTGGAGGCAGAGTGTAACGGTACAAAGTGAATAGTAATGAGAGCGGAGGGTACAGAGCAGCAACGGAGGAGGCACTTCGAGCGTGGTCGGCAAAAGTTTGCTGAAGGAGTGGATGATTGTTGTGCAAGCGCTGGGTGATATATTTAGTACGTAGTGTTTCTAGATGATATAAGATGTGCGGAAATGTAAGTCTATTGTAGAGATCTTGAGTGGGACTAGGCAATTTGATACGAAAAGCGATTCTCAAGGCATGACGTTCCAGGATGAGTAATTTCTCGTAGTATGAGGTCGGAGCAGATATCCAAGCTGTAAATCCGTACGTGAGAATAGGGCGGAGAAAAACTTTGTATGTGTTCAGAATTGTATGAGTATGGAGTCCCCAGGTAGTTCCAGCAAGACTTTTCAGAAGATTGAGGCGAGAGTACGCCTTCTTGGAGATATCTTTCAGATGTGCTGTCCAGGTTAGATGGTGATCGAAGGTTACTCCTAGATATTTGACACTGCGAGTAGGTTTTAAAGGTACATCTTGTACAGTGAGGTTCAAGAGTGTTGGGTTGCGATGTACACGGGAGCGACGCTTCGGAGCAAGAAATACAATAGATTGAGTTTTTGCTGGGTTTATTTTCAGTCTCCAGTGGGAGCACCAATCAACAAAGGCATTGATAGCATCCTGGAGAGCCAAATTGAGCTGATGAAATGTTTTTCCCGTGGCAAAAAGTGCAGTGTCATCGGCATACTGAAAGAGCTTAACAGAATCTGGGATTGCTGGGAAATCAGAAACGAATAGGATATATAGTAAGGGCGACAAAGCCGATCCTTGGGGAACTCCAGAATGAAGAAAAATAGGAAATGAAAAACTAGTGTTGATACAGACGTAAGCCAGTCGACAGCTAAGAAAATTAAAGATGAATCGAAGATAAGCAATAGGCAGGCGAAGCTGTTTGAGTTTATAGATGAGAGCGGGATGCCAGACCTTGTCGAATGCCTTCTCGAGATCAAACAGGACCAAGCAGGATGGATTGCCTGTGTTAAAATGAT
The DNA here is from genome assembly GCF_964235325.1 of Thermobia domestica. Taxonomy (NCBI): domain Eukaryota; kingdom Metazoa; phylum Arthropoda; class Insecta; order Zygentoma; family Lepismatidae; genus Thermobia; species Thermobia domestica. The sequence goes on along the minus strand of NC_137463.1, from coordinate 97,278,689 downwards.
TAGATATGGAATTTGAGAGGCGAAGCAATTGGTCATTAATACTAAAAGAAGGTCTGAAACCAGCTTGTTCGAGTGGAATGACGTCATGATGTGCCAAGTATGAATGAAGACGTTTGACAATGATCCGTTCCAATATTTTACTGAAGGTCGATGTTAGTTGAATAGGACGGTATGAGCTAACAGAAGCAACAGGTTTATGTGGTTTGAGAAACATAAGAGTTTTCGAAGTTTTCCAGTCAGCAGGTACAAAGCCAGTGCGAAGAATAAAGGTAAAGATGTGACAAAGCAGATATAAGACTACGTACGGACTTTCTTTAATATGTCTATATGTAATAGAATCCATGCCAGGGGCTGTGTTACGTCTGTGAGCTACAACTGAAGTGACGTCAAAGATAGAGATTGGTGCAGTAAGTGGATTGTTGTCGGGCAGAGTGTGATTAACATTAGGCTGGAGATGAGGAGAATCCAGATTGAGTTTGTCGACTGGATGCGAACGATGGGGATAGTCAGGTGCAAGAGGTGTAAAGATGTCCTGGAGATACCTTGCAAACGCATTTGCCTTATCTGTATCGGTATGCAGCGGAGTATTCTTGTCGATAAGAGGATATGTTGTGCGAGTATTGCGACCTGTAAGTTGCCGGAATCGTTTCCAGTATTGAGTGGGGTGTGAAAGTGAACCGAGATTGTTGCAAGCTTTGACCCAGCATCGCAATTTGTAAGCTTTAAGGTAGTTATGTACCGTTCGTTGCAACTGCCGGTAATGATGAAGAGAGTCAAGGTTGCCAGTGGCAGCATAATCTCTATAAAACTGTCGGGACCGTTTGATCAATGGTAAGTAGTGAGGCGGTAAAGAGGGGCGAAAAGTCGAAACTGTTGACTTAGGAATATATTTGTCTGTGGCGTTATGCATAGTATTGACCAGAGCATCCAGAGTTTCAGAAAGTTCTGATTCTGCAGTTGGTGGAGGTAAATGATGAAGATGATCCTGAAGATACGATCTGTAGGCAGTCCAATTTGCTTTATCGTAACGATAGATAGTACGGTGAGGAGAAGGCTGAGAAGTGGTAGTTACACGGGTCTGAATGTCTAGTTTGATTGGAGCATGATCGCTACCAATAAGATCAAGAACGTTAACACAGCTACGATGTGATATGTTGCTCGAAACAATAGCTATATCTGGAGTAGTCTGACTCGTGGGACGAGTCGGTTTTGGAAGTGGCAGAGTCACTCCAGTAGTATGACTGGTGATGTAATTGAGGAAACGGTCCCGTTGCGTATGTGTCCGGCTATGTAGATTCACATCTGCCATAATTATGTAGGTTCGGAAGGTATTTGAGATATACTGAAAGAAGCTGAACGGAATATCGTGCCCAGGACGGATGTATATGGTTGCTACAGTCACATACAATTCCTTGTAGTATAATGATGTGATAAGGTATTCAGGAAGATTGTGCAGAGCCGGAGAATGACTCCGAAATGGAATAGAAGGTGAAAACCCAATCGCTACTCCCCCATTGGCTCGCATAGCAGGTAAAGTGCTATCTTGACGTAACAATTGGAAGCGAGGTATGCGGCATGACAATCGGGATGTGAGATGTGTCTCATTAAGGATAAAGGCATGGATTTGTTCTTCGAGTAAAAGTGCTTCGAAGAGCGGCTTATGCTTTGGTAAAGAACGGATATTTAAGAACAAGAAAGAAAGCGCCATAATGCAGTGAATGATAATATGGATGGCTAGAGGATAGCTCTTAAACCTCGGTTTCGAGTGCATTTGAGTGATAATAGACATTATTGCCGGAATATGTTGGGCAGATATTGGCGTGGAAAATTGCTTTAGCCGCGGTTTGAATTTGTTGGGCGATGTGATCTCGAAGGAATGGATGGATATTCTGTAGCGAGAAAGTAAGGAAGGTGAGAAGCTGATGGACAGTTACAGGTTGTTGTAAGACTGGATTGGCGGGTGGTTGGATTTGTTCCGGTATGCGTAATGGTGCCACAGTTTCTGGTTTTGTTGGTTCCGGAGCTGGTTTAGATCGGCATTTGTAACTGTATGTCGGGTGAGAATGATCCTGACACGTGGAGCAGGTTGGAGGTGATTGTAAATTTGTACAGCTTCTTGTAGGATGTGGGCCGGAACAGTAACCACATTTGAACGGATTTCTACATTGGGAAGTAGAGTGTTGACCATATACCTGACACCGTTCACAGCGAAGGGGTAAAGGAGCGGAGGTGCGTGACGGTTCAACACGATGGCGTTGTTTATAGATATAGGCGCCACGGGTGAGTAACTCATCGATAGTCTGTTGAGAGTTTGTGAGAACCCGCACCATGTATGTCAACCCATGATCGTTTTTGATTCGGATACATTTTATGATACTGTGCCCTTCCAGTTTAAGTTCTTCAAAGACCTCCTCGTCACTATAGCTCGGATCTACCCCTCGTATAACGACAGACAATGTTGGTGATTTCCTCGGAGGTGGTGGCTGTTTCGGGCGTTGGTCGCTAAGCTTTGTCATGGTTGATTTGGAGCCAAAAATCTCAAAGCTGCACTTGTTCCGTGTCGTACGGAGAAATTCCGGGTCAGGTGTCTTAATAATCATGCCATTCCTAGTCTTGACGATTTGAGTGATGTTCGCCCGAGGCAAGTATTTTGTGATCTGTACTAAAAGTAGCTTTGGATTTGAAAATTTTGGATCAAAGTTCTGAAGCAGGAAAGAATGGATGGTTGGTCGACTAGGAGGAGGCAGGTTTGGAAACTGACGGTCATCCTGAATGTCAATGATCATGGATGCCTCAGAGCTGGCATCGCTTAGCTTGTGTTGACGTTTAGCGGGTGGTAGTTTTGTGGATGCAACTGGAGAACGTTGACGAGCTGATGAACCCTGACTGCTAGAAATCCTTTCCAGAGAATGGCAACGTCGTCTAAGCGGTTTCCCGGATGAGCAAGAAGGTTCCGGTGCTATAGGGGGTAAGCCAGAATGTTGTCCAATGACCGGTTGAGACGCCATAAGTCACGGTGTAGATAATGAGTGAAACAGTGTGACGAAATGAACAGATGAAATGAATGAATGATGAAGCTAAGCTTCCAAAAATATGTACACTAATGTGTACGGTAACGCAGTCTCCACTCGAGTGAAACCCTTAATCTCTCCCACTCTCTCGCCCGTTGCTGAGACTTGCCGTACTTGCGTCCACAAATACGTAATAATCACAGCCTGGACTTGACACTGAGAAAACAATGCCTCCAATGGGAAAGCTGGAAACCAGCGAAGAGATCTAATGAATTATATCAATCACAAAACTAATACTAATTAGTATTATAAAAATATGTGAGTATCGTAATTTTTGCAGTTGTCAATAATCCGCATTGTAGGCATGAGGGTCAAAATGACCCCTGTGAGGCTTCTAGGTAAAATTCAAAAAAATTGGCTATATATAAATATTTTTAAATGTCAAAATGTGATTAAGTTAGAGTGTTGGTAAAGTGATAAAAAGTCATGACATCTCGTGGCCACACTTTCATAACTTTAGAAATTATAATAAATTAATCAACCAGACGGGTCAAAATGACCCCTCTGATGCTTCTAGTGTTGGCTTCTGGTAGATGTCGACTCGAAGTACATTTGTAATCGATTTCCATACCTTGGTAAAGATGAACATGATCGGACAATGAATCTTTGGAAGAGCATGTTATGAAACTCATGGAACCATACGTAAACAAAGGACATAATGTGACGTCGGACAATTTTTTCACCAGTCTAAATTTAAATGAAAGGCTAAAACCAAAGAAAACAAGTATTGTTAGTACAGTCAATTGAGTAAGAAGAGAATTTTCGGACACTACCAAAATGCCAAAGATGGATCTTCACAGATCAATTGTACTAAAAACAGCGAGCGACACTATGTTAACTATTTACCAAGGAAAGAAAAACAAGAATGTTTTAGTTCTTAGTACTCTTCACAGCAGTGTTGAAGTAACCGGAGGTGCTAAGAAGAAACCTGAAACAATCCATTTCTATAAACAGACCAAGTGCGGTGTTGATGTAGTTGATCAAATGTCTCGGAAGTATTCAGTTCGAGCAGCGTGTCGTCGTTAGCCCGTGTACGCCATTTTCAATATCTTGGATCTAGCTGGGATCAATGCTTGAATAATTTTCAAGAAATAAACAAGGAAAAAATATTTCAAGGCACCAGTTTTTATTGCAGCTGATAGAGGCTCTAAAATCGGATTATGTGAAATCAAAAGAACTAAAGCAAGTAGTTACATATATTCCATCAACTTCAGCAGTCAATCGAAAGCGAAGTGAGTGTCAAGTACTTGCGAAGTGCAACCGAAACAAACTTCCGAAACCTGTAGTGGTTGTAAAAAAATCTGTGTTAAGTGCTCTGGAGAGGTAATCAAAACCATCACATGCAATGTGTGCGCTGCAAAAGATTAGTACTCAGTAACTGTAAAATATTTTTCGAAATGAACATGTTTGCTGCGCGAGCATGATTTTGTGATTCGTAAGCCTATATATGAGACCACGCACCACCAGAGGCAGTTATGAGGAAACCAATTCCGCGATCTGGCGGAGTCCTTTGACAGAAGCAGTACCCTCCACGTAAGAAAGGGAAGAAAGAATAGAAAACTGGACAAACGCAAGTGAGTATCTCCAATTCTTGAAATTCTGTTGAAATACATCATCATACACAAAGTTTCATCAACAGGAATGAACACGTTTCTCTAAATGCGACGTATATACCTACGGGGAAGAAACAAATAATAATGAACAACGAAAATTACTGCTTTTCAGATCATTTTTAATCAACAAAATTCTGTTTAGATGCTGACAGAAACGCCACTGTTATTTCTACGGCGGCACAGAACATAGAAAATTAGGGACGTTATTTACATCTTTCAACAACTGATTTTTTATTCGAGGTCATTGAACCTACCATCATGTAAACCTCCACTGGAATGTCTCACTTCAATTGAAGCACCACGTCAACATATTAAGAGGAAAATTATGTTGAAGTCTCATAATGCTTGCAGCATAGAAGAATCCTTGCCAAAAACGGAAACTGAAATACTTTCGAAATAACTTTTGTAATATTCTTCGTTCTGTATTCTTCCTTAACAACAATCATAATAGAGTAGCGACTGATTTGGTAGCAAGAAAGCATTGTTTCAGGTTAGAAGTACACAGAAAAGCAGACAACATATAAGGAATCAAATAGAACACGCCAAACATTTTGTTTTTTTTGATTGTTGTGTTACAATCTGAATCTTTCAACGTGAGGCTTCTGAGCAGATGTGATCGCTCGATTAATAAAGAAGGAAACATAACCTTACCCAACAATGAATTTCTGGGCATGATTCACTTTAATTCAAATGCATTTATTCCTCAGTTTGTAACATCATCATCTTCGTCGTCAACATTTTCCATACTGTGTGTTTGTGTGAAGATACAAAATATCGTAGTTTCTACTAATAACGATAGTTTCGTTTGAAGTCTCAGGAACGACCTTGTTAATTATTCGTATACTTCATCAGCTTTCCTAGACTTCTCACAGTCTATGGGAATCAATGAAATATTGGATGGAAATATGGGCGAAGTAGGAAGTATTCTTTAGAAGACAATCATAACAAACAACATTATTTTCACAGAAAATACTAACAATATGACTGCGTTTTCGCCATCATTATCTATTTCAATGCCTTCAACAGTACCTGAAGTCCCAGGATCTAATGAAATTGGAGAAATTGTTTGTATTAATTTAGAGGTTGAATTAGAAATGGCAGCTGACGAGAAAGAGGAATAAAGTGGCCAATTTTCACACAATTTGCTACTTCCAAATCTAACATTTTAAAATACAAGTTAATGATGCTTTAATTATTGATATGTCTAACTCTTGCTCGTCAAATCGTAGAACAGAGCCAGTAATTGAAAAGTTTACAACAAGTTAACTTGAAGCGGATGAAAAGCATCAAGTTGAAACAGTTTGTAAGCAAGTTACTTACGCGAAGTCTCAGCATCAATTAGTTCTACCTCTTGAACAGATTCAGGAAGAAAATGACAAAATAAATGACATCACTTTTCTGGAAAAGACAATGAACATGACTGAGATATCAGGTAGGAAGTCGTCACCATTCTCTGTTTCTTCGTCTCCAACGAAAGTTCCAGGATCAAACCAATTTTAGAAAAATTCTACAACAGAGCCAGTAATTAAAATGTTTGCAGCAAATGAAATTAAAGAGAATGAAAAGCACTGCGTGAAGTCTGTACAAGAATTACTTCTACCTGCTAAAGAGATTCACAAAGAAATTGTCAATCTAACTGACAACACAACTTTGGAGAAAACACTGGAAACACGATCGTTACGATTCGAATCCGTTACCAGCTAACAAGTCGCCATTCTTGATTTCGACGTCTCTAACGGATGTTTCAGCAGGAAACCAAATTGAACAGAATGGTAATGAAAATTCAGAGATAAAATCAGTAGTATCAGCAAATGAGAAACAGGTAAAAAGTGACTTATTGACATATAGTCTGTTTTTTGAAAACTTTCCTGTTGAAGTTCAAGTGATGATCATAAATTTAGAAGCTTCATACAATAAAATTCTTGGTAGCCAATTTTTAGTCGAAATTCCGCAAACTACTTAGAAAAGTCAAGACTAGTTATCTGTTGTTGGAAGTAGCAGAGAAAGGAAAAGAATTGGGAGCATTGCTCAACGAAAAAATACCATTTTTCAAAACGTTTGAAATGGAGCTCTGGGTTCACTTATGTTCTGATTATTTAAGAACGAAAAAAATAAAAATACTAAATAGAGTATATAGCGATGCCGAAAAACAGCTAAAAAGCTGATTTCGGAATATTTCAATTCGGATCAAGATAATGACAGCTGTTGTCTCCTTCGATTTTGGACCAGATTGTGTGGCTAAATGAACTGTATAAAAGTACTCTGTTGATATACTTCTTAAAATGTTTGATCAATTTAGATTTTTAAACGACGTAGTTAGATTAGCAATGTTGGATTCGTGAGCATGCATATATATATATATATATATATATATATATATATATATATATTCGAGGTTTACTTGTTATTTTCTTATCTCATTGTCCTCAAAATTTTGATTAACGGTACACGAAATGATGATTTACTGGAAACAATAACCTATATCCGAAAGCAATGTTTTTTTTTTTTTACTTATTTATTTTCATCTTACTCTGTGTAATAATATAGATGTTTCGTTGGTGAAACTAAGTTTGCAGTTACTTTCCTTAGATTGTCCTCTTTATTTTTCCCATCAAGAACCCAGGATTGACTTTTTTGAATATTTTATTTTGATTTCATATAAAATTACAACATATTTGACGTGAACAGAAATTTAACACGTCTTTTCTCCGTTACACGTCCTCCAAAAGCCATAATATCAAATTGGCCGCTCCTGGTCTCTCCAGGTAGATCAAAAGTTTGGTCTTCCGAGTGTTAATATTACTACCGATTTACTCCGAATTAAAAATGAAGTTTTTGGTTCACCAAAAGACTGCTAAAGAAATGTTTAGTCTGAGTTACTTAAAATAATACATTTTAAAAGATTGTCAAAACGATCGCAACTTGGAGAAAATTGGTCATTATACATGTTGAAGTCATCGGTCTAGCTGATATTCTCGTATTATTTAAGGCAATAAACTTTTTTTTTTTTTTTTTTTGCAAAACCTACCGTTATCAAAGTCGAAGAGGCTTTTGAACCGTGTAACCTGGTATATGTTTAAGCTGTCGAAGATTGTTACCTAACTGCTGTTTCTTTTCAACATACCTGAATTTCATGTTTTAATTATGCTGTTTATATACAGTTTGATATTTGTGTAGTAAATATCCATCAAGTTAGAATTATACGTAATCAAGTACTAATAAAAAACAAATTGACAAATACCTAATAAAATGTTTAAGAAAACGCTAATTTTTGGTTTAAATCTGTTCTTGTGGGCAAGAGTAAGAATTTCCAACTTACTTTAAGACATATTGTCTGGTAAAAATCCTTCTAGCCAAGAATGTATTCCCAGTCCATAATGAGTAATCTAAAGTCTACTGACTTCCTCTCCCCAAAAAACAATAAAACTTTTAAACTTATTAAATAATTCTAACATCTTATTCTCCTACCTAGCCGTTGAATATATATTTCTTTCCTTCTTTCAATACATTTTACACATTTTAATTCAGAGTTTTAGTTTTTCTTTTAACCGAATTTCAACTGATGCATTTAAAACTTCCATTTCCATTATTTCAATGACGCACTTCCATGATTCCTTATGAACTACCATTCTATAAACAGATGTTCTTAAACGGTTTGATATAAAGCCATCCTTTTTCAGGAAAAGGACCATCATCCTCGGACAGAGGTGGGGTTAAGAATGTAGCTTCATTCATCATTCAATAATCAGCTTTCATCTGTCTGACCTCTGAATTGTGAATACTGCTACTAGATTCGCGGGATCCACTTGACAGAAACTTTATACGCCCTGCTCTCATAGAAGTGGATGCGTACCATTCCGTCCTAGCTTTTGTTCAGTGTTTTCCTTATGCTAAAAAAAATCACACCTATTATTTGTTACTTGTTATGGGTTGATGAGTTCTATTTAATTAATTCAGATTTTCCCCCCCTTTTATAGGCCTATACGTCTTCTTATGCCGAGTCTATATACTTTTGTCGACGGGAATAGTGGTTTAATGCTTCTCACGAGACCAAGTTTTCTCCACGTTTGTCCTTCGCTGAGGGAGTGTTTATCTGATAGCGAAGGGAGTAGCATTAGTTCTCCTCATGGGCGTCCCGGTGTAGTGTTGCAGCAAACATATGCGTTTTTCATTTATAAGTATTAATAATAAAACACTTATGGGAAAGTTTTTAAATTTCGGCTCCATCCCTCTCGTAAAATGGCTATATCTTATGTGGGCGGGACCACAACTCAACCCAGTCTAGAGAATATGGAAAAGAACAATCGCGATTCCTGTAGTCCAATATCTTGTAATTAAAGAAAAGCATGTTGATAATGCGAGTGCTGAATCCAACAGTCCGAAAAGTACTAAAGGCTTTTCCCTTTTGTTACAAAGTTGTCTATACAGCCGAACCGGTTAAAGACATTCGAAAACTATGAAACAGTACTTCGTTAGTGGAAACGGTAGAGGAAAAACAAACTACGAAGCTACTTAGAGTGCATAGCATTGGATCGGTTTATGTATCTATAGAGCCTCACTACCTACGTAGCTGTCTACTGAACGTCAGTCGCGGAGTGATTTCATGTTGGGATCTTCTGAACGCTAGTGAAGAGTGGACTGCAAAGCAACATGTTATAAAAGTACTCGGATTGGTAGTAAGGACTTAGGTGAGATGCTTTCAATCAGTCACTGCTTCTTTCTTTCAGTTTGCGTACGCTAAAGAACTTTGTAAAGCTGGATATTATCGACTAAAAGTTCAACCTTGCAATCCTTGACCTCTTTGAAGTTTTAAATGAAGGGGTGGGTTTATATCAGCACGTCGTGTAATGCGGCGGCTACTATTTGTAATATTTACGGCCATAAAATTCATGCTGCGGAGCTCTGTTTAGATACCACAGCCTATTGTGTTCATTGTAAATATAATCACTTCGCTTTCTCTAGGGACTATTCAGCTTTTCAAACAGAGAAACGAATCCGAGGGCTCATGGTAGCCTCGGGCTCATCCGAGGGCTCATGGTAATTACTTCCGGTATTAATGTAAATTGTCGAATCAGGGAGAGGGTTACAATTCTTCCCGCCTTCCGTTTGCATCCTAGTCGCAACTTGTTTTAGGTATGTTTCAGAGCAGATATTTAATGTTTCCTTACAAACAACGCTCACAGAAAGTAAGAGAATATACCAAAAGCCCTAGTAGTTCCCAACTGTAACTCACAATTGTCACCACTTGTTGTTCGTTGCGATACCCTAAAACTAACGCCACGTCATAGACATTCAACACACAACAAATGGCATCAATTTAAGCCATCACATTCGTCATAATCTTAGCGACTCTGACCTCCCTCAAAGGAAGCCGAAGCCGAAATATCTATCAGTCTGCAAGCTACCAGTTTTACTGAAATCTGATATGGTGGCAAACGACCTGGTAGATAGTGAATGGACGGTAAATTAGATTACGAGGGAATGTTCGTCTCAAACGTTAGTTTTACCAAACATGGTGCTTCCTCAATGAAATCTTAAAGACTGTGACAATTATCTTAAGAACTTTGGTAGTCATCTTAAGGAATTGAAGCAATTGATTTCTGATCACTCACCTGGAGTTATCTGTTTGCATGAAATTCACTTTCAGCTTACACAGTAATTCGTTTCAACTCCTTAAACAATAAACAGGTATTACAAACACACTGATGGACCCGCTGCGGGTAGCATAGCCGTCACTGCGCTCATGTGTTTTTCATTTTCAGTATATGAACCTAGATGTAAGCTTGCAAGCAGTGGCAGTGCAAGCTTTCTTCCCTTACCCAATTACCATCTGTTCCTTATATATTGTATTTTCGGCTACCAATTTGATACAGTCAACTTGAACCACGTGTGTTGATTGTCGAATATTTGAAATCGTACCGTAATCTAATCATCTATTGATCTGTATTCAAACTAATGATCTGGCCTCAAAGTAACTAGATTCCTTAATAATAGTGGAATGACGGTAATGTTATTCACTTTTCTACTGGACACGATACTTACTCAAGCATTGACATGTCTCTATGTAATACTTCTCTTACGAATTCCTTGATATGAAGAGTGCATCCGGATGTCTGTAGGAGTGCCCCTTTTCCAGCTATCGCTGATGATCTACCTATTGCTAATATATGTCATCATTCACACTTCAACCTAAAGCGTGATGATTAGTCAACATTTCTTGAGCTTAGTTTGTTTTATTCTGCTGGTTATTTCCTTGTATGTGCTGTTGTAGACCTATTTGGGAACACAGATTATTACCAATAGTACCCATGATTCAGTCCCAGAATGATTAGACAACGGTTCACGACGACGAGTTTCTCCTGATTTGTGGAAATCTGTGAAGATATCCTGATTCGTTCAAATACTCGTGATATTTTTAATCGGCATTAAAGTGCTGGTAATCTTCAACAATTTCACGTTCATCTTCATAATAGCTTATTTTTGTTATCAAATATTCTGCCTGTTGACAGGTTCTGTTTTTTATTTTCCTTAGGTTCGAGCCTGGAATTGTTTCTTCTACGTTTCTCAATCTTTAGCTTCCTCTTTTAACTCAAAATATTTTCTTGATTTTTCTGAATTATTGATCAGTTGTGTTCTTATAACTGCTGGCTTTTCTTCCGTCTTTCCCTCTATGGCGGTCTGAAGAAGACAATTATCGTTTCAGATATCTTTTCAGTATTACACCAAAGCTTTAACTTATGTTAAAGTGTCTTGCTTGTTGGTCAAACAGACAGGCTTTCAGTTTTCGGGTCAAAAACTCAGTGTACATAATTCTGCACCGATAAATTTCTCTTGTTGATTCGGACTTGCATCTTGATGGCATTTGTCTCTCGTTTGTTGACACACTCCATGTTCAGGATTTGACTCTTGATCGTCGTTTAATAGCACTATATATTCGTAATCTTATACAGTCTTCTTTGCGAGTTCTCAACATGCCTCGAGCACTTTCAAACCACATCTAAGATGCTGATCATATTGTTCTGCTTCGATTATATCATATTCTTATTTGGCTTAAGCTAGATTGTTGTATTGTTTACTCATCAACCCGTTTCTGTCTGCTGTACCACCTTGACACTGCATATCACCTGTGAATTTATCTAGTTATTGGTGTTTTCTGGGCTAGTTCAGCTCATAACCATTATTATGAAGCACACAAACCATCGTTAGTATCGTCGCGAGAGACTTCTTCCAAATTATTCAGTTCATATGCTTTGTATTTCTGACCACTCTTGCAGCTTTTCATCGGTCAGATTTACGACCAGCATGCAACACGTACTCAGGTCAGTCGCACACGAAAAGTTTGTACTTACGGGAGTCTCCTGTAGATGTCTTTTTTGGCCCATATCTTTGTTTACTGCATGCTTGTGCTCTTTTACCATGATTGCTGACTCCATCAAGGCTCAACCTTGTTCACCACCGTCATATAAAGTACAGTACAGGAGTAACCAGAAGTTACAGCAACACTTTGGAGCGATATTAGAAAAGTGTACCGATATTAATATACTATATACAGACTGTTCCAATGCCAGGAGTCTGTTGGCCATGTCTTCGTTACGGACGAGAGCAGCTCACAATTCAGTCCGTATTGCCAGTTTTTAGTATTTACTGCTGACCTAACAGCAGTTAAGCGTGTCTTCAACCATGCGCTTCAGCTTTTACTACGTCGTGTGCTTATCTGCACTGACTCGGAAAACGATATTAAAAGCCCTCAGGATGTCTTTAACAATTTCTCCTACAAGACATTTCGGTGAAAATTCATCAAAAACAGCAAAAGCCTGCATCATCGTTGCCTGCACGGTTAAAGGACATATGGTCAGTCGGAAAAATAATCGTGTCGACACAGCATCCAGGAAAGCAGTGTTGGCAGAGTTGTACTGGAGCACACTCTGATGTCAGTAGTCATTCCTTCCAACGGATACGCTCTTACTAGGAAGTGTATTGTAGCCAGGTAAATGAAAATAACTCTCACTTAATAAAGGATTTGTGGGGCAAATTGGCATATCCTCACTTAATGGCTGCGAGATAAAATGATCTTGATTCGGTTGGGTATCGGACATTCTAATCTAACACGTTCTTATTTAGTATGTGGCGCAAAACGTCCGTATTGTGAAGACTGTGCCCTTTTACCGAATGTTCGGCACATTCTTGTAGCATATTCAGGCATCAGAGAACGTTTTAGAATGCCTGACAAAACCTTCGTCAGGTTTAGAAAGATAATACGATATCTACTGAACATATTCTCACTTTTGTTTGTGAAATTGGAATCAATACTGTGCTCTGAGATTTTCTCGTTAACCTTTTATTTTGTAACTAACACATATTTCAACTAACTTATGACATTTTTTGTTGTGTAACTATTAACATATTCTAACTCACGACGATATTCTTTGTTGTGTAACTATCAACATATTGTAACTAACTCATCATCACTGCATCATCCATTTCTTCTTCTTCTTCTAAATATAAAATTTTAATTTTTTGCAAAGCATATTTTGGGTATTAATAAACATTCAGTGATACATGTTAAATTACAATAATTAGTGATTTGTATTTCTAAATGGTAAATAAAAAAATCTGGTTAACTTTACAATGCCCGCTCGGGCTGGTATACTCACTCAAATGAGAAATTACACTCTTATTAATTTTATGGAAATGGATCACAACTTCCCTAACCTTAAGCTAACCCGTTCCTTCCCCTACCCTACTTATCCCTATCTTATTCCACTCTACCCTACCATTTAAAGCGGCCCTCTTTACCGATGCGCAGCTGGAACATATATCGTAAAGTTTACCCGAAAGATCTTGTTAAGATTAATTCTATTATTTAAATTCAACATAGTATAATATAATATAATATTAAGCACAATCAGGGGTAAAAGTGGATCTGAAAAGTAGGGGGACGCATGATATCATGAGTGCCACTTGCCTATCTTTACCCATTATATTTTTTTAGGAAGTGGGGGACACTATAGATATTTTCTGGAAGTGGGGTAACGGCGTTCATCCGCATTTTCCCTCAGTTTAACCCCTGACCACAATGATACCTTATTACATTACTTAACATAAATAATCTTTGACAACAAATATTAAATTTAATAATCTATTATTTCTCCGGGACGAAGCTACTCAAAGAGATGTCATAGTTTATTTATCTGCAAAATTGGTCCGTTTCACTTTTAAAGTGAGTACCAGTGGCGTAAATACACCGGGGCTGCCGGGGCGGTTACCCCGGGGCCCCAGAGGTTGGGGACCCCGGCACTGTCGAAGTAAATGAAAAACGTAAATGCTAAATTCAGTCTATCACAAAAAGTATTTTGGGAAAACGAAAAAAATATATACTGAAAAAACGTGATAATGATGCTATATTTCTTTACCTCCCTGCTCAGTACGTCATGACAGCCTTTTTTCAATTAAGACTACCGGCGATGTGTGTCATGTTAAAATGAAAGTAAGTGAACATGCTGTTTACTTGGAATAAGCTCCTTGAAATAACAGCAGCAGGGGGTTGGGATTTAACCCTCGGGAAGTCGCGCTGCCGAAGTAACGCGAGTAGTCGCGCGCGGTCAAATAGACCGCATGAACGTAACGTGTTCCTAATATCGTTTTAAACATTTTTCCTTGTATTATAAGGGTAAATATCTTTTTTCTTGATTAGGAGGATGTAATGTGTTTATTATTATAATATGTTTCACAGCAATAAGTATTAGAGCAACCTACAATTAGACATCTTTTTTCATTTGTATTAAAATGTTTTTTTTTTACATAACTCTTTAAAAAGAAAACTAGGTACTGGATTTAGGGACGATTCGAATTCTGAGAATGATCTTTTGCACTTGCATGGAAATACAATAATTCTTCTCTTAGAATATTTTGCAAGTTAACTCTTTGGTTACCCAAAATTAGAAATACAATAATAAATAACTAAAGTAAATACTATATGAATATGACAATAAGGCAAAACTTCACAGCATATTTTGCATTGAATTATTTTTGGCACCCTTGTTATTTTATAATATCACAGTCTCTTCTACACGGAATTATTTTACAATCCTATTATTTGAAAATTTCAAAGCTATACACACCGGCACGGAATTATTTTTTCAGTCTTGTTATCTTGAAACTTCACCTCCTATACAGCACTACATTGAATTATTTTAGTCATATCGTTAATTTCACACCGTTTTACACTTCGTCGTTGCTCATTTCGGCCTCTGCTGCTCTCACAATACTACACTCTTTGCAGGTAAAAACAGTATGTTCTCTGCATATTGGAGCCAGACAAGAGCTACAGGCTGTTTTTGTTTTCCTGTTTTTGGTTCTGTATTTGGTTTTCCAATGTTGGGATCCTTTTGCTTTTTCTCTTTTTCCTTCCTAGTAGATCATCAAGCCTGTTTCTGATGCGCCGAGGAATGGTTTCGAGGGTGTGGCGGTAACGTTGGTACTCCTGCCAGAGTTCACGTGAGAGGGTTTTCAAAAATGTCCTTCGATCCATTTCAACTTTGTTTTGCAGAATGATAAACCTGTTGATGCCGCCAATATTCAGGATACTGTAAAATAGGGTAAGGATCCATCTTCGGGAAACTCTTGACACTGAGTACGCTCATTTCAGTTTGTCCACCACATCCACACCTCCTCTGGTAAGGTTGTAGAATGTCAACATTTCAGGTTTGTTTGCTTCACCAGTGGATTTGTCGATGGCTCCGTCATCATGCAAGGTTGACAGAAGTAACACTACTTATTTTTCTTTGGCTTGTACGACAGCAATGTAGAAACATTCCCAAAACCAAACATACTGCTATTGACCGGTCTTTCCTTTGTTTGTACGAATAATGGAGGTATCTCCCGCTTGTTCTTATTGATCGTTACAACCATTGTCAGTCTGTGATTTGATAAGAGGGAAAACGCCAAAGGTACAGACGTGTACAAGTTGTCCACAGTAATATTTCTTTCCGTTCCTGATATAGGCTTTACAAGCCTCTCGACAACGTCTTGTACTTTATTGCTCACTTTGAAAGCTTCACTGGGCTGTTTTCCTGTATAAACTTCCATGTTTACTGTGTAAAATGTTCTGGCATCACACACGGCATAATTCTTTATGCCGTATTTTGCCGGCTTGTTCGCTATGCATTGCCGAAATGAACATTTTTCACAAAATGCATCAAACATTTCGTCAATTGTTACATGCTCACCCAAAGAATAATACTTTTTGCAGTTTTCAACGAACTCCTCAAACAATTCTCTAAAACGTGCAAATTTGTCAACTTTTTGTCGATCTCCTCTTGTCCTATAATCATCAAAACGTATTGCCGTCAGCAAAAATCGAAATCTTCTTTCAGTCATGGTTGTGCGGAAAATTTCGACACCAGTTCCATCTCGTGCCCATAAATCTTTCAAGTTTGTATGCAACGACTTCAATACTCCAGCCAGATAGAGTAGACCAATCAATGCTTCTATTTCTACCCTGTTGGTATCAGCTGCATCCCGGGGTCTGTTGTAATTTCCCCTCCTGTTTGCTATCCACAGGTTGGTATATTCAACTATTTTTTCTAACAATTCTTGAGTAAAATAGAGTTTCCATGCTTCAAGAGGAGTTGTGACATTTTCGGCTTCACCGAGTTGTCCTGGCACATGTGTCACAATATTGTACTTACAGGTTCGGTTGCTGTAATTAGTTTCATGCATGTTCCATTTCGTTTCATTGTCCTTTCCAATATACTGCAACAAACGAACAGGCTCGGGGATACACTGGTTATTCCTGGATTGAAGGTCTTCAAACTCGCTTGCAGACTCCTCACTTCCACTTTCGTGATCACTCACTTCAACATTATCTTCTTTGTCAAAGCTTCCACGAGATCTTCATCTTGACTAATTTCTTCGAAAAGTCTTTTCCTAACAGTTTCCTGTGTTATTTTAATCTGTTCGTTCCTACTTTCCTCTTTTTCAACATTTAGTAACAGTCTGTTAACCCTGTCAACCTCTCTCCTGTTCATTTTTTTAAAAAATACTTATGTTTATAGAGCTTAAAATGTCGCTAACGCAAAAGCCGCCTGCGGAGAGAAGCATTGAAAATTACAATACACGGTTAGTCGCGCGCGGTTGAAAGCACCGCAGAGTCACTAACCAATCACTGGCAGTTAAACTAAACAATGAATTGAAGAATTACTGAGCAGAAATGTTCGAAAAGGTGCGGGGAAAGATTAGCTAGAGGGTAGAGCCTGTGAGACAAACAGGGTGGCCGCATAACAAAAAATAATTTTCCTGCGGTCTTTTTGACCGCAGCGCGACTAATGGGAGAGGCTACTTTATGGTTTGTTGCCTTCCGGATTGATTGTTACCACGGATCTCCTCGTTCCACAGTGCGCTAGGTTGTTGTCAGCACACACCTGTAATGTCAGAATCTAAAAGCAGTTTTATCATGTGGAGGTCAATGCCTCCTGCAGTCTACACACCCTGACTACGGGACCTCTGAGTCAGCTAAGTTCATTTTTTTTCCTTTTTCTAAAACTTGTAGATATTAAAGCGTGCTGCAAAATGTCCTGGAGTTTGTAATTCTGCAATTAGTCTGTTTTATGTAGTTTTCACAAAAGGCCACGCATCGCTGAGCCCTAGGTGGGTAGTAAATGTTAACGACGCATTTCGTGGTTCAATTCTGATACGTTTAGATGGTACGAAATTATTGCTAAACGATGGGTAAACTAAGTTGCGCATCAAAGCGTAGAAAGAAGAAAGAAAGAGAAGAAGAGGTGAAGAGAAAACATAAAGATTGATTGTTTTTTACGACTTTTCCAGAAAATGCGAGGAGTGATTTTTCATTAACTTCTTGTAAGTAAAGAATTATACAGAGGAGCGCGTGACTATGTTAGAAAAAAGGGTAAATACTTGATGTCGATGTTGCACTCTTCTGGCAGAAGACAGGTATCAAATCAAGAAAAATGTCCTCTTGAACTTTAGTTAAATGCAACTACAGGGTGTTCAGAAAGTAACTATGCAGTTGATAACTTGCCGTATTTTATTTTCCATAAACTACTTTAAACAACTGAAATTAACTCGAAGCTAAACTTTAATGTCATGGAAGTTATAAGAGATGCTGGAAGTGATTCCCTTACACTTGAAGTCACAGTTGCACACGTTTCTGCATCTTCTTGAAGACGTTGTGCAGAACATCGGGATTGATGTTCCGAATGTGCCGTGTCAGTGCAGCTTGGAGTTCTTGTATGGTGTGCGGATTGCCTTCCTAGGCCTTTCCTTTCAACGTACACCATAGAAAGTAATCCGGTGGAGTCAAGTCTGGTGAACGCGGAGGCGAGAGTCCTCGAGAAATGATGCGGTCACCGAAGATGTCCTGTAAAAACCTCATCGCCTTGTGAGCGGTATTTGCAGTCGCCCCATCCTGTTGGAACCAGCCAATCTCAATTTTGTCCTCATTCAGTTCACCTAGGAAGGGATCCAGAATGCAGGTGCAGTACCATTCTGCATTTATGGTGTCCTGAAAGAAGATTTGTCCAATGATGCGTTTATGAGTCACGGCGCACCAAATACCAACCTTTTGATCATACAGTGGGGACACATGAAATTCATGCGGATTCTCCGTACTCCACACACGACTATTCTGGCTATTCATGTAACCGGAGAGGTGAAACCATGCCTAATCCGTGAAAAACGTTTTGTCAAGAATCCCCTCACCATTGTCCTGCTGGAAAGACAGGAACCAGTTGCAAAAGTTCACACGCGTCGGGCGATCGGTGTCTCTCAGTTCATGCACGACCGAAATTTTGTACAGATACATGGACAGTGACTTCCGAAGAATCTTGTGCGCGGAACCCACGGACACGTGGCCTGCTCAGCTAGTCGTCTAACCGATTTCTTTGGACAGTGCAGCATCACGTCTTGCACCTCCGCCACCTTCTCTGAGGATGTGGCTGTGGATGGCCTACCTAACTTTGGAGCATTATGAACGCTTCTGGTCTTTCGAAACTTGGTGATGAGGTTCCGTACAACATTGCGGTTAGGCATCTTCACTCCTAGGAACTTTGATGCAAATGCAGCTTCTACTGCTGAGGTAAACTTGTCTCCATTGCGGAGCACATGCTTCACAAGAAACACTCTTTGTTCGATCGTCAGCATGATGACCTTGATCACAATGATGTCACAAAAGACCTTAGTCTTCAATCAGACCGGACCTCTGAACAAATACAAATACCTGGTCAAATATGGTTCAAATATGTTAAACAATGGAAAATGTTGTATTACTAATTGGTAATCATATCAGTCATCACTTAACACACCGCAACATGGCACTGCATAGTTACTTTCTGAACACCCGGCAGTTTCGGAGGTGTCCAAAGTGTGGAACAATGAATTTCAGAGACAAATATTTTGATAGAACTCTTCAAAGGGACTGTCAAATCGACAGTGAATTCATTGTCGGTTCGTCACCTTGCCCATGCATTGCACAGCTTCGAAACACACATTTACAAATAGACCAGGTACTACTTTCAGTGTGACGCTTTAGCCGCAGTCTCTACACTGGATAGTTTTTGAAGTATAATTTTACAAACAATACGCAACTTAAAAACTATAAATGCTATTAAAATA
This sequence comes from Thermobia domestica, assembly GCF_964235325.1. Classification (NCBI taxonomy): domain Eukaryota; kingdom Metazoa; phylum Arthropoda; class Insecta; order Zygentoma; family Lepismatidae; genus Thermobia; species Thermobia domestica. The sequence goes on along the minus strand of NC_137463.1, from coordinate 97,259,371 downwards.
TGTACCTCAAAAAGGTACTGCTAAATGATGTGCTTGTATGTCAAAAGTAAAAAGGTTATATGACCAACATTTCACTTTTTCTGAGGAGGCCCCCTGGCCAATGTTTGCCCCGGGCCCCGCCTGGCCTTGTTACGCCACTGGTGAGTACCCGTTAAAATGGACGGATATAAAGCGCCCAAACTTCTGTACACATAGATATACGTGAGAGGAACAGAGGCAGGCATCAGAAGAAAGTACTGCAGGGAAAACAATCAATCCTTTCACACAATCTGATACACCTAATTTGACCTAACCTATCCAGTGCAACTTACCTATCTGTTGAAACTATCATCTGAAGTAATAACTTTGAGTCAGAAAACACGAATACATCTAAAACGTAATAAAGTTGATATTACTTATCGGATATTACTCCCACCAGATATATGCCCAAATGAGGATATTCTGTCGTTTTTTTTTTTTAAAAAAAAAAAAGATGTGGACAACATACTTGAAATAAGCACTGAAATAACATGATTGATGCATGCTATAGTTTTAAAAAAATCTAAATACGTCAAAGTTCCGCGGATGTAGTTGTAAAATTCATTAGAAGAGTCGATAAAGATACATTTCTTTAAGAAAGGAAGGTAAAACTTATCCTGAATTGTAAAGATATAGGCTTTTCTTCTGGGAGCTTTATTTATGTTAATCATGGTCCTTCAGTTCAAGAAATACTGTGTTCAGGGAAGCTCGGAAAACTAAAAGGGCAAAGAATTTTGAATTTTTATGGATCGACTGTGCAGGAAATACATTATTATGCTTCCAATCATACATGATGTTAGAGCTCTGAAATAAAAATATGAATAATTCTGATAAAAAAGTTTTAATTTATTATCAGAATGTTAGAGGTATAAATATAACATTATGAAATGTACCCATACTAGTATGTTTGCTACTAACTATGATTTGATATTACTGACAGAAACTTGGTTAAACACTTAAGTATACGATAATGTGTTTAATGATGGCAGATATAATGTATTTAGGTAAGTTTAAAAGAATGGGTGATCTAGATCTGGTTCCATGATAAGTATGTTCTTGCATTTGTTTTTCAGCAGTTTTTTACGAACTTCAGTAATTTTAGCTTCGTAAATGTTGTCACCGGAAGATTTGGCATGGTTATTTTGTCACAAATATTAGTATGTAGGAAATTCTGGCACGGTTGTTTTGTCATACTTGTAGTTGAACTAAATAGAGACAACAACCGAAAGAGCTTACCTCATCTTGAACAATCCGGAAAAAAGTTCAGTTGTTTTTAAAATCTCCAAGATCAAACTTAGGAATACTATAAGCAAGAACAAACACCAGTAGAAAAATAATGCCAGCTTTAGCAATTGATAAATGCACGAACCGTATTGTTTATGTTCACTTCCTACTATTCAGAACATTATAGGAAACATAAAGCCGAAAATACTATAAACTTTTGGTCCCTGTGTTACACGATAAACACAAGAACTGGACCCTTTCTGTGGCAATTGAAACACTCTTTAAACCTTCATTCTTAATGGTTAACCCACAGTAGTCGAAACTGTTGGTCCATTGTGTTTAATCGCATAGATAGATAGGACATTCTTACAAGATGAAACTTCTGTTTCCATGATTCTCAGCATAGCTTGTTGAACATTCCTGATGTTTAGGGGATATAATAAAAATAAATTGCAAAAGCAAACGTTACTTGTTTCGTGAGTTTTAATACGAGTGCACATGACAGACACATAAGTAATAAACATAATCAAGGTAGACCAAATATTGCAGCTCTTCTTTGAATGCCTCTTTTATGTCTTCGTTTCACATCTATTGCGAAAAAAAAAATATTAATGCGTTCATTTATCCCAAAATAGAAGAAAATTATTCTTCTCGCTTCTACACAGTTCGCTGATTGAAACTCTTGGATTTTCCGCTACGTTGACTAAGTCAAGTGAAAGAAGCAACTCTTTAAGAGTTGAATTTTCAAAAGTGGCTTTTACAGTTTCCGTTCCCGTTTTCTGAAAATTCACAGCTATATTCCGGGTATCCACCAACTTCATGGCACCCCTGCACTACTCGTACATAGCAGTTCGTCATACGAACTTTGTGTCAATCTTTTTAAGTTTAATTTAAAAGTGAAAAGAAATCTTTCTTTTCCTTTGCAGGAGTCTGGTAATATTGTTTGTTATCACAGGAAATCATGAAGAAAAGGGAAAGAAAAAAATACCTACAAAGTTAGTTTAAAACGTTAAATCTGAATGAACATGTATAACTCTCATTGTACTGTTATGTGTTGTATTTTATTTCATATTGTTTTCTTTTTTTATTGTATTATGTTCTTAAAGTTGCCGGGTCATTTCCGATGATAAAATTACGTACACGTTAATATTTATGTGATAAGATTACCGGTAACAATATAATAATCCCTGGCTATGTTCTACAATATTTGGTAATTTCAGCATAAACAGTCTAAAGCCAGGTTTCCATGCTACAAGATTCTTGTAGCTGCCATTATAAATTCTTGCAATCCCATCTTTCTATTTACTATTTACACATTACAATTTTCTGAAAGATATCTACAAACCATGCAGCACTGCACTCTAGTGGACAAATAGTGAACCTCCCCATTAAAAAGTGTGTATTTTGGAGCGCTTCTCTTTCCTGTCCAAAAGAATCCGTCGTTTCGGAAGCGGGGAAAGTGATTGTTTTTCTTTATGTCAGTGTGAGGGCGATAGTAAGTAGCAAGGAAGACGACCCAGAAAGTTGCACATGGTTTTACTGCTTGCAAGATGAAAAAACTGTTGCATGTTCCTTTCAAGATTATGTTTACATGGGAAAATATTGTAGGGTTGAAAGACTTTCTATTGACAGGTATAAGATTCTTGTAGCATGGCAACCTAGCTTTAGACGGAAACCCAAACTGTATTAACGTTTACAAAAGGTTCAGTATTTTGAATGTCGCAAAAGAGCTGATAAGATGTTGTTCTTCGATACAAGGAAGTCCATATTTCGAGTCTAGAAAGAAAATTTTCACCCAACTACTTTTTCAGGACAAATCGCAAAATACAGATGTAGTTGAGACGCCAATGGCCTCAAGTTTTTAATCATACTTTCAGCGACATCAGTAGAAAAGGGTTATTCATTGAAATAAACGAAATCATTCAGTGAATGAAAGAACATTTCTCTTTCTTCAAACGATTGCACCACAAATTTAATTTCTTAACTGTTGCCCTTTATCTTGTCTTGCACAGAAAACACAGTGACAAATGTACTTTGAAGGTTTGAGTTAAAAGTATTCAAGATGTTAAAAAATTCCGCCAAATAAGCAAAAGACGAGAATCATGTAAAATCATTTAGCTTGTGTATGAACTCAAATTTATAATTAATGAAGAACAATCTTAGCTTCGTTATGAAACTCAAACAACCTCGTCCGTACCTCATCCTGAGACAGACAGCGAATTTCTGAGTATAGTAATAAGTGTTCCAGACCACTTTCCATTTCAATACAAAGAGCAGAAAATAACAGTGGAGGAAGGTTCCTAAAAAAATTGAAAATGTTTACTGCCTTGTCAAAAAACTGTTTTCATTTTAGAGGATCAACGGCGTATAATTAGTTTAGTTTATTAATCCGAATGAATATGTTGGATCAGATGCTGGTTACCTACCATTATCTTAAGCTCTTGATATTGTGATGTGTTTTTCTTCAGTTTTGGTTTGTGATTTTTTTCTTTTGTCTTTTTATATTCTATTCTCAATTGGTTGAAACTTAGATGATATAGATTACAAATAACCACAGATCATTATAGCCTAACAGTAAGATAATTTCGTCGCGCTTGCATCGACATCTGCGCTCGCTGGTAGGAAAATGTAATTTCTAGCCATCAATATAACCATCCATCTAAAGTATTCCACAAAATTAGCCGTAGGTCCATAAGTATAAATTAGTTACCAACACTAGAAGTGTGTTCATACAGCACCTCGACGTATTTTATAAATAATATTTGCCACGAAATTAAAAATGAAAACGATGTCCTTCTAGTAATTAGTCCTAATTTTTAATCTTTTATTTTCAGCTGATTATTTCAATCGAAAATCATATTAATAAGAGTTGAAAAGTGGTTATTATGTACAATGTACGTATAATTTTATGGATTTAGAAACTGGAGACACTTTTTCTTCGTTATGTCCTTTATGTGCGAATTCAATAAAATTGAAAGGAAAAGATGTTAAGATTTTTCTGGCAATCGAACCAGTCCTCCTGTCTTACAATGTCGGTTAGCTAATCATACAATTTCAGTTCCTCTTCCATTGGATCTACTTTGTCCTAAACACTGAATTAGGGTTAGTCTGGTCAGCATACCGATAAAGTAATACCGCTCACCAAAATAACTTAGTGTGAGCAACATGTTAAAATAACAAATTTTAGTGAAAGTAAAATGTCAAGCGAGCTCCCTTTAAATTCTAGTAGCCCTGGGGTACACGTACCACAGATTGGAAAAAATGCTGTATTAAATAAAGCAATTGATAAAAATGTCTCTAAAAGGAACACACATAAGAAATGGTTATACCCTTGTTGGATACTCCAGAAATAATAGGTTTCTTAAAGGAGAAGCAATTTTACAGATAAAAAATAATAATTTATGATTATACTAAATTTGCGGAAGTTGAAAATAATAGTTAACCAACAATACAAATTCTCAAAGGAACTCAAAGTTTTTTTTTTTTTTTCTAAAAACTTTATTTTAATACGAAAAGGAACACGAGAAATATAAATCAAGTGACTCATGATGGGAAATGCTTTAAAATCAAACAATGAAATTGTTGGCCACAATTCAATAGGGCTGTTTTCATTTTCGGACCGAAGAACTGACCATTTTTCTACTTTCCAAAAATGAAAATAAGCCTATATGTCAGATACATATTGATTGATTTAGTTTTGCTTGTCACTTCTCTCAAATTAGCTTCGATGGAGATGACCGGTTTTTGAACTCAACGATTCAATTGACTTTTGTTTCTGTGATGATATATAGTGCAAGTACATCCAGAAGACAATTTCAATTATTGTTTATCTTGTAAGACAGGTATACAAGGAGTGTAAAATCCAGTTTCTTCTCTGAGTGAGTCTTTCCTACGGTCACTTGAGAACAGAAAATATATTTATTGTGCTATTACTGACTGTTCTATAAATCACCTATTCAGAATAATAATGTACCATTTTTTTAACACTTGTATATTTTTATACTATAATTACTGTATCTATTTTTAAAAAAGAAATTTTGAATTTAAGATAAATAGGTTTAAAAAAATCCGAATTATATTATATTTTGCAATCTTTGGTAGGTGTAAACAAAGGCTAAATATTATACAACAATAGTGTTGGATACAAAATCATAATAGTGAGGCGATTGTTATGATTAATTTTAACCATTAAATAAATTGCGCTGCCTCAGAGTGAATAGAAAGCGAATCAAGAATAGGTGTATTTAATCTAACTTAAGAGAAAAGAGTAAGAGAAAGAAATGAAAACTGCATAAATATAATAAGGAAGTAACCTCTCACTTCCAACAGTATGATTCGCTTTCGAATCAACACAAACAGGGTGGTACATATTTTAATTCATGTCAATTATATAGCGTAATACCACTCGAGAAGTGCCCAACAACTTCTCAGTGGCATCGTTATGTGCCACAGTCAAGTGCGTGCGTCAACACGCTGATACATATTCCACAATCAGCTGGATGTTGTGCTCCGCCACCAGAGATGTATTTAATGAGAAAGCCAGTTCTGAGGTGTGTCGGTGTGTACTGACAGAAGAGAACGGAGTACTCTCCGAAAAAGAGAGGAAAAAAGAAAAAGAAATCAATGGCGCCACCAAACAAAGAAGATTGCTCAACACACGTTGTCGAAAAAAATAACTGCACCATAATAAACGAAATTCCATCAACCGCTTTGCAAACAACAAAATTTTAATACGAGTTCTTCGCTCGTTCAACGAAGGGAATTAAAATCAAAATAAAATCAATTATCTCGTTCATAACAATATGGTACTCAAGAATAGATCTTAAAGAAAATATCCAAATATTTTCAAGAGTTCGAAGAGACTGGAAAGTGTTGGACATTGTCCGCGTCTTGCATCAACTTCTTAATGGAAATCTGCTGCTGCTCCTTCTGCCATTTAAAACACCTCACAAGATCGCGACAACAAAGTACCAACACAAGGAGATTATGATTCCTTCAGTTCGATACGATAGAAAATTTTATGGCGAAAACTAAAATAATGAAATACGTTATTGATATGTGTGTTGACAATAAGCCTTCTAATACTTTGATTTCTGTGAAGCCCGTTGTTAGAAAGAAGAAGGAAGCAAAGGACAATCTTAAGAAATTGGATAGCATATTCTTTCACTTGAATTCTTATTCTTCAGAAATGGCATTTGAATACGAATCTATCTTCATGGAATCAGTTAAGGATTTTATCCACGCAAATAGTGTCGCGATGAAAGATAAAATATTCGGTGATCCATATTCTGCAACAACGTCTGTTCATCCGCCGTTTCTGCTTTATTCTTCCTCATTATTATCTTCAAATTTGACAATATGTGCTGGAGAAATGTTAAACATTATAAGAAATGCCACAATTATCATAAACAATGATTCGTCTTGTTTCGTGAGGATAAGAAACATAGTAAGCTACTCTGCTGGTGCAATATTATCGAACCTCCTTCCTTGTTTGGCACCTGTAAATATAATTCGGTTACTACTTAAAGGAAAAGAAACGAAGGTCCAATCCGTTTTAAAAGCACAAGACTGTTTAACTTCGGAGCCAGAACTTGTTGATTCTGTATTGCCTTGTAACGGCCTGTTATTTAACGTTCGATTACACATTTTATAACGATCTGTTAATCAAATAGTTTATATTTGTTTTTATTATTTAATTTATTTTATGTTGCAGTATTCTTAGTAACATTAAAATTGTAGTTTACACGTTACGAATAATGGTATGCACTGTATAACTAGGAAGTCTTGTCATCTCCTCGAATACTATTTTCCTATTTCAACATTAGATAAGGCTTTGCTAGAAGAAAATAATATATAACAAATTGATTTTAATGTAATAGGAAAAGTGAAAAAAATTACGTTTTGTGATTTTACCAATTTTATTGTAGTTTGAGCATTCAAAAAGAAAGATAATATCATACTAAGTTTATAGAAATACAATGTGTATATCATATCGCTAGAAACTGAAAATTTGTTGATTTGTGGCTAGATAATAGAGTAATAGCAAATATCATGCTAAAAGTTATTGTCCCTCAAATTCTCTTACGTCGTTTTTTACCATGTCAAAATTATGTAATTCTAGAATGACAGCTAAATAATTATAAAATATAAGCTATTGTCATATAATTTTGATAATGTCAAGTTAGAATGCAATACGAAACAAATGAATCAATGTACAGAAGTAGACCTATTCATAGTAGTTCTGCATATGTAAAAGGGACTCTGAAATAAAGAATCGAGCGTAGTCAAAAGATCTGGAATACTATATATATACGACGAAGATAATTAGTTTATAAACATAGTGAAACGAATTATAAGTGATAGATGTATTACTGTCTATTATGCTCTGATGCTAATTGATGTTAATAATGTTCTAGATCTTATGTTGGCTTTACGTTACGACATTATGGTATGATACTTAAATGTGTATGGCTTTGTATGAGCTGCAATTGCTACTCATTAGGAAGTTTGCACATTAAACGAATATACGACAACTGTCTCCAAATTGTATTGTTTTCTGCTTGATAATTAATATAAATGTTAACTTTGACCAGATCACCTTAAGCTTATTGGCATTTCAACCAATATTTTAAGTATGTTGTAATTATACGAAACAACATCCGTTAACTCCGTCCTGCGCTATCTGTACAAGTGTTTGGATTCTCTGAAAAGCGTCCCAATGTGTACGGGCTTAGTGTATTGCAATGAACTCCACACATCAGAAATTGTGAAAGCAGAAACTGTTGCTAGAGCAACATGGCGACCCAAATAAAATAAAGTTTGGATACTGAACATTGTATAAAGACTCTCTGAAGAGGAAGCGTTACAACCTCTCGAGCAAAATACGTTATCCATAAGGAGCCATAATCTAATTAGCAACAAGAAAAGTAAAAGCAGGAGTATTGCATACCTTCGTCATCGTCTTGTTCAAATGCATCGTCAATAGAACTAAATGAAGCTTTTCCACCAGTTGAAATAATAGCCAAAGAACCACTGATATCTTCATTCTTAACTACGGATCACGACTTCTGATTCAGTTCCTGAAGTGACTCCAAAACCAACTGACTTATCACTTTCGAACAGCAATGAAACATTCTTCAAAACAGTTTTATCTGAAGAAACTTCCAATGTTTTCCAGGGTGAATCGGTTGTGTGCAATGATGAAGCTAAGGATGAAAATGACAAACTTTTAATTAATTCATTAATGAAAGATGTTCCGGTCGAAATTCAGAACAAAATACTGATATTAGAAGCCATGCATAGGCAAGACCTATTTCAAGAATTTAAATTCGCATTTCGGAAAATAATGAGAATGACTATAAATGATAGTATTTGGCTTGAAGCTGTTGACAAAGGACAAGAATTGGGTAGGCTGCTCAGTCAGCAAATACCATTTCATAGAACTTTTTATGCTTCGTTATGGATACACTTATCTTCTAATTATTTGCCAAAGAGAGAAAAAGTAAAACTTTTGAATCGGCTGTACGATGATGGAAGGAACAAAAGCTAAGAAGCTGATACGCGAATATTTACAATTATATAAAAATAATAGAACGTGAATTTTGCTAGTATATGCTGTCTACGATTTTTTAGAAGAAAATAATTGAAAACAATTGTTTTTGAAATGACCCATTTAAATTGCAGGGCAAATGATTAGGTTGAATCGTTTGGTCTACAGGACTGACCATAAATAGTGAGAAGAAATTATAAAAATATTGCTATTATTATTAATAAATAAGAAGAAATATATATTTCTCTATTCCACGCTCCGGAAGATTACCTACAGGGATTGTTAAATGTTAAACTTGAGAACCAAATATTCTAAAATATTGTATATTGAAGATTCATAATGTTCTACAAAAAAACATGCATTGAAAGAAGTGGGTGATATTTCACGATGAGGTATGCGGCTTAGCTGAAATTTAAGTTTTATTAGTGAAAGATGTTTAACGTTCTCTTGATTTGTATAAACTCGATTACAATTGGCTATACTTTTGGACACTCAAAGATTTTACATTTCTGCTAAAAATGCTCTGAAGAATGTGTATCTTTCTAGCCGTTTTGGGGTTTACATCATAAACTGTGCTATAATTTGGATTCTACACAGGACATATTCATTCAAAAAAAATTCTGTGTCAGCTTATATTGTTAATAAAAATAAATTAACAAATAGGCAATAAAAAATCAAGAAAAATCTTGCTTCTTTAACTTTACCTTAAGATTGATTTCAGTGGCCGAGGATAAGAGGTTCCATCTTATTGTTATTTACAACTGTTAATGCCGACTATAGAATAATTAAGAAATCTTTACAACCGGAGAAACATATTCTGATTCTCCAATGATGATCCGTGGTTTACACTTCAAGATTCTACTGTGATTCCTCTCTCAAAAAAGGAACACACTTCCACAGTACGCTATGCAAAGGTATGGAAAGTGTTATAGTACGGTTTTGCCTTGTCTGTTGACACTTACCAGAGCAAAAGGAAAAAAAAGCGAGAAATTGTTTGTTTTTAAAATATACAAACTATGTCTAGGAATGCAGATTCTACCTTAACCCTCTACTCAATACCAAAACGGTAGAAATGAATCATTTCCGACTTCAGTGCACGGCTATTCGACGCGTTCGCAACGCGTTTTTATGATTCATGCGGACTCTTGGTATACCCTGACCATATATTTAAATGTGGGTGGCTAATCACAATGCGTTGCAAACGCGAAAGTAATAAAAATGCACAGAATACGTAGCCTCGAACGTATTTGGTGCGTTTCGCAACAATAGACCACCTGCTGTTTTGGAATCAGTAAAAGTTCTCCAAAGGAAGGGGAAAAAAGGAAAAACGTGTTGCCAGGCAAGGAGATTTTACCAAGAAACAGCTGCTTGAAAGGTGCTTTGTGCAGAGTATTGGAACTTTGCTATTATAAAGTATGAGTGTATAACAAAAGAAAATTCACAAAAATACAGGGATATTCCGAAAAAAATAGCTAATTACAGAAAAATCCATACAATACAATAGGATTATTTCTCGTAATTTGCAATAATGAGAATAGGGGTGTGGCAATAAGGTTTGTAAAACCTGACTGGTCACCTTATGCTTTACAACTATGGCGAAAGTAAAGTTACCGAGTAGCCACATTGATCGCGTTCGCTGCAGGGGATAACGCATCGGAAACGCATCCTCGATTAGCTATACACTTGACGTTGATAATTATAGAGTGAAAGCGATCGTTCATAGATGACAAGTGGCTTCATGCAAAGAATTCAGTAACCCAAGAATAGTTTAGCTCCGTTCCCTTACAACTCTACTAAACTCGCAAGTGGTAAAAATCTACTGCCATATCCGATTCAATACATATCTCCTTAGAAAATGAATTTAAATCTTTAAGTTTTATGTCCCATGGAGATACTGGCTAGGCTATAGGAAACGATGATGTTAAGAGATGAATCAAATGGTGGAATGAAGAAAGTGGGAAGCATTCATAATTATTTTCATTAATTATCCGTCTCCTTTAGTTTGAAGTGCTTAACTATGGGACTTGATTTCAATTCATTTTTCTTAGAATGTAGTTACAAGATGCCCCGTCACTATATTCTTGAGTTACAAGGAGGCAATAGTAAATTAAATAAGATGATAAGGAAAACTGATGGTATTAGAAAATGAGGGAGAACGAAAGGCGTTGTTCAGCACAAAACTCTCAATTCAACTTTTCCTTCCAGAAATAAGTCTCTCGACAACTTTTACTCTAAGTTCCACTGGAAAATTCTGATTCCAAGGAATTTCGAATCGATCCAAATTTATCAGATACAGGGTCGAAACCGTTACCAGGTTCAGAAGAAAGCCATTAACATTTTTAAGTGAGAGAAATATACATATCAGTGAATCCTTGCATGCACACTTCACGACAATATGCCAAACCAAAATATTGTCTTAATGCTTACCAACCAAAAACCAATTATAAATCGAAGATTTGTGTTAAGTGTTTCATTTTACCAGAAAGTACTGATTTGGTAAAGAACATGTGTCTTCGTGGTACTGATTAAGTCAGTATTTAAGCTTTACCTAATCCTTAAAACAGTGCTATTTAGTCATATCGTCATGCTGAAGATTACTATTTATGATATAATATCTAACTCCAAAGCAATATTAGCGCAAAACTAGGAGTTTTTATTAGAATTAATTTACAATGTTAATCTTTTATATATATACTAGTTTTCGGCTAGCTGGAAAAATGTAAATGAAATCTTTAAGTTTTACTTCCAACGGTAACACCGGCTAGGCTAAAGGAGACAATGATGATGAGAAATGAATGAAATGGTGGAATGAAGAAAGTAGGAGAACTCCAAGAAAAGCCACAGCACACGTTGTTTGTCCACCACGAAGTTCACCTGGCGCGAACTGGGATCGAACCAAGAACCTCATGCACCAGAGGTGAACGCTCTACCACTGAGTCACAGCAGCCCATTAGGCAAGGTGGAGACTTGGTCTCTGACTCCTAAATTTGCTCCGCCTACGGCCGAGCACTTCTCATATTCCTACTAACACATCAATAAACTTAAAGGATTTCGAGATAAGGACATATTATAATAACTGTAACCTTCATCCTCTCTCTTCCCACTTCAAGGGAAAGATGGATAAACACTGAAATATGTCTTTAATTAAAATATCTTCATTCTTAAGGGATTTCCAGATATGGTCCTGTTAATTTAACAATTACAACATTCACTCTTTTATCTTTCTGCGGTTTTATTCTCTTCTAAGGAAAACATTTATTTAAAAAATGTTGAAACACGCCTTTAGTTATTTTAAATTAAAACCGTAAAACACTAATTTTCATATATATTAAAAAACATTGAAACGTCTTTAACCATTTTAAGTGACAAGACCATGTACAAAATTTCATGTTTAAAATTGAGAGATTCCGAGATATGAACATTTTAAAATGATAATGCCAACCGTCGTTCCTTGAATTTCCAATAATGCGTCCTCAGTGAGACCTTACATCATACATCCTATGGTCTGTCCAAATTTTAACTTTCTAGCTTAAGCGGTTTAGCCTGGACATTGATAAATCAGTCAGCCAGTCAGGATTTCTTTTATATATGATATAAATATATGAAAATGTATGTAATAATGCATATATATATGTGCGTGTGTTTCAGCATAACTTAAATATGCCTGGAGTAGTTTTATCCGAACTTGGTACACGTATTAATTACAGTCTGGAAAATAGTACTGTAGGGGTAAGACTCTCCTAATACACCTAGGGAGGAGTGATAGGGGTGTGACATAAAATTATCGAAAGTTACTTACTTCAATAGCTTTCGGCATCACTGAGATGAATGATGACATTCTCGATGCTGTTTAAGCCCAATTTCACCTCCATTAGCATCGGTGGTGTTGAAATTGTGACATGTGAAATGATCGAAAATGACCAATACTAGTGATAAATCAATAGTTTACAGCGTGGCAAGTTCGATGCCGTTTAAGTGTAAGTACGGCCAAGAATGGATTAAGATCCGTCTAGCACTCCTAGGAAAGAGTGTAAAGAAGGCCATAAAAATGATCGAAAGACTGATATTAGTGTCGTATTTATGGTTTTTGAGATAGCAGCCCCAAAAACTAAGGTTTAAACATTAACATAGGATCATTTCTATTATTTTTATACATTCCACCTTTCTACACCTCCTACAGGCTCTAGGGAATTGTGCTCAAGCTGGAAGCTGAACTTGAACTTAAACGCCACAGGGAAAGTCACCAATCAACTTAGCAATGCTGAAAACGATTGATTCGACATAAGTTTTTTTTAACTTTATATGTCATCCTTCACCACAAGCGTGCTCATGGAGGCTGACTTTGGACCTAAGCGGCATCTGGAGTCTCATGATCCACCTCAGAGGCTTCGAAAACTATTGATTCGACATTAATATAGGTGAATTTTTATTATTGTCATAAGTTACATGAGGACTTGAACTTGTTGTAAGTCTTATCCCCACTGAGAACTGAACGGGAACTTAAACGACATCGAAACTGTCGCTAATCAACTTAAGCACTCCGAAAACTATGGATTCTATATTAATATCGGTTGTCTTCTATTACGTTTACATGCCACCATTTCACTTTCCCCAGGATGAAAATGGGGATTGGACTTGGACTTGAACGACATCTGGAGTGTCTCTACTTATCTAAGCTATCTCGAAAACCATAAATACAGCACTAATATCGGTCGTTTTCGATCAATTTATGACCTTCTTCACGCTCTTTCCTAGGAGTGCTAGGGTATCAATCCAATTTTGGCTGTACTTAAGACTTAAACGGTATCGAACTTGCCACGCTGTAAACTATTTATTTGTTACTAGTATCGGTCATTTTCGATCATTTCACTTGTCACAATTTCAACACCACCGATGCTAATGGAGGTGAAATTGGGCTTAAACGGCATCGGGTAGTGTCATCATTCATCTCAGTGATGCCGAAAGCTATTGAAGTAAGTAACTTTCGATAATTTTATGTCACACCCCTCTCACTCCTCCCTAGGTGTATTAGGAGAGTCTTACCCCTACAGTACTATTTTCCAGACTGTAATTAATACGTGTACCAAGTTCGGATAAAATTACTCCAGGCATATTTAAATTATGCTGAAACACACACACATATATATGCATTATTACATACATTTTCATATATTTATATCATATATAAAAGAAATCCTGACTGGCTGACTGATTTATCAATGTCCAGGCTAAACCGCTTAAGCTAGAAAGTTAAAATTTGGACAGACCATAGGATGTATGATGTAAGGTCTCACTGAGGAAGCATTATTGGAAATTCAAGGAAAGATGGCTGGCATCATCATTTTAAAATGTTCATATCTCGGAATCTCTCAATTTTAAACATGAAATTTTCTACATGGTTTTCTCTCTTAAAATAATTAAAGACTTGTTTCAATGTTTTTAATATATATGAAAATTGGTGTTTTACGGTTTTAATTTAAAATAACTAAAGGCGTGTTTCAACATTTTTTAAATAAATGTTTTCCTTAGAAGAGAAGAAAACCGCAAAAAGACAAAAGAGTGAATGTTGTAATTGTTAAATTACAGGACCATATCTGGAAATCCCTTAAGAATGAAGATATTTTAATTATAGACATATTTCAGTGTTTATCCATCTTTCCCTTGAAGTGGGAAGAGAGAGGATGAAGGTTACAGTTATTATAATATGTCCGTATCTCGAAATCCTTTAAGTTTATTGATGTGTTAGTAGGAATATGAGAAGTGCTCGGCCGTAGGCGGAGCAAATGTAGGGGTCAGAGACCAAGTCTCCACCTTGCCTAATGGGCTGCTGTGACTTAGTGGTAGAGCGTTCACCTCTGGTGCATGAGGTTCTTGGTTCGATCCCAGTTCGCACCAGGTGAACTTTGTTGTGCAAAAACACTGTGTTCCGTGAGTTTTCTGGGGGTTCTCCTACTTTCTTCGTTCCACCATTTCATTCATTTCTCATCATCATTGTCCCCTTTAGCCTAGCCGGTGTTACCGTTGGAAGTAAAACTTAAAGATTTCATTTTCATTTTTCCAGCTAGCCGAAAACTAGTATATATATGAAAGATTAACGTTGTAAATTAATTCTAATAAAAACTCCTAGTTTTGCGCTAATATTGCTTTGGAGTTAGATATTATATCGTAAATAATAATCTTCAGCATGACGATATGCCTAACACTGTTTTAAGTATTGGGTAAAGCTTATCGGGTAATCAGTATTTAAGTATTAGGTAAAGCTTAAATACTGATTCAATCAGTACCACGAAGACACATGTTCTTTTCCAAATCAGAATTCGTAGCTTTCTGGTAAAATGAAACATTTAACAGAAATGTTAGATTTATAATTGTTTATTGGATAGTAAACATTAAGATAATATGGTGTGTTCGGTGTACTGTCGTGAAGTGTGCATGCAAGGACTCACTCGTCTGTGTATTTCACTCATTTAAAAATGTTAATGGCTTTCTTCTGCACCTAGTAACGGTTTTGTTACTGATGCTGATAAATTTGGATCGGTTGAAAATTCCTTGGAATCACTATTTTCCAGTGGAACTTACCCGGCATGACCTTGAACCTGAACCCACAAGGTGGGGAGCTTGGGTCAAGGTAAGATCAAAACATGTTACCAAACTTGGGGAGGTCTCATGCATTCCGCTTGGGGGCAGCACTTTACTCATTTCTATTAAAGTGTATAAGCGTGTCCATAAAGTCTGTTGCAAGCCCGATAAGTCCGAAACGGTGAAACAGATAGGAAAATAGAAAATCATGTATTTCATCATTTCAAAAGTACAACGTATCAAAGTAAAGAAAAATGTTCCAGGGTCCCTCGCAGAGACCCAGACGGGGTCCAACTCAAAATGTTGAAATGGGAAAGGGTTTCATGTTGAGTATCGTATAGAAAGTGAAGTTAAGTGAAAGAAGATGACACAAGTCTTGACTCTTGATGATAAGCCTGTGCAAAATGGCGGTGGGTCAAAATGTCAACACAAGCGTCATTGAGAAGTCTATGGCCACTTCTATTAATCTGAAACGGTGAGACAGGTGTAAAACAGACAAGAGAAAAACTAGAATCTATCAAAGTAAAAAAGAAAGGTTCCAGGGTCACCCACAGAATCCCAGACGGGGTCCACTCAAAAGTTTCAAATGTCAAGGAACTGAACTTGAATAATTATTTTGTTATCATGTCAAACATATTGTCATTGCATGAACATGTACTGACTAGTAACCCCTAGAAAAAATTACGTTATCTCACTACGACAAGGCTTGGGTTATGAGAGAAAAAAGGTCCCGGCTGGATATTGTTTATGTAAAAATTATAAAGACAAGACTTATTTAAAAAGTTGTGACCGTGCTATTTGTAAATACCTGAGAAAACAAGAAGAAATCGCGCAGACTCTTCCGTACTAAATATAAGAAGTTCCATTTTCTGCCGCAACTAACACGGTACCTGTTGAGGAGGCTACGACCGACTTTCTAGAAAGGCGATAGCAGCGCCCTCAACAAGCATCTTATAGGTTTGCGGCATAACCTTGAACTTTTCACTTTAAGTATATGAGACTGAGTGACGTTAAGTAAATAACTGACTGAGTGACAAGTGAGTATTTTCACTTGTTAAGTAAATAACGAGTATTTGATAAAAAAAAATGATCCCAATGGATGTCGTGTTTGGTAAGCCTTGAGCAGCTTGAATGAATTCAATAAGGACGTGGTACCCTCCGGCGAAGAAAACTCTATCGCTCGCAAAATACTAACTTGTATGAAAATGATGCTGATCACCTCGTCTCTTGAAAATGTCACGATGACAGTTGAGGTCTACCTGACATTTGAACATCAAGAAGAACCAATGGATTGTTCAACTCAAGAAACGAAATTACCTCTTGGCGATGAAGATTACAGTCCTACGTCATCTGAAGAATCGGCCATCTTGAGAAGCTGGAGCGAGTAAAAAATGAGAAAAACACTCCACGCCTGGAACACCGCTGAAACAGGCAAGAAGCTGAAATCTGCAAAATACGTGGCCAAAGTTGATGTTAGTACAAGTGACAATCGAATTAAATCGTTTTTGGAGCGGAATACCAGACAAGAGAAACTTACTCTGCTCCTCGAAGCTATCAAAATGTGGTGTAAGGAACAACGTAGTCCACCAAGATGTTATCAAGTGACTGGGAATGACATTGAGTTTGAGGCCTTTGTACAAGCCCGTAAGTTAGAAATCAATAATTTCAAAGATTCTCAATTTTGGATCCACACACTTCTGGCCTAAATGCACCGAGGATCACGAAAAGTCACAAAAATCGTGACAATGGTAGCTCGTACCAAAGCTGAGGAATGTTCCAACGAATTCGATACCTTTGTCCGTAACATCAGACGAGAAATCAATGATGGCAATTACAACCATGACCAGATTGTGAACCTCGACCGGAGTGGCTACAACTACGAACTTCTGACTCGTCGAATCTTAACGGAACGTAAAGTAAAAGACGTTGTGATACAGGTGAGATATGAATTCAAAACGACTCACTTATATACAGTCCAGGAAGCCATATCAGCGTCTGAAAAACTTGTCGGGCCAACAGTCACAGTGTTCAGAGAATTGTCTGGCAGCTTCGGTCCAAGAGTCTAATCGAAGCTTCATGTGATCCTTGGTGTCATTTTGAAAGCCAACAAATCTGGCATGATAACAAAAGAATTATTCAAAGAATACTTGCCTCATCCTGTTGGTGATATTGGGACACCATTTCTGTCGCTTAAATATGATGCTGTTATCATGCAGAAGAATGACATATATGAACATTTTCCAGATTTACACCAGCGAACCATCACTCTTAGATGTACTTCTTTTGGACAGTCATTCGACATGGGGTACATCCTTTGCAAAAGGACCATGGTTAAGAGAGAACATAAACGCGGGAGAAATGAAGGACTTGGTGACACCTTCGACATGACCAACCGCTTTTCAAGTGCTTGTCGGAGTCACTCAGAGCCAGTTACAGTCTGAAAGGTTCCGCAATATGATAAAGTATGCATTTGGGAAATGTGGATACATAGATTTGCCAGATGGACTCACCTACCAGTCAGTCAAAGGGTCTTTTCATCTCAAATCGGGCAAAATCATGAAAACGTTGTCAGGTGACCATTAGTAAATCGTTCAAAACATATATGTGAAAGGCAATTCTGTGCAATGAACATTTCCAAGATATTTCAGAAAAGTGCCCAATGGGATCAGTGATATCCACATTCCAAGATAGATCCGTGCAACGAAAATGACACCAATGAAAATACAAGAAATCAGCCATAGCTCAGAAACCGTTACTGATACGGCAATGATTCTTGCACTGTTGCAAAGGTAATTAAATCTACATCTACTTGTGATAATCATGTTGCTCTACAGCGAAAGGCATCGGGTGATTAAAAAATGGCGGGAAAATGGGAATTTTCAAAAATCAATAACTCAAAAACCCTACCCTCAATTTTTTTGAAACTTCGCAGAAATATCCAGGAAAGGATACACTTAGAAATAAAAACGTTAAAAATGGTAGTATTTTGGTAGTATTTTTACTATGGGTCATAATGGAATATGATAGCGCACGGTCTGCGGCAAAACGGTATACACGCAAACTACAACGTAGCGAAGCGTGCTTATATTTGGGGACAAGGGAAGACCTCCAATGGAAGATAAAATGTGTACTGTACTCATCAATGTAATCAGACTCCTTTCCAAATGCAGAATGTTGCCTCAACCTGCTGTAAGTCTGTTGTTTGCCAGCCACTAATGGTACTTGTGTCTAATCATTCTCCTTCCCAGCACTGAATCCAGCAAGTGCGACAGGAGACACATTTTAAAGCAATAATAGGTTCTAAGACAGTTGCATTAGTGGTCCTTAATTACTTTTTCTTTTTGTTGCAGTGACGGAAACACCAACATCTACATGCGGAAATACTATTGCCTATGATTACTGATAGTGAGCTGTGCATTGTGTATATTGTCCAGCATGGCATGTACAAAAGTGTAAGCCTTTGAAAACTGCCACAAATCAAAAACATACAAGAAAAATGAAAACGCATTTAAGAAAGTAGGTTATATGTCTTCAATCCTGCAGAAAATATTTCCAGCTATTCCAGTTAGTGTTTCTGATTCTGTATGTCTCAACTGCTACAAGAGATATACATCACTTGTTAGTAAATATGGCCCACATGAAGAAGAAGAAGTGAGTCTGAACCAATGCAAATAGATATTTAATCTGAACAGAAGTGTGTCAAGCTTAAACATGCCAAATACCGTTTCGCCTCTAAAACATCCATCAGCTATAACACCAGATCGGCGACATTCATATACCAAGAGGAAAATACAGCAAATTAATGATGCCACAAACCAGATTAGTGAAGTAATTGCAAATGTATACGCTGTTCCGCTAAAGAAGGAAAAGAAAGACAACAACAAATGTATAAAATGTGTATCCTGGGAACAAAATATCAGTACTGCATATGCAAAAACAGGACTGCTAAAATAGGGGTCTTCAGTTGCAACTGTTATCGTTAGTCCCAGATAACGATATACCAAGCAGGAAATGTTGTCAATAATACCATCTGTCACGAAAAACATGCTAGACAAATCGTGGACCCTGAAAAAAGTAGTGGTATATGGGTTGAACCTGACCCACATCGTGGTCACCCAGTTGCAGAAAGAGATGTCAATATTTGTCTGACATATTATTTGGATGATGACAAAGGCGTACCAGAGTCCAAATAAAGGTGATGTCGTATTTGTTACGGATAATAATGTGCGAATACAGAAAGTGAAGCGGTTCATGACATGTTCTGTGAAGGAAGCATATTCCATGATGGAAGAACAGCATCCAGAGGTGGAAGTAGGTTTCACGAAATTTTATTCTCTTCGACCGAAATGGGTTAAGATTCAAACTAGCCGTGAAGTGTGTAGCTTCGTATACTGTTGTAATGTGTATCTCCTATGCACTAGCCTGCAAAATTTGCTGAGGAGTCCCGTTCACGAGGATGAGTTGTATAAATTGTGTATATGTCAGGAACCTACACAGACATGCTGGTTCCAAGAATGTTGTTCCTGTCCAGTTGCTGAGGGACTAACAGTTGAAGATTGGAAGATTGGAAAGAAGATGTCAGTTTTAGTACTTTGGACCAAGGTATGTTGGTAAAAAAGACAGTGTCCATTGACAATTATATACAAGAAATACAAAAGGTGTTTACCATAAGTATGTGCACAGAATACAGAGAGAAGCAATTGGAAAGGAGAAACAGACTGCATCAAAGTTACATATTGTTTTCCACTCTGATTTTGCGGAAAATTGGTCCCTTGTCCTTCCTAATGAAATACAATCATTTCATTGGCACAACATCTAAATTTCAATATTTACCTGCGTTGTTTATACACAGAAAGGAGTCAAAAGTTATGTGATTTCGGAAGACACTTCACATGACAGTGTTCATGTTTTACTTGCAATCCACAAGGTACGGGAACATCTAGGTCAACGTGGTATCGAATGGCAGACTGTCACTTATATTTCACATGGAGCGGCATCGCATTTTTAAAAAAAAGGTATCAGCTATTTGAGTTTGGAACAAATATGAATGAGGTGCAACGTAAATGGTTATTCAGTACAACAGGACATGGGAAAGAGCCATGGGATGGCATTTGGTGAAACATTTTGCGACAACACACAACTTGTGAAGTAAGGATAGTTCATTCAAGATTCTACAACACTTATTGATGAAATCCGTAAATATGTGCCTAATATTACTTTGCTACATGTGCCACTTGAGAGACTTGTTGGACTCAGCTAGAAAACAGAATGAATGGACGCAAGTACCAGCGGCTAATGGAATTCAATCCCACCACCTTTGGGTTGCAAGCCACAGCAGTGTAACTATATCACGACACGCGAATCACATAGGTCAAGCTGTTTTCTTCCCAGTGTGTTCCAAAGTAAAGTCCTTCCATGTCGGTGGCTTCTCTCAGAATGAATTTATTGCTTGTGTTTACGATAACAATTGATATGTTGGGATGGTGACTGGTGTACATTTTGACCATGATGATAGTGTCAATTTCATGCATCCACATGGTCCAACAAATGGATTCCAATGGCAACCAATTTCATGCATCCACATCGTCCAACAAATGGATTCCAATGGCAACAACATGATGGCAGATGCCGAGTGCCTGTGAAGAATGTCCTTTTTAAAATGACTCATCCACCTGTTCAGGCATCTTATTTAATTATTATTTATAATGATATACGTGGATTTTTAACCATAGAGGTTGTGTTAAATTAATTATATTTAAGAATATTACCTATCACAAACACAGGTCCATTGCATACCTTTCAGCCAACAGACTTACAGCCGGTTGAGGCAGCATTCTGCATTTGGAAAGGAGTTTAATTGCATTTGTAAGTACAGTACACATTTTTATCTTCCATTGGAAGTCTTCCCTTGTTCCCAAATATATGCACACTTCGCTACGTTGTAGCTTACGTGCGTACCGTAGACCGTGCGCTATCATATTCCATTATGACCCATAGTAAAAATACTATACCAAAATACTACCATTTTTGCGTTTATATTTCTAAGTGTACCCTTTTCTGGATATTTTTGCTGTTTCAAAAAAAACTGACAGTGTTTTTTTTTTTTTTGAGTTATTGATTTTTGAAAATTGCATTTTTCCCGTCATTTTTCTTGGAATGTGGATATCACGGATTCCATTGGGCATTTTTCTGAAATATCTTGTGAATGATTATTGCATACATGGACCTTTCACATATATTTTTTGAACGATGTTGCTGATGGTCACCTGACACCCCTTTGCCTGATTTGAGATGAAACGCACTCAAAGACTTATTCTTTAGCTTCGCTAAAAATAATCTTGCTTTATCATTGTACTCGAAATCCGGTGATCAGCATTGCATTGCATTGTCTATGACCACTCGTATGAATATAAAACGGTGGGATAGGTGTAAAAACAAAAACACGGATATGTCATTATTTCAAAAGTATAATGATTCAAAGTAAAAATAATGTTCCAGGGTCCCAGACGGAGTACAGCTCAAAATGATGAAATGAGAAAGGGGTTCAAGTTGAGTATTGAATGAAAACTGAGGTTAAGTGGAAGAAGATGAAATAAGTCTCGACTCTTGATGATAAGCCTGCGCAAAATGGTGATGGGTCAAAATGTCAACACAAGCGTCATTGAAAAGGCTATTTCCACTCCTATTAATCTGAAACGTCGAGATAGGTGTAAAAACAAACAAGAGATGAACTAGAATGTATCAAAGTAAAAAATAAATTGTCCCAGGGTCACCCATAAGATCCCAGACAGGGTCCAACTTAGTTTCAAATGTAAAGGGGGCCAAATAAGCACATCATGTGAAAGCTCGGGTTAAATAATACAGAATTGGACCTTGGACAACTCTAGACCGTCGATAAGAATTGCAAAATGGCAGCGGGTCAAAATATACTGATCGAAACGTCTATAGTGAAACAGTGAGATAGACGTGAAAACAGGAAAACGTGTGTTCTATTATTTTATAAGTAGAACACACTGAAGGATTTTGTTTTGTCAGAGACCTAGATGAGGTCCATTTCAAAATGTGTAAGTAGGAAGGGAGTTTATCTGACATATCGTTTAAAAGGCGTTGTTAAACAAGAGATGGAAGTATCGTCTTTCTGTGAAACCCTTTGCGAAATGATAGAGGTCAAAATGGCAACACAGGTTTTATGAAAATGTGCATAGCCAGGCCTAGAAATGTGAAGCGCCTTAAACTCTACGGGGGCCATGCGAAGATCAAAAATAGTCCACATTAGAATCGACGACCTTCTGCAAACGTTCTAAAAGGCCATGGATTCCATCACGGTAGAACTTAGTGGGCCATAAAGCGAAGAAGATATCACTTGCATTTTACACCTGTACTAGGGATTTGAACTGGCGTCCTCTAAGGTGATTTCCAAGGAATGGAACAGATAAAAATGGAATGGTGCAATGTTCGGGGAGTATGATGGATGCAATAGTATTTCCCATTAAAGGCGTAGAATGGTGTCCCGGGTCCTCCTAGGCGCGTGGGGCTTAGCGTTGTCCTGTAACAGGAGGAACCCTTTGCGATTCAGAAGTGTTAGCCCCAGAGATTTCAAGTTTTCTTGAGCACAGCTCAACTGCTGACAGTTACATTGACGCTCTGACCAACTAGTAGCAGTTCTCGATGCACGATGCCGCGAGTAGTCCATCAAACATACAATAGATCTTCTTCTGGTGCAGTGCTGGTTTCGGCTCTTTTGGAACCGGTTCATGGGATGCTAATCAATGATGACGATGCCATGGAGCATCTTACAGAACCCACTTCTCATCGCATGTCAACGCCCTGTCAAGAAATGGTTCCTTCCTCAGACGAGACAGCAAAGAAACAGAGGTGTCTGCTCGCGTTGCCTTCTTTCCCGGAGGCAAATCATATGCAACTCATCGACCCAACTTGTAGTGCTTCCCAAGTTGATGAAGATGCTGCCGAATTGTTTCTTCACTCACGCTGAATTGTACTCACAGTTTCTCACATGTTTCGCCGCTGTTCGCCTCAATTGCTGCCTGAAGATCTTCATTTTCTACATGTATTGGTCTTCCAACATGTGGTGCGTCTTCGAGTGTTTTGTTACTGTCCTTAAACTTGCTAAGATATCGCTGTATTTTCTGCGTAGTCAAGACACCCTCAGCAAAGACCTGGCATATCATTCGCCCCGTTGCAGCGGCGTTTGACCAAAGTCTGAACTCGTACAGTATAACGCCCTTATGACGCTCTGTGGAGGTCCCATGTTCACTCTGCCCTTACGCAAGTTCACGGTGTAACTGATCTGCCACTACCACTGAACTACCCTTAGGTAGTATGTTGGATATACCCACACCAACAACTGACCTTCGTCTATCTCCATTCCCATTCAACTCATGGTGTGAGGGCCAATTGAAGACAGATCTCCACAAAAAGCGATATAACTTTCTTTGTTACCTTTATAGTTCTACCTCTTACTAATTATATCACTATGAGACGTTTACAGATGGGTTATCGAAAATATGAACTGGAACTTCTTCAAAGTTATTATAAGAATCCTTATGGTACAATCTTATCTTTCTAAAAATGCCACAGCTTCCATTAGAAGTTCCTATTGTTTTATCACTAAGAGATATTAAATAAAAATGTGCTAACAGAACATCGATATCCAAGCGTTCATGGTTTTAAAACCATAAAATTTCACGACAAACTCAGTTGGGCTGTGCAACACACTGATTGGAAACCACAACTAATACATGCAATGAGATGTGCTGTTTAAGTGATTAGGTATACCTTCGTGAGCATGAACTGTGCGGAATTGACTTTTCGTCACAATACATCTCTATATATCGTATATAGCTTTTTAATTGAAACATTTGATAATGCATCTATTAAGCACGGATTGCGTTCCAGGATACCACCAATAACATGTATATAAAGATTTCAATTTTTAGTCAAGTAATCTGTCTAGCTTTTAGTAGAACTATTTTAAGCTGTCTATATGTACGACAAACCTCCCACTGGATATAAATGTAAGGCAACAACCATATACAAATTTGAAATCACCCAAATAATCACTATAAGCTTATTTTGCATTTAATCAATTCCGTGCATAACGATGCTAGGAGCCAGCGTGGTATGTGACAGGGTGTTTGCACAAGCTGGCACGACAGCATAGTCACTTCCTACAACTCGCAATGAATCTCCATATTTAAATTGTAAATTTGTGTTCCATATTTAGTCTATCTCAGTGGGCATGTTTCATTATATGGGATTCTTAATTTAACGTCCCAAAGTTGAGCCCTTAGCCAAGACGAAAAAGTAGTGGAATCAGATTATGGGACGAAAATAAAAATCCAGAAAAAACCACGGGCACGATGTTGTTCACCACAAACTCACATAGCTTGGGATCAAACTAGGAACTCCTCACGCTAGAGTTGAATGATCTACCACTGAGCCACCGTATCTCCTAGTTGGGTCTCAAGCCTATCAGTTTCGCCCTGTCCTTACGCAGGTTACAATTATTCATTTTAGTGGTCACTTAGCACAGGTTGGTCGTGTTTTTTGCGCTGTCGTTTTTATGGTATATGCTCGAATGTTATATTTACACCCAGAATAGTTAAACCCTGCTTAAGTGAATTTGCACCCAGGAATGCAACTCCTCTCAAAAGAAAAAATTCACAAGGTACTGCGATAAATTTCTTGATGAAAGAACTACACAATTCATGAATTCATCACGGGCTCTTGAACTAGGACATTACCAAAATATATTTCTTCTTTTCAACCACGTAGTCAAAATTTAAATCTAATATTTTGCTTCTTCAAGTTCCGTGTGTGATTGTATGCTTCAGAATTTCAATAAATGAATTGAACACAACACAATACCATGTTCGAAATCATTATAAGATTCTGCCATCATTTGCAGGTAACCAACCAGCTAATCAGCTGCAAACTGAAACACTTAATGGTACTCTGCTAAGCTCTTTGCTGTTATTATTAGAAATACCACAAAGCAGATTAAAAGTAAGTTAATAAAAATTATATATAACGTTATTTAAAATTAATATCAATATGACGGTACATATTTGTTGATGAAGTCTTTGATACGGAGATTATTTTCGCAATACAAAGTTTATAGCTTACAACAATGCTTCCATTTTTCTTCTTTCCTTAAACGTGAAGTTTCTATTATAAGTAAGCCAAGGTATTTCTTCTCTCTTAGTATCACACATAATTGTCCTGTTTTTGCCCAAATGTGTTACAAAAACATCAATTTCTTGATAAATTCTAGTTAAACGAGATATGTACTCCCTGTTGTCTTGAGGAGATATTTCTAATGCTATTCTTCCTGACCGTGCGTCACTTGTTTAATGGCAATATTAGATTATCAAGTCTCTTCTCAGAGATCTAACGAGAATAAACTTACATTGGCCGATTACATTTTGTGAAAATAATAATCTGAATTAAGCGTAGTTTTCGCTCAAACTCAACAATATTACAACCCTGATTAAAATAAATCACCATCTTGAGGACTTTACTTTTCTGTATGAATGTTTAAATTATACTGTCTTGAACAACTATCTGTATACAGTATAATGAATAGACTTAAAGAATTCTACTAAAGTGGACAGAATGACACTACCGTGAAACTGAATTTATGTAAACTCAGTCCATTTATTATAACAACCCAGAAACAGACCTCTGAATTATGATATCAAGTCACGCTAAAAGATTATATTGCAATCAAATATTCACATCATGTAAAGAATTAGGAATTACCATTTGACAATAAACGCGCGTAGAAAGTTAGCATATGACATGTAGGGTCATGTCTTACATAGCCTGTGTTGAAAAAGGACGCTGAACGGTAATAAAATATTTATGCCATGTTAAACAAGAAATAGAAATAACTATGAACAATAAACTTACTTAAAAACTTAACATGTAACACAGTAGGTCCACGTCGCATATATCCGAAGCTGTAAACTGATGCTAAACTCCATCAAATAACAACGTATACTGGTTTTATTTCCTATTATATCCCATAAGCTTTGCACCTTCACACATTATCATGATTACTACTAGCGCTACCACCAAAAAGTGTAGTATTCACTACTGCCGTTTGAATTTTTGTGGTTTCAAAACTTAGGTCATATTATGTACGAATAGTTTGTACAAAATACCTGGGTTAACCCGTAACACTACTGTTTTCTGCCACTGTTGGTTGTAGCCAATTAATTATTTTTATCTCTCAACTTCAATTATTGTTGTCATCAGTAAACGGGACTCAACTGCAACGTGTTAAACTAGTTTTTATTTATTAACATTTTCAACAAATATAACAACATATATATTTACAAGTTTATTTACATATAATATAAATATTTACAAGTACATTATACATTTACCTAATTACTTATATGCATCATTTACAAATATTACAGATATTTACATATATACATAATTTACAAATATTACAGATATTTACAGATATATACATAATATACATAATATATACATTATTTACAAATATTACAGGTGTAGTAAAGTCCCCTCCTTTGCTCCGGGACTACTACTCACATAGGTATGACGGACGTTTCAGAGAAATCTCCATTTCTTGCCCCTCCTGTTTGCTCTCGTTCGAAATTACTATCTTCTGAAATGCAAACTTGGTTGCTGTTGGCGGCCCGGGGCGTCCTCCTCCCTTCACCCAGGACCATTCCTCACCTGAGGGTATCAGGCTTGTTCTACAGGATTTTGAGTCTTTTAATTGTTATGTCTTCTGGTTCTGTCTCTGCAGCTAAATTATGGGGAATTTAAATTTTGTTCATTGTTGATGATTTGGGATGTTCTCACCTGGAACCACTGATTTGAGCGTTTGAGCTATATTCTGCAGGATTTTGACTGTTTTAGTTGACACATTCTGGAACTAATTCCGGGAGAGACCTAAACTAAACTTTGTTCACTTTTTGGTGGTCCGGGAGGTACTAGTTTTCTTCTTTAGAACCATTCCTCACGTGGTCTTCTGAAGCACGTTCTTGAGGAGTGTTTTAATTGTCATATTTTCTTGTTGCTGTTCTGGAAATTGCTAAATACAACTTTGTTCAGTTTTAATAGCAGATGCTTTATTCTGCCCTCACCTAAGTGTTTCCAGCATATTCTGAGTTTGTTGGGTTTGTGGAGACAATATAGTAATAAACCTAGACTTTGCTCATGGACGGTGACCCGAAACGTTCTGTCTCCCTTCCCCAGGAGTAGGCTTCACCTAGGATGGTGTCGACATTGATTTAACAAATTTTGTTGACAGTTCGAGTACATTAAACTGAAAAAAAAAGACATTTGATATTGTGTTAACAAATAAGAACATGAAATGTGATAATTGTTTAAACGATGAAGTAAATTAAAATATCTTGAAGGAAATTTATCTTTGCAGTGACGTTACCAGCAACATAAAATTCTAAATTAAAGTGTATAATTCTGTTCAAATGTTTTGTTAGCGTTAGTAGACACTCCAAAATTCATGTACTCATAGAATATACCATGCAAATACATAGAATAACACACATATATATAGTGTTCGAAGGGGGAGAGAGCAGAGGCGGTATATTTTATTACGATTTTAACTCGACATACCGTCTATCTAAATGTTAAAATACAGTGAGGGTATGTTACCTAAAAGATTGCATTTTTATTTACATAATTACTGAAAACCATTGGAGAGTTTCTCTGTAGGTACAGGGAGGAGATATGGAGACATTTTGATAGCCCGCCAACCACTTTCTGAAAAAAAAAAAGTGCCTCCCTTATGTTGTATTATAGAGTATTAAACACGAAAATCATCAAAAACCTTCCGTCATATTTTTATATTAACAATTTTTTGTGGCAAAACTCCCGAATCCCGCACTCGATTGAGGAGTATTCCAAACCCCGGAAAATCCGCCCCCATGGCCCCAAAATCTGCCCATGCTCAAAACACGATATTTATATGCATTTAGGCAAGAAGACATACACATACATAAGAAAAAACAATTCAATATGGCACATCAAAATATAAACTAGATTAATTTCTTTGAAGACACCTCATTTTAAAAACAAAAGATACGAAAAAGAACAAAAATGTTGGTGTTGTCAACTTAGAAATTATTTGAACATAAGAAATAAATCTTTCTAGTTTCTACGTGCAAAACAATTCGTTAATTACTGTGTATAAAAATTGATTTATTAAAGGTGTATTGGAATCTACTTTCCAGTGACTGTATATCTTGATCACTGAAAAACCAGAGGCGGTATGCCTTCATCACTGAAAAAACCAGAGGCGGTATGGCATACCACCGCTACCGCCTCACTTCGACCACTGTATAATATATATATATATATATATATATATATATATATATATATATGTATGTATGATGATCAGAGTGCATGGTTTGATGGAATGAAGATAGAAAAAATATTTCGCTCTCCTTTCTTTGTTTTCATGGAAGTAAAATTTCCAGATTAAAAATATGAAGTATTGTATTGTTACTTTATGACAATACACCGTTACAATACCGACACATTGTTACATAAAAATATACATTTATCAAACAATTTTCATCATTTATTAACTGTCGCGTCTGGTAATGACAGGGAATGTGCAATTAATAAGTAACAGTTAAATAATTATTTAAACTATGCTAAGGAGGAACATTTGAATACGGCGCTCAGAATTCCTTTTAAATGTATCAAATGCCATAGAACGTTGCAGTGTTGAAATAGAACGAGACGTATCCATCCGTCACCTCTTCGCGTTGTATTGCGTCTGCTCCAGTGAAGCCATATCTAGCATCTTGGTGCTAGATCTAGCATAATTCACATGCATTTAGCATCTAGCATCTTGACTTTAGCATCTTGGCCAAATCTAGCATAATTTCATTTCTCCCTCTGATGAACAGGAAAAGAACGAAAATTTAGATGGTTCAAGGACCGTCGGGAATTATTCTTCTTAGTTGAAGCGAAGCGATGATTGGAACTATGAGACCAATCAGCATTTCCGCGGTTGTAATTTATTGTTGAATTCAGAGAAATGTTCAAAAACAGCAAAACGTGACTCTACAAAACATATTTACTCACCCATAGTTTTATTACTGTCAACTGGAACCTGAATGTTTGGTTATCTGGGATGTTTATGCCCCTTTCAATTTACAACTTAAGAGGGGAGGGATTTGAGCGTCAGGGGACAGCTAGTAATACACTAAAAGAAATGCTTCAGGGCTGTGCCGGAAGAGGTATGTTGTGTATGTATTTCTTAAAATGTTATCCATTCATAAAATATAAATTCGACCTTCCTCCCCTATAATGTGCCATTTACCAATTTATTTCATTATCATTCCTGACAGCGTCATATTAGCTTTGTACATGAATACAGTTGAAACACTTCATTAAAATAATGAAGATAAGTGGGGGCGGGTCTTTAAAATAACTTAGGAAAGATAATATGAAAATCTGTCATAATTTATAAAAACCTAGCATAATTCAGACCCGTGTTTGGCATCATTGCGAGTCTCGAGTGTGGCAACCCTGGTCTGCTCATCCATAGTTCTTTGCCACTGACACTGTCCCGCCACAACCTTTGTTTCATTAGCCTGTTTAACGCTTTAATTGTTCTCCCCACCCTTAGGGTCATCTGCAAAATTCTTTGCTTGCTACCGACATCTCTTGCCACCAAATAGAAGTGTTATAACTATTAGTCTATATTAGTCTGGCTCTGAACTATTAGAAGGGTAGGCTTTCACTACAATACTGTTATTACTTTATACAGGTGAGCCACGAACAGTATATGGAATATTAAATAGATATTGAAGATTGGAACAAAGAGGACGCCCATTCCTACGTAAGAACTTCCCTCCCGTAAGTCACCTGATCGTCCTTCCATTCCCTGCTCCGACTGTCAGTTGTCTGCTGAGATCAAGATGGTGAATTATATTGTGTTATGCGTAGAATATATGCGATACCGAGGGAGTGACTATTCTAGATTCGTACATAAGAACTGATTCTCTAAAGGAAACATAATAGTTATCCCGTACAACGTTACCTACTCATACCGCTCAGCTAAACGCAGTATTTAACAATTTGTGAAGAAATGGCACCAAACGGAATCTCCTGTAAATGAACAAGGAACAGGCCTCTGTCTGCCCGCACTCCTAAACTTTTTGTAGTAATTGGAAGTTACCAGAAAATTATCGTAACAAATCGGGCGCGTAGAACGTGCAAACATGTCCTATAGAGTTCAAAATTGAAATCGTACTGCATCACAGTTGTGCAACAATTGATATAGGGTTCGATTGAGTTAACCTTGGAGGAGAAGAATCTCTTTTATTTTGGAATTGATCATGGTAAGGCAGTGCCTTAAGTACTTTATTGTATTATTGTATCTACCTTTCTTATTGAGTACCATTTTTACAAGTTAATACAACTTTGGTATTTGGTATTTGGAAATTTCCGTTATTCCTTTTGAAATTAATAAAAATAAAGTATTGAAATATTGTTGTTTCAAACAAGAAAATTATTAAAAGTGTTAAAAAATCTTTAGAAAAGCCAATGTATAAGGTACAGTGCCCGATATCCATCCCCGTGCCTAAATCCGTCCCCCCCTCTATCTCCAGTATAAGATGCTGCTCCCAAGTGGAAGTCAGTGCAACATGTGAGTCACAAAGCCACTACCTTGTGTATTGTGAAAAGCGGGAAATGTGCTGCAATTGTAGTGTTTTATAGTCAATCCGAAAACATTTCTTGATAGCAACTTCTCACGTTGATAGCTTCTCTCAAGGAATGCTGTTTTCTATTAGTTATGGCATTCTCCGTAGATTATAGTATTATATGTATGTTACAAATCATGGATACACTATAGCGTTGGTCATTGTCAGGAAAAATGAAGCCATGTTCACAATATACGTACGCCTAAATTCCGTCCCCCTATTAGGTTCCGAATATCGTCCCGGGGACGATATTACGACCTATATGTTCTTACATTTTTCAGATGAGAAACCGCATGAAATGAAAGAAAGAGGACATGATTTTTTTCTGCTATTAAGGCTATAAGATACCCTGTGATTCCCATGGGAACAGGAGGCAGGAGACCATCAAGAAATAACTGAAGGAAACAGCAAGCAGGCCAGAACTTCATTCGAACATTTCACTTTCGATCTAACATATGCTTCATAATATCCCTGAAATCATCAGTACCGAAGCTAATTATTAGGACAGTCCCAGTGATCATTCCCTCAATGTCAAAAAGTGCTGGAGCTGCATTGTTGATCACTGTTTACTGCACAAAGAAACAATCATTGAACCAGATAAGAACAAAAAGAAACATTAATCAATCCACCAAAGCAGTGTTCAGTCTACCTTGCACAGGAAACGTAATTTCCAAGAAACGCAGGAACAACCATCTGCTGCTGCTAGACCATCTACGTCTAGAATACAGAAGCAAAGAAAAACTTGAAAGAAGAATATTGGCCCTGCTGAAAGGATGAGAAGACTTTCGTCAAGCTCATCAAGTGAAAGTGACAATTAAGCTGCAGCAGAGCAATGTGTTTCCACTGATGAGAAAGACAGCAAGAATGACGCAACATGCTCAATGTATGAAAAGCTCATTTTCACAGGATAAGATGGCAACAAAGTCGATTAGGTGCATTAAGTGTTTTGTGTGGTGTCATGAAGAATATTCTTCATCTAAAGAAAGTAAAAAGTTTATCTGTGATATATGTTTGTATGAATAAACGTGATTCTCAATCTCTATTATGAACATGGAACCAAAATTAATATTGTTTTAAACGGAACTTTGCGACTTTTAAATATTTTCAATATAAAGAGTTTTCAGACTTCAGGTTGCTTATTAAACTAAAGCATCGTTGTAAATGTTCGCAAAATAAGACTTATAGAAAACTAAATAAACGTTTTTTTTTGTTTTATTTCACCGTTTTTCACCTCATTCTGTGTGTTTGTGTTAAGAAAACACAAGGGACGGTATTTGGACACTTTTTTTAAAAAATTGGAATTTTGCATTTTTTAAATTTTTATTAGTAATTTAAGTAAATATAGTTTTTCCACATTGTGTTTAACACTTGTATAAAAGAAATGTTTATACTAACTATAGGTGGTACAATAGCAGATTTTCTCCTAACTACCTTGTCAGAAAACCGA
The DNA here is from genome assembly GCF_964235325.1 of Thermobia domestica. NCBI lineage: Eukaryota > Metazoa > Arthropoda > Insecta > Zygentoma > Lepismatidae > Thermobia > Thermobia domestica. Next base: position 97,226,811 of record NC_137463.1, on the reverse strand, counting down.
AAAATATAATGGGAGACGATATTTGGACACTTGACCTTATCCAGGCCCGTATTTATATTGTGCTCTCTCGTGCTCTTAATAATTTGCCCCTTGATTTTGCAAACATACCAGCTCTTGTTAAGTAGCAGTTTAGGTATTAGAAGTTACAAAAGTTACAACGTAATTTTAAATGGCCTAGTTCTTTCAATGATGATTGTGATGTGGTGTTTTGCCCGAAGGTAGGCGTTGACCCGAAGGTCCCTGGGCAAATTGAACTCATGGTAGTTTATCGTTGGCTTCCATGGGATGATGATGACGTATTAAGGACGGGATCTAAAACTTAACTTGGGATCCAAACCATTTGTGTCACCACCGGGAAGCGAACCACGAATCCCTTGATTACAAGTCAACGAGATTAACCATTCATCCATTGCGGATACATTCTCTCAATACCGGCATGTAATTTATTCATGTAGGTTTAAATTTACTGTCCGGAGAAAATGCATTAACTCTTAAACAAAAGTTACGTCATTTTTATATTTCATAATTTCACTTGAATTATGATTGAATTTCTTAAATATTTACTCTTATCGTTCTAATAGTAAAATATGTAATTAAAAAAAACTAGGAAGTGTTTATGACATTGTTAATTTTGAACTTACCACATAATTAAAGATTATAGTGAGTTTAATAAAAAGCATTTTACAAAACTTCAAATGTAAAAAATTATATTAGTTTACATAGTGAGTGTGGATTCTTCCATATGTTTTTAAGCTACTCGAACGAACAAGAGAAACTCTTTCCAAAGTATTTGCAAATAAACTTTTTCTCCTGTATGCATTTTCCTTTCTCATGTTTTAGGTTACTTCAATAATAAATGATGACTTGTGTCAGGTCCCTGGTCACACCTGAACTGAGATATGGGGGTTGCAAACTCCCCATACGAATAACATGGGAGCATTTTAAAGGGAGGAGGCGAGATTTTAAAAGTAGTCGAGAACGATAAATATTAATTCATAGTTTTCGAGATCGCTGAATTTAACGGTATCAGTTTTCATAATGTTCAAGCTCATCTTCTTCCCTTGGGGTGGGAGAAAATGACTTGTAAAAAATAATCAGATAAGCTACTGTAACCAATTAGTAACTATTGTAATTAGAGCGAATTAATCACATTAACATATTTTCTCGCGCTTGCGCGGATTACTAGTTTTAAATATTACTGTATTGTGAATCTTTAAAAAAAAGTCCAAAATTTTGCTGCTCTCTAAATTCTGCAGCCCTTTGCTCGAGCACAGAATAGCACTTACTAAATATGGGCCTGTATATATCAACAAAAGGAACTTGTAGACAGCAGAAACTAACATGAATTCTATTTGGAAGTTGTTCCAAGAAAAATTCTTTTGTATTTTATTTAAAAAGTTCAGACAATTGTTGTTGAATTTATTTGTCGAAGTGATAAAATAAATTGTTAATTGAATGAAATTTTAGTTTCTCTTTCCGATCATTCTATATTAAAAAATTGAGTAGAAATCTGTTCAAGTTTTGCCTAGAAGTTTGGATAGTATTTAGAGTTAGTATCTGCTTTTAAATTTTTTTTGAGAAAAATATTGCCAGTAAACAAGTAAAAGAAATATCAGTGTCGTCCGAAAGTGTTGGGATTAGTTCCGTTGTGGGGAAGAAATTTATTCACATATCTGTGAATATTTCATTGATAGTCATCGTCATAGGCTGGTTACTCTTCTCCAGAGCAGAAGTGAGAATTCTTACTCCGTGTATGTCCCGTCACCAGAGTTGGCGTGGGTCAATGAAAACTTGACCCACGACCCATTGACCCCCCACCGTGACCCAGTCTGACCCACCACCCACTATGACCCACGGTGACCCACAATAACCCATCACCCACCATGATCCTCTCTGACCCACCAAAACACATCGTCATCAACTCTGACACATGATCCACGGCCTCTTCTCTACTGATTAAAGAGTTTACACTTGCAATAAAACCAAGTTGTGAAATTCTAACTAATCGGAGTTTGAATTTCTAGGGACAATCACTCAAGCACAGCTCTGTTACGGTGGATCTGACCTTTACGATATAAAATGGTAAAGTGTTTGTAATGGGCCAAATTACGATGAATTTCAATTAAATTATCATGGTATGATTATTTCCTTGTTGAATTATCGATAATTTTCAGAGCAAAAAACGATGAAATTTGAAAGTGACAAATCAAAGTACAGGGTTTTCATAAAGTATGGACGGATTTAATTCGCTTATAATTTACATAAAAATGCTCATATTGAAATCAAATAAAGTGCAAACGGTAGCAGAAGGATTAAAGTTTTACCTGTAATCTGCACCAGCTCAGTTCATTCACCGCCACACCTCCAACTGGGCGCCATTTACGTCCACACATTCGCGTAGGCGGCGCTGGAATCCACTCACAGCGTTCCGCCGTGTTTGATCCGAAATGCCAGCCACAGACGCCCTGATTTTGTCCTTTAAGTTCTCCAAACTTGGCTTCTTTGCATAAACTTCCGTTTTCACATGACCCCAAAGCCAGAAGTCGCATGGGGTAAGGTCGGGTGATCTTGGCAGCCAAGCGGTCGGGCCACCGCGGCCAATCCATCGGTTAGGGAATTTCTCGTCAAGGAACTGTCTCACCTTGATTGCATAGTGAGGGGGTGCCCCGTCCTGTTGGAACATGATGTCGTTCTGGATTCCACGTGCCTCCAGTTCCGGAATGAGGTATTTCTGCAACATATCCAGGTACGAATCTCCATTCACGATCTCCTCTTCAAAAAAGAACACTCCAATCAGATGATCATAGGACACAGCGCACCAAACGTTCACTTTAGGGCTATCTCTCTCATGTGTCTCAAATTCCTTTGGGTTTTCCGTGCCCCAAACGCGACAGTTGTGTCGGTTAACCTTCCCGGAGACATGGAAGGTTGCCTCATCTGAGAACATGATGGCTGAAAGGAGAACGCCGCCATGTTCCAACTGCTTGAGCATGGCGTCACAGAAGTTGAACCGGATGTCCATATCTTCATCATGCAGATCCTGGACTATCTTGATTTTGTAACCTTTGGCCTTGATCGTCTTCTTGGCTATCTTAAACACGGTTGTCTGTGGAATTCCGAGTTCCATGGACCGTCTAGGAATCGACTTCTGTGGGCTGTTGATGATGCTTTCCCTTACCCTGCTCACTGTTGCAGGCGATGTTGACGGCTTCCCACTTCGAGGACGGTCCAGGACGCTTCCTGTCTCCAAGAACTTAGCATGCCACTTTCGGATTGCACTCTCAGTCGGTGCCGGCTTTTTGAACTCTTTGGTGAACTTTCGACACACCAGAATTGGTGATTTTAGCTCTGCGTACCACAGAACACATTGCGCTTTCTCTTTCACCGACGCCATCTTTGATACGGTAAAAAATAGTCTTCTCAGAGGAGTTTTTCATTTATTTATTTCTTTAAAAGACACACACACCAATACAGCTTACAACTTACTTTTAACAGTCAACATTGAAACAACAATGAAAACAACAATGGATGGAATTTGGTAAGAAACTGACCCTTGCCCTCCCTCTCCCTCTCTCAACGTGTTCAGAGTTGCCGCTTATCTAACAGTGTTGCCAACTAAAACTTTAATCCTTCCGCTACCGTTTGCACTTTATTTGATTTCATTATGAGCATTTTTATGAAAATTATAAGCAAATTAAATCCGTCCAGACTTTATAAAAACCCTGTAAGTAAACCAACGTAAAGGGAAAAAGTGTAAAATTTTTCATATAATTATGAGTACCGGTATAGTACAAACTTAAAATTTCCGTGTAATTAAGCTTACAGTACAAATTTTATGTCTATAATTCTCACAACTTTATTGGTTGATTGTCCTGTGCCCTAAGCGATCCATATAATAAACATAAACTTCAGGAATTATTCTAGTAGCAAGTAGTGGATATATGAAGCGAAGCACTGTATTTTTTGTTTCTCAATTAATAATTGTTTCTACATTTGTTTCTCAACTAATATCAATCGTTTTCGATTAGTTTTAGAGACCAACCCACTACCATTTTTCCATATATAGAAAGCGCCCCTCCCCCATAAAGGAGAAGTGTAATAAATGCTAGGACACGTTCTGTTTATTTTCAATACTGTTGACCCACGACCCACTGACCCACTCAGAAAACTTGACCCACTCCATTTCTGCCCGTCACATACAAAATAATACCAGAATTCCATACTTATTTATATTTTGGGTGAAACATTTAATAGAAAAAATTGTATAAACAGAATTACCATCAAATTGTCCTGCTAAGTAGCTAGTTAGTGGGAAATCCTATGCTTAATTATTTCTTCAAACATTTGCCCTATATTAAAAGTGTGGAAAAATATATTGAAACTACTCTTAGAAAATACTTGAGGCCATCCTTAGTTTTGGTTTATATTCTGTACTCATTATTATTGTTTTTTCTACAAAGACAGTTGATCCTTTACAAACGAAAATTATGGCTGTAAATTTTGAAACAGGTCAAACTAGTAGTGATGAAGAAAATATGGATTTTTTTTAATTTAGTAATCCTGGGCCTTATGCAGAGTCGTTTTGACGTATGATTAGCGTCATACTAAAGGGCTGACTACTGCAGGAAACATATGTTAGTCGAACTCTTTAGTATGATACTAATCACGTGTCAAAATGACTGCATAATGCCCCATGTCTTTAATAAACCATCGCTAATCAGACGTGAGGTAGATTCCGAATTACATATGAGGTGCAAGAGGTCTTTCGAGATCTGTACCTTGTACCGATAGACAAGCAAGTGGACCCCAATTTCGTGCTCCTTTCGCCTTTGATTTTAATAAACTTGTTATGGAAGGAGTACATGCAGCTTTGTTAACGGAAATCAATTCATTACCTTTAGTGGATGGAAGAAAAACGGAACAAAAGTATTTCTTTCTTTTGAAACTTGATAACAAAAGAGCTCCTTTAGATCTTATTCTCATTGTTTGTCTGACTAGAACACAGAGCAAAATTAATGAAATGGTTCAATTCCTAATTGGGATCTAAATCATGATATGCCATATGTTATTCCCCTGTTTGAACGAACAATTTTTGCCAGTTTTTGCACGTTTTCATCTGTTTTTGAAGTTAATGGACGTTCAGAACGTTACTCATCTTCTACCGACTCATTTCCGCTTTTAAATCGCTCATACTCGTTGGGATTGGCATGATCTGACTTTTAGACAGTCTTTACATCATACACCAATTTCAACATTTCATGAGTTTCTTTGGCACTGTTTTGCAACTTGAAACAGAACCTAATGTTCACACGTTGCTCGAAATCCATTATGAGTGACAGACACGGTAAACAAAACCTCACTCTAGCGGCTCTGGACGCTGATTGACAAGTCAGATCATGTACTAACTTGACCTGCCTGTCTCAATGGATCAGGCTATGGGACAAGTTACATCAAAAGGTTGTACCGTCAGCAGTTGCTGTCAAAAAAATCATTCACCATATTTTTGATCACACTTTGTGTATATATGCTGATGTAGTAACGGAATTCCTCGAGCAGACGGCTCTACAAAACTTTTACAGATGGCTTACACTTTTAGTTTATGTTAGAGCTTTCAGGTTAGTTCTAAAAAATTCTGACATTTATAACATTTTCAGGTTAGAGCTGTGAGGAGAAATTTGACAACTGTCGACCCGTAGTTGTCGCTGATTGATTTCACCCCTAGACAACTGTCAACTTTGTTGTAGATTTCTTGAAAACATATTCGGATAAGTAACCTTCGAAATGGTCTTACTTCTTTGCTAACGTTGGGATTAAGTAACGAACGTTCCTCTACTTGGATTCTATACACTATGTATGTACTGAAATTAGGTTCTGTCCCATCAAGAGTACGTTGTTCTCATGAACCTCATTCCTTGGTACTGTTGACAAATTCTTCAGAATGGTTCACTCCCAGTTGTATGAATCCTTCGTCATTAAGCCAAAGGTAAGCTTTCCAACAATCGGAAATTATTGTCGTACCAGATTCTATTTTCTGCTTTATCACAGACAGTAATGACTCCTACGTTCGAGTCTCGCCGTGAACCAAGAAGAATTTGCTCTTATTGTCTCTCTTCACAGCACCAAACATTCAGTGTTCTTTTACGCGCCTACGTCTGTTAAATTTCCTTTTTCCAAACTTTGCTTCGTTTATTTTCACTACTTTTCCGTGTTCACATATCATCCGCGAATTTCGCAGTGCTCAGTCCATACACACTTCCCTACGATAAAAGCTCCAGTCACTAACAGTTGACGAGAGTATGTCAAATTTGTTTTCTATTATTTCATATCTTGGCTATGGTAAAATGCACCAATGCATTACAAATGCCAATATTTTCTCTACAGTTAATTTCGATCTCTCAGAGAAAATTCCTTTCACGGCTGATACACGAGTGTTACACCTTTTTCCTTTGTTATCTTAACGACAGAAAAAGTGTAGCTATGTATTACGTCTGTTCTAAATATTCACTTCATTTCCACACTTTCCACAATTTATTTTAGGTTTGATCATACCATGGCACTCCAGAAACTTTAAAATCCTGTTCTCTTTATAACATTTTTTTAAAAAAAACGTATGTTTGTATTACATCCATCGCAAACATCCGTTACTGACGTACGAACTGAAAGCTCCCGCCGTCTATTTCTACCCAATTTGCATTCTTGTGTTCTGCCGCCTTCCACTTCAGTAAATAGTTACACATAGAATACTTTCACTACCATTCAAAATTAATTTCAATAAGCTGTGCACTGACAGAAATTACTTTTATGCACACTTTTATTCCTTCATTAAAAATGTTTTACACCGTATTCTACCCATAAATTTTCTATTTGGTAGAACCGTGTGCTCGAGTGAACCCGTAGAACAATCTGGTCCATTATTATAAATTCAAGTTCTAAAAATGTTGTCAGAAAAAAAGCTGTATTGAAAATATGTAATTATTATTTATAAAAATTGTACACAAGCTAATGAAAGAAAATTCAGTAATTATATATTATAGAAAACGTAGGTATATAAGCAGAGAGCAAGAAATACCTTTTTATTTTATAAATTAAAATGAATTACTTATTGCAGCTTCACGCTTCATATTTTTCTTTTATATTCTTTTTTAAATGGAAGAACAACAGCAAAAATTTACCAGTTTTCTTAGTTACAATTTACTTTTGTTTTCTGAACGACTGCAATATATAATATTTTTTATACCCTGAAAAGTTTTCAATATTTGTTTTATTTATTTTGTTCAGCTACACTTTGGAATTTTTCTTAATGAGAAACTTGCAGTTGATTATATATATGAGATGGAACTTTGTAAATTAGTAAAGTAGCAAGACTATTTAAAAACATTGTATTATGCGCATGAAACCGATAAAACGTTGATATATTTATTTTCTGTGATCAAAAAGGAATTCTACGAAGAAAGTGAATTAAATTGTTCGCACAATTCTTTTTTTTCAGAAACGAAGGATTGTTGGATTTTTTACTTTATGTAACTATTTTCCCATGGAACTTACGTTACAAATAAAATTTACGGTAGAACAATGACGTAGAAAAAAGTGAAACAACTTCCATGAAATTGAAAATTTTCATCACCAGCAGAATAGTCAAGAAAACACCTCGAGGTAACTCAGGCATATTTCTAAACTAAAGTTCCAGGACTCCTTCCAACGATGGCGACAACGTTACAATCGAAGTGTAGGTAAGCAGGAAACTGTTTTGAAGAGGACGATAATGAATAGGTGGTAAATTGTCCTTGTGATTCTTCATAACACCATTTCGACAATAAAATGAACCCTTTGTATGTCTTTACTTCTCTTTAATAAAAATTCTTTAATCTTTTAAAGGATGTAAAACAGCTTTATATTTAAAACAAAATCTTTACTTCTTGAGACTTTAATGGAAATTTTAATCTTCTTAAAGTAAAGTTTTATACTTTAGTGTTATATTGAATTGCATATAGTTTCAAAGATATGTTGAAGATCGAATGATCCCTCTTGAGATTAATGTTGAGATCTTTAATTACCTAAATGTCTAATACCAGAATGTACGTTGTATAAAATGATAGATAATCGGAGTATAATACGAATATATACAAATAAATAAATAAGAGTGCAATATATACCCTCATCTACTAATTCTAGACACTCGTCATATAATCTTCCAGTAATATGCACTTGCTAAAGACGGCTATCAAATTAAGATAAGCTTGTTTAACTTTACATCAAGATAATAATAATAATAATAATAATAATAATAATAATAATGTTTAATAAAGAATGAAAACATTAAAAATTTCACATAATACCTGTTTAGAAGCTACACCAGCACAAAATTTGAATATATGATATTAGTTCATACAAGGCTTTCCGGGTAGTAAGATCGAACTCAATAACGATCCTTTTATTCGGTACCAAAATAATAATAATAATTCGAAATTTAACAATAATATTATTAGCAACATTAATAGAGCAACATTTTGTTGAGTTCATCCTTATGAAAACAGTCTAAAATCTCTCTCATAAAACAAGCTTTTGTTAAGTTTGAACTTACTACCCTAAATGCTTGATATCTGCTTTATATGAAAATAATCTACTTATGATTTATATTATATCTGCATTGGACAAATGTCGTAAAGTCGTAAATATGTTACCACATCAACCAAATTTATTGTTTAACAAATGGAGCAGAGTTAACAATCCATTCTCGAACAATAATCAAATTCCAGATAGTAAAGTACAAATTACAAAATACTAGATTATTTAAGATAATTTATTATTTTTTTTAAAAAAAATATATACCAAAATACACACGGAATGTCAAATTCGATGGGAGCAGTTGATCGTGTAAATTTATTTTTTGATATTATTCCATTTTTCTAGATCTACACAGTGCTCTCTTATCCAAAAGCTTTCCAACTGACCTATACATCCCTCGTGAAGTATTTAAAATAAGAATGGTATGTCAGACCGCATTATGCACAGTTTTCTTCATTCGATTCGTTTGTTTGTCCATTTTGACTCCAAAAATGTCTTTTTGTAAAGACTACGAATATCCTTACCTTGTATTCGTGTTCTCGTGCGAATGACCATTTTCTGCATCTCCAGGGTACCAGATAACAAGCGTGTGTACACTTTTAACTTAAACTTTAAATTTTAATATCCTCAATGTTTGTTACGATAAGAGTTTTAGTACGGACTAGTAGCATGTGTATCTCCTGATATCAATTTACATACTTCTAACTTCCTTACGTAAGTATTGCTAAATTTGTTCATTTCTACCTTATTACCAACGTTTCTGCCATCTCGATTATAGCAGTTTCAACCTCTCACCACATATCTTAACTTCCAAGTCTGTTATTTTTGTGTTAAAAACAAAATGCGTATTTTCCAGCTCTGATCGTACGTTATCTACAATTAAGTCTATATCATTCACTCAAGTACCAAGTTATCTAATATTAGTGATCTAATGCTTTAATTTTTCTCATCACATATACTAAAACAAATTTAAATACGTAGTTTGTTCATGTGTACGTCCCTCCTTAATTTAGGCCGTTTTGAACCTCGAAGGAATTCGAAAATATTCCTTTTCGTTTTTGGTCATTTCGTTATAACATACTTTCACTAGTACAATCTTCTAAGGTATTTCAAATTCAAAATACTATGAAACGCTTTCTCAGTTAACAGAGTTTCACAGTTTCCTGGAGTCTATGAAGAACTGCTGAAAATAAATTTAATCAAATTCACATTTATTTTCTAATATTTGTCTGATATAGAACATCTGGTTCAAATTTAAGATTTTATGTCTGGCACCGATCTCCAATTAACTTGATCAACACATGAACTACCACTTTAAAGGAATATTTGCTAAGAGGTTGTACGACTGGAAGTATTGAATTTTTAGTTGGTATTTCTAATTAGTTCTGTTTCCTTATTTAAGTACTGAAAATAGCACCATTGTGAAATGGTCTGTATAGAAAATATTAAAAACGGACGTCTTCGGACTTCAAATAAGTTTGCATGCACTTCTGCACGTTAATGTAGCGAAAATCTTTCTTAGAATAGGTGCAATTTGGATTATATGTGATACATTTCTTACATAGAAACATGTACTTATATATCACAATAACTTTATGGACAATCTAATTCACTATGATAAAATTTATAGAAGTTGCCATTTTCTGTCAGATTAGGTAAAGTAGTTAGATTAGTGTAATATTGTTTATTTAGAAAGATAATCATACATTGAGCTCTGAAATGAAATTAGCTCACTGTAATTTACTGACACACAATCATAGTCATACGTCTTGCAAATCAAATCAGAAAAATAAACACACTGCTGAACAAGACTGCATTTATTTAGTATAAATGTGTTTTTATATTAAATAAGTGCAGTCTTGTTCAGCAGTGTGTTTATTTTTCTGTAATTTACTATATTCAGATTTTATCACAAGGATAAGTCATAAATCTTGCAATATTTTCACAACTCAAACAGCAGGGATGAATACGCTGTGATCGACGTAAGTACAAGGTGAAGTTGGTCTGAGACGTAGCAGTGGTCAGACTAAACTGGCAAGTGGACTATAAAACACGGAGACCACCATTCCGTCAGTATCTTCAGTCAGTTTTTAGTGGTAATGACGGTGAGTGCTCAGGGAACATCTGATACGTCAACTGTTACTGCATGAGTTCAAACTCGGTAGCAACCCAAAAGATTTGTCATCCGAGTGTGGAAGGTGCATTCAACCACAGTACCACATAATGGTTCTAGAAATTTCGTGGGCGTTGGAATAAAGTCGAAATTCAACCAAGGTAAGAACAGCCAGGGTAGCAGATTCTGAGGTCATAGGACAAATCATTGAGGAAACTCCACCCACCAGCTTTAACGAACTTCAAGAAAAAGTTTGACTTGGACATTAAGAAAGTTGGATGATTTAGTGTCGATGGCAGGTTTGCGTTGTCATCTGAAAATCCGTTATCTGAAAGTCCGTGGTAATGCTATTTGTCAGAATTGACGTGAATTATTCGAACATTTGCTGCAATGTATTATAGTTCAGGTAATAATCCATGATGGTTCATAATTTTGTGTCCAATTAAATGTTGCAAGTGGATGTGATTATTAAGTGTAATTCGTAAATTGATTTGAAATATGAGTTTGTAAAACAAGCTTATTGGAGAATTGGTATCTGAGCGTATGAAGAATAATTTGTACTGTTATTTTTTATATATAGAAATTCTTCCAATAGACATAGTTTTCTATGGTAATCCCATTCGACACATGATCAGGTTCTTATTGCCTAATAATTTTGATAACATGCCTAATTTCTCTATTTTGTGCTTATATTAGTAGTTGATCTGGATTCAACCTCGAATTAATTATACGTTTTGGAAATATATAATTCTAGTCCTCTCTTGCAACTACATTAAACTCAATCGCAGGACATATAGGTTTAAAAATTTACGTGATGCATGTAGTAACCTTCTAATTGTTCAATATTACTGTTTCTATTGTTTCACGTTTTCTAATATATATATATATATATAAAGTAAACATGAAACAATAATAATGTATAATTGTTCTGTTTTCGAAAAGCATGTGTAATTCCAGTTCCAGCAATATTTCCATGGTAAAAAGCGACTATAAATACCTTTATTTACCCACTCTTGATGTCCTCTAGTTCCAATTGAACCAAACGAGAGATTCAGTACGTTTCAAGTTACAGAACTATGATACCGAATTTTGCGGTATTTCGCTTATTACATTCGCTTATTTCTCATTTGGGAAAACTGAAGAACAAAAGATATTGAAATCGAGTAGTATTAGAAAATGAAAGCAATGAGTTCTGACTATGAATCACGTAGACTCTAGGATGATTCAATTGTGTAAACTCAAGGATATAAAAAATATTGCAACTGTGACAGTTCTACTACGAGTCGTTATACTCAAGTTGTAACCGTGACTACATTTCGGTTTGTATAATTGGAAATTATCTACTCACATAAAAGAAAGTATAATGGATGATTTGATTAATTTAAGAGAAGTAGATATTGGAAGGGCATTCATAAATAACGAACCACTGGGAAACCAACGTCAAGTTCTCCCGTCAGTTGGTATTGGTGACATGATAATCGAAGGTACTGGTGGAGCTGGACGAAATCATGATAACCTGAATTCATCGAAATCCACTAGCCTTGGCGTTTCACAAGGTCACCGTCAGCTGGTATTTGTAAGCCACCTACAAAATGTAATTTCTCTAAGTTTTTTTTTCATTCTTTTAGATTGCAAATAAAAGATTTATCAGAGGTTACAAGAGAAATGGTACAGAATTATGTGAGTTTTATTACGTTATGGAAATTGGCTCCGTCTCTGGCTATTTTTGCTACTTCCTTGGAAAAAAGTAAAAGGAGAGTATTTGAGGAGATGCAAAGTATTCTTACGGAAACAATCCATTAGGAATGTCTTGTTGAGAGAACGTTTAAGAAATTTATTACCCTTTTGGTGAGATTAGAATTTTATGAAATTAAAATGTTTCGCGTAATGTTAGAAAACGCAATTCCTTGTAAGCTTTATTTTCGAGAAAATATCTGTTTTTACGTACACGTGGCAAAGAGATGAAAGAGAGAGAGTTTTGTCGTCTTGTTACGAACTTAGTAAGACCAGAGATTCAAAATGTATTCTCGTTAAGTAAAATACCTTGTACTCACTGGCGCAAATCCCGGGGGGACGAGGGGGACATGTCCCCTCCAATCTTGGACCTGGGGGGACTGTCCCCCCAATAATCTGACTTAAAAAGTGCTTTTTGGGATAAGTGTGATGATTTGTGTCTGACTGCCACAAAGGAATGTAAGATGAAATTGATTTCTCTTGGCTTTTCCATTTTTTTTAAAGAATCGTATTCTGTAGTATTTCAAACTGAACTTCGTGTTGTTGTGCGTTTAGTAGTCTCATCAATATGTATTAATTCCACTTCCGCTACTTGGACACAAATTGCAATAAATGCCAGAGGAGGATATGCCCCTCTCCTCACGCTGGAAAGTTATCTCAGCTGTAGGTACGGGCACAAGTTCCGGGGAAATGGAGAGATATGTCCCCCCCAACATTGGAACTGGAGGTTCTCCCAATACTCTGATTTGAAAAGTGCTTTTTGTAGATAAGTGATGATTTGTGTCCGACTGCCACAAACGATAGTTAGATGAAATTTGTTTCTCTTGGCTTTTCCATTTTTAATGAAAATGAAGTCGTGCGACTGTGCGTGACGTAAACTGATATGAAATCTTATCTCCTCCTCTCTCCTAGGCCCTAGCACACGAAAAGTATATAGACTATCCAATGTCAGTAGAAACCATCTTTTCATTTCATCTATTTGTAGTATCAGCCCAGGCATCTACTCATGCTTCGTAAGCTAACTAACTCTATAGCCTATGTAACCCGGAGGTTCAATGCCAAGTTCACAAAAGTTCTCCACTGACTTCTATCCTTAGCCAACTGGATACAGTTTCTACTTTGGATTCCTATTTTTGCGAGATCCATCTTAATATTGTCCTCCCATCTGCGCCTAAGTCTTCCTAATGGACGTTTTGCGATTGGTCTTACCGCTAACACTTTGAAAGCGTTCCTACTTTCTTCCATCCTGGCTATATGTCCTGCCCACCTAAACCTCCTAGACTTGATGACTCTAACAGTGTTTTGTGAGCCGTATAATATATGTAGTTCCTCGTTATGAAGTTTCCGCCATTCCCGTTTCTCTTGGGTCCGAATATTCGTCTCAGGCAGGATCTTGTTTTCAAATACTTTCAGTCTATGTTCTTCCCTCAGAGTAAGCGACCATGTTTCGAAACCATACAGAACAACAGGTATGATTATCGTTTTGTATATTTTAAGCTTCAAATTCCTCGACAGAATTCGCGACGATAAGAGATTTTGAACTGAATAATAACACGAATTCCTTGTTTTTAGTCGACATTTAATATCTTCGTGAATATGATTTTCGTCTGTTAATATTGATCCTAGGTATTTGAAAGTATCCACTTTATCGAAAGTATTATTGAATATTTTAACGATTTCATAATTTGCCGTATTACGGTCCCGACGCACTTCCATGTATTTAGTTTTCTCTGCATTTACTTCTAAACCTTTATCCCTGCAAGCGTTTAATAAGACCTCTGCATTTCTGTCTATTGTTCTCCTATCATCCCCTATTAAATTTACATAATCGGCGTACACATAATCTGGTGAACATCGTTCAGCTCTAGGCCCTAATTTGCTATCTTTGATTTTCTTTATAGCGTATTCCAGGACAAAGGAATAATAAAGGAGACAACACATCTTGTTTCAGGCCATTCTCGACGTGAAAGCTCTTGCCCAAAAATTTTCCTACCCGGACTTCACTTTGGGATTCATTTAAACATGCCTTAATTGATCTAATTCGCATTTTCGGTATTCCAAATTCTGTAAGAACGTGTACAATGTTTCTTACCTAACCGAGTCATAAGTTTTATAAAATCAATAAATAGTTGATGTACCGGGCTACTGTATTCCCACTTCTTGTCGAGTATTTGGCGAATAGTAAATATTTGGTCGATAGTTGATCGATTTCGTCTAAATCCACACTGGTAATCTCCAATAATTTAATCTGCGTACGGGGTCAATCTTGCTAATAGAATGTTTGAAAGTATTTTATAGGATGTTGACAGAAGAGAGGTGCCTCGATAATTATTACAGTCAGTTCTGTTACCTTTCTTGTGGATTGGAACGATGATTGATTCTTTCCACTCTTGTGGCAATTCTTCCTTCTTGTAGATAAGGAGAATGAGTTTGTGTATCTTGTTCCACAATTTTTCTCCTCCAGCTAAAATTAACTCAGCCGGAATTTCGTTTACATCTGGAGATTTGTGTTTCTTTAATTTCTTTATAGCGATTTCTACTTCTATTCGGTTGGGTTCTGAAATATATGGTTCTGTGGTGTGTACCTCCCTTTTTCCACGCACTTTAGTTTTTGACTGCGTGTTAGCAAATCGTCAAAGAAATCTTTCCATCTATTTAAAATGCTATCTGTATCAGTGAGAACTGTTCCATCAGCTTTCTTTAATATAAGCAAAAGGTTGATAGCCTTTCTTCAATTCGTTGATCCTTTTATACATGTCCAGAATGTTTTTATTTTTACTATTATCTTCAAGTTCCTAAATTTCAGCTTTCAAAAAATCGTGTTTCTTTGTTCTAAAAGTTTTGGATGTTTCCCACCTGATATCTACGTAATTTTGTGTAGTTATTTCATACGGATTTTGTAACCAACGTAATTTTGCCTGTTTTCTCTTCTCTGTTAGTTCGAACCATGGTTTATTCCTACGCATTTCCGCGTGTCCCAATTTTTCTTTTGAGACAGGACGCTTCGTAAGCAAAGAAAATAATTCAATTGCTGTAATATTTTCCTCCATAATCTTAAGGTTACATATGTTAACTAAAGAGTATATGACATGCGTCAATTTCTGTAATCCTGTAATGTTATTGAGATTATCATCTTTTTGCTCAAAGAGTATTGTTGCGTCATACATAATTGATATTCTTTCTTCATAGTTTTGGGGATGTCATTATTTATATTAAAATATTATAAAACAATTTTAACGTGGATATTTGTGGATGGCTAATTAGAAACATACGAGTTAGAAATATACATGTATTCAGATTTCAGAATGTGTTCACGGCATTGATTTGTAATACTGAAATGTACTACTACTTCATCTACATCGCCTAATATATAATATACTCTACAACAGTTGATCGGATTCATCTACCGTAATATGAGTTTCATCTCCCTTCCCTAGAATAAGCCTCAAATCTGCCCACCTCCCGATGTTGAAGACAATCAATGGAGTATTTAGGATTTTGTTTCCAGGGGCTATGTCCAACACAAGGAAGGAAGTGGGCAATTGCCCACCTGAGTTTGAGAATTAAATATATATTTTAATTTATGCATAAATTGAAGTTATAATGGCAAGAATTGCACACCGATAAATCCTATATGATATGATACAAAAATTTAGGAGTGAATCTAACCCTTTATTCTATTCATACAAGAAAAGGGAAGCATCCTCTTGGCCTTCCTAATTTCCCGGGCAAATTATTCACCCGTTTTGATTTTTTCAATTCAAACATTTCCTACTTTTAAAAATAACTAAACGAAATAATTTTTCCTTTGCTATAATAACTAAAGTCCTCTCATGTTGATATCCGTGCAAGTTGGTGTGGAGCACCAGTTTCGCTTATCAACTCCTCTTCGTTTTGGTGTTACTGATCCTAAGTTACTCACACAACAATTTTTATGGAGGTAGTTGGAGAGTACTTTATATCATAGGCCTGTAGTCAAACTCCCCCTATAAAAATTGTTGTGGAAGCACCTCAGGATTTTGAAACACGCATTTTTTGATAGGGCACATACTAGTTCCTAAGCGAAGTCTTGACCCGACCACGGTAGGTCCCATAGTTTTAAAGCCATGAACCTTTAAAATTCATTTTTTCATGATTTCGGTAGCCTATAACACGTAAACGATGGGGTTTTCGCCCTATGTTTATTGGATCTTTTTTGTTTGTTTTACTCCCAGGAATCACTCCTCTGCTTTTGTACAGTCAGGAACATTAATAAATGGAGGTTGGAGCCATAAGAAATAATGGTTTCAGCCTCCATTTATTAATGTTCGTGACTGTACAACGAATTTAGCGCCATATTATATATATATATATATATATATATATATATATATATATATATATATATATATATATATATATATATATATATATATATATATATATATATATAGGTAATATGGGAACGGACTTACCTGTCCCCCCCAATGTTGAAGACAGATTTGCGCCGATGCTCGTACTCATTCGGAATCAATGGAATTCGGGGAATGTTTTGAGCTTAATCATCAATATGATAAAAAATATTATCAAATATTAAGAAATCAATGTGTACTTAATCTTCTCAAACTGTGAGTAGGGTCTGCAATTCATGTGGACTAAATGCTCATACTTGGAGGTTGTGTCCGTATAGGAATAAAATTAAAAGAAGTATTGGATCCACATATTGCGCTCCTAATGGTGAAAGAAATAACGGTATGCTTCATATGCTGGTGTCAATTTGTCACGAAAATTATCTTGCAGTAATAGAAATTGGGGCTACATTAAATTAAATAGACAAAAAATATTTTAATTAAGATTCGTGCAAAGTATCGCCCACTCACAAAAACGGTGAAATATTCTATGACTATCCTGGATACTGAATCAATTCAAATCAAAATCGTACAAATTATATTTTTTGTTCATGGACTACGTTTCGTCACTTGGTTTGGTGTCATACAACACCCTATCCTTAAAATATTGTTAGGACTGAATTTCCTGCGTGAGAAATGTACTTATCTGGACATTCCCAATTGTTACGTGTGATAGTTTTATCACACTTTAATTTTGGTTATATTAAAAAAAAAGTTAAAAGAGAAATAATTGTTAAGCATAATGTTATCCTAGAGGTTATGCAAACTTTCCGAACACTTGGCTTATGTAGCGCCTCTAGTGGAAAACTTTGAGATTACTGAGTTTCGAATGAGCTGCAGGTTACCTAAGCTGCCATTCGGAACGAAATGTAGAACTGGGCAACGTCGAATTTATACTGGTTCTATATCTTATATTTAACCTAATCGGAAAACCGTTATTGTTCAATAGTTAAAGTGATTTAAATTTGAGAATATCTTAAAAGTGTCAATGTTCTCTCGAAGTTATTCTAGTGATATATTATATTATCATTTATTTATTTGGTGTCTAATTATCTGCTGGAATATAGAGACGAAATTGAGACATAGTCCTCCCGGAGGTATTTAATGGGTATTTAGTGTGGTTGGAAAATGGTGAGTGTTATACTTTTCTCATATTAATTCTATTAATTATAGTATAAGGTAACAAGATGTGAGATATATTTAATTGTAATAAATTCTATATAAATTCAGGAGGAATTCTACAAGAAATAAGATTTCTGGGGTTTATTATATCTTTAAAGAAATTAGCAGTATCAGATTTTATTCCATTTTGACCTAATTAAACATATGCTGTGTTGCATAATAGGATATAATATTCAAAGATATTTCATATTAGGGCTAGAGTGCAGTTTATGCCGAACAAGTGATTTTGTCAGTGAAAGTGGCATTGGAGGAACAGAATCAGAGTCACTGGAACAGGTAATCAATCGGTGTTTTGCGGTTGGTGGCACTGATGTTGCCTCCTGTGCTGTGGTTGGTTGGTTGTGTTGAAGTCGCTGATTGGCTGTTATGTATTCGTAACTCATGTTCGAATGTTGTACGGTTGAATGTGTGTCTTGTCTTGCATTGGTGAAGTGTGATGTTGTGAGTTTGGATCTCGAAGTGAGTTTTTGATTTTTATTTATTTATTTATTTATTTTTTTTTTTTTGTTGAAATATGTTTGATACTGAAATGAATTCCAATCCTTTGGAATAGTGTGTGGATTGATTAACATTGAGAAGCATTTTTTTTTTTTTTTTTGTTTTGTTTTGTTTTGTTCTGTTCTGGAAATTCCTCGAAACATAGTAGGCACACGGTTTCGGATTGGTTGTGTTTCTGTAGAGAAGTGTGTCTTGAAATAATCGTTAGAAATTCTAGTGACCGTGTCGGAGGTCTTGGAATAGCAGTTGAAGTGGACGAGAGTTTGTTCAGTAGACGTAAATTTAATGTAGGTCGAATGCGCCGTAGTCAGAAGTGGATAGTTCGTTGGTGGTGGTTCCGGCTGCTGCTGGCTGGTTGGTGGAATGCATCTTTTTTTTTCGGTATACTGGATTGATTTATAATTAGTGGTGAGTGTTAATTTATTTTTGTAGTACTTTTTTTCCTTATTACGTTAGATTTATAGAAGTGGTTTAATTATTTATTGTTGTTTTGGATGTTTTTATGGTACTTAAGAGGGGGAGTTTGGGGGCAGTAGCCCCCCATTTAAATCTGAAAATTGATAGTCAACGTTTCACCTGAATTGATTTCTCGGAAGACTTCAACGTCAGTTTTCAAGGATATTGCCCTTGTACGTAGTAATTGAAGAGTAAATTCTTGGTGAGTGTGGTAGATCATTTGGTTAACAATCGTAATCTATTATCATTGTTATAGTTCTTAGTTTGCTAGTGAAGTTAAATTACGATTGTTTATTAGGTGGTCTGCAAAACTTGTGCAGAATTTACTTTACGATTGCTTCGATTCATGGGATTATTTTTGGGAACTGATCTCTGAACTGTTCCGAGGAATCGGTTTAGGTGAATCGGTCCGAATGAATGTTCGGCATAAAGTGCACTCTTACCCATATTAGTAATCATATTTTCATATTGTAATCATATTAAATGTGTACCATCGTTAAATTTTTGATAGTTGTTATAATTTTTTTATAAAAGAGAAAAATCTGATTTTCCATTAAAAGAACCTACTATACATAACCTATTATAGTAATAATAAGTTTCGGGAAGATCGTTAGAACGATGTTAATATATGGTAATTATATATATAGATATATATATATATATTAAATGATAATTTTAGATCCAAAGATTAATGCTTTACAAATTTAATAACTTACCAGTATATTTCTTAAGAAAGAAAATATATGTTTGACATCTCTAAACCCCTAAAATCTTTATATATTTGTCCTGGTACTTATGACCAGCGGCCCAGAACGGCGCCCTCCGAGGCACGTTACACAATAAATGTTTATTTTTATAAAATTTGAATAAACATTAATTTGAATGATTGTGATCATAGATCTCCTATTAGCTATAATCTGTCCGCTTTTGAATCTTGTTCGAGGTCTGCTTGTTGTGACTCTGCACCGCCTGGCGCCAGTGAAGAAGAGGAATACAAGGGGAGCAGATCTGGTTTTGTTATTAATCGAGATGGAGAGTAACGGAGTAATACATCAACGCTCAATGATACTGGTTGTTCTGTAGAAGGAAGAAGAACCCTAACAGCACGAGATGTGCTAGACATGTGCAATTTAGATGTCCCAGCTACTTTTTAGGTACCCGACACTTGGAACATATGATATTCATGTGCTAAGTATATACTTCAGCTACCTACAGTCTTAGGTACTTGTTACACCTAATTGATATTTGCAACTATGTATCACAAATATATAATTTATATACCTGGCTCAGTTTCGCACTCTAACAGTCATTTGTTTTTTATGTCGTCACTTGGGACATATATCCGTCATGTTATAGGTACCGGTACGTTCTTTAGGTGCATACTGTCTCAGATACCCTAGCAGCACAAGATGTATTAGGCATGCGCCATTTAGGTGTTCTAAGTTCATCTCCCACATTTGATGCATTTGTTGCTTCTTTTTTTAAGCGATTGTGTACTAAAAGCAACAAACGCATCAACTTTATTAGATGGCAACTGTCGCCGAGCATTTGAAAGTGAATATGGAAGAATCATGAAATAAAGTAAATAGACACTCGTCATTTTGTTATAAAATTAAATGGCGAGCAGATTTTATCTGATCGTGAACGGTTATCGTCGAATATACGCGGTTAAAGGAGCACTCTGATTAGCCAAATTCAAAAGACCTGAACAATTTATCTCTCAACAAGCTACGTTCTCTTCATCGCCTCCGTGGCCAAATCGGAAGAGCACGCGGCTTGTTATCCAAGGATGGTGGTTAGCGCCCGCCCTGGGGTACTTTTTTTTACTTGTTTAAAGTGTTCTCACCTTATTGTAAACACATTACACATATAGGCGATTTAATATATTTTGGGGGAGTAATTTATGGTTCATTGACGCTTACGGCATGGGGAACATACCTAGAACATACTAGTCACGTTCCCCAGGTACATGTCAGGCATGTGCCTAGGGGCGGACATAGACTGTGACTATCACTTGCCATCCATGTGATTTCTCTCCCAGAGTTACATAAAGCACATACTTGACACATTCCCATGTACCTGAGGGAACATGATAGGCATATGCCTGCTATGTAATTGTGCTGTTAGGGCAATGGCAAAGAAGGTTGCGGATCGTCAACTAATCAATCTCTTAAACAAAGTTCGCAGTCTTTACATCACAAGCAGTGGCGGAGATGAAGGAGTGGTCAATATAAGCTAGGTTGATTCAACCCATTAATGTGTGTCCAATTGGAGTTACATTATCTACATAACATCGCGTGTTGAGAGAACGTGTTGATTCTACCTATCAACAGTCATCGGAGGCTGATGCTTGTTAGGATGTTGTGACACTATGCTTCTACGAGAAGATCTTGGGATAACTTAGGGTTATGCGGAAGTACCACCTGGTGTCCCTGTTGAAAATCCAGTCCGACAGGAGTTTCAAAATGCTTGACAATATTATCAAAATGAAGTAAAAGGTATAGTATGTATTTCAATTAAATTATATCTCTCGATTTAATTCCATATGTATATGAATGTATATTGAAAGAGAATATCGATGTAATAACTGAGAAACTTGGTGAAATACATGGCTATCAATATAAAACCCAGTTGATAGATTCTAGTCCGTGTATCACACAGTCATAATAAGTACCTAAGCATAAGGTTAAAGAATTGGATAATTTTTTGATTCTCTGAGAGAGAAGGGTATTCTGGTCGTGGTTCAAAGTTCACTATATATCTGACCTTTTTACCTAGTTACCAATAATGATAATTCTATACTACTTGTCAATTAATCAGAAATGAATAAGAGAGCCTTTATAAATGCTTTTCCATCTCCTCTTATACAATCGACAATTGCAATTATAGGAAAACACGTTATTACAGCAATATTAGGTCAAATTTTCTTATTACCAAATTTTTGTTAGGATTGATTCTAGGATTTACACCACTTTTGCAACGTCTAATAAATTATAAGCCTTCACCAAAATTCCTATTTGGTTCACTAATAATAACAGTTTCATTCTTTCAAGTTTAATGCAAAACACGCAGCAAACACCGCTGCAGAGACAGTTTTGTGAGTAGAACATGCGACCTGACAGCTACGATGTCACAAGAGATCTTTGGCTTGAATGTTTATATCTAGAAAGCCAATGCCCCCGTCCTTGGGAAGCAAACGTAACTGAGTAGAAGAAACACGTAATAATTTGCCGTGCCAAATGAAAAACAACGCAGAACTATGTAAGGAGCGGGCAATATTGTGGGGGAGGGGATAAATCTGAGTGAGGTACCAGAGTACGCTATACCCTGTCTGTTTAAGAAACAACATTCTGCCTAATAAATTAAAATGATGATGTTTATGAAAATAAAGAATATTTCTAATTTTTGCAGCAACGTGGGTGAAGTTAGTAGTAATGGTACGTGTGGTATTAAGAAACCATTCAATTCCTAGTATTTGAAGAGAGTCGACAACCGCAAAATAAACCCCATACTCTTGAGTACAATTGTCATTTAAACACATAATTTTCGTTTTACTGTCATTTAATTTTGCACCAGATATTGTTTGATACTTAGTTAGTAAATGCAGAATATGTTGAATTTCTACAGAGCTGTTCACGAAGTAATGAGTGTCGTCAACATGGCTTTGTGCGACAATTTTAGTATTATATACAGGGACCCCTGGTAAAAAAGATTAAACAGAAAATAAAAAAGGAGCCAGAGATAAACTAAATAAAATACTGGACATGCTATCACCCTGAAGGATTCCGTTATTAAAAGGAATCGCTACACTTAATCCACCATTAATCTTCAGCTTAGTGGTTCTCTGAGAATAAACACATTTAACAGAAAGTATATGATTTTTTACTAACAGTATCATACAAATTCTTCGTGTTTATGACGACGTTTCGTCGTCTCCAGGTCTGTTCCGGTCATACCAAGACACGAGTGTGACTGCTCCCAGGTCACGAAATTTTTAATCAGTTTCATCACTGCTTCCCAATACCAGTATAATAATAGGGTCTGTTCCAACCCCAACGGCTAAGAACTGACTGTGGTCAGATACTTTTTTTTCTAAAAACGGAGTTCGATGGGAGCTCATGTGTTTCAGATCCCACTTTAAGCTGTAAGTCCATGTCTAATATAGCCTCGCTGCTGAATGGGACGCTAAAATCAAGTCAACTACTACAACTAACAATAGACATTCTAAAAAGAGCTCTGCAGACCACTTTCTTCATAATAAACCTTTCTTGTATTATCTGTCAGGAAAGTAAATTTACACCTATTTTTCGAGTCTGGCATTCCTGCGCTCCATCCGTGGAGAGTATGAGAATTAAATCAATCAAATATTTACTGAGGGGCAAAAAGAAAAGTTTAATCTGAATAAGACATTGCAGAGGGGCACAAGCTCTGAATACGAATAGTGCATAGTGTAAATAAAGGATGACACCGAAAGAGAAAGCCAGAAACAGCTGTTAAACTTAGAAAAAAAAGTAAAATTTGTCGAAGTGGGAACATAAAACACAAATACAACAAATACGTCGATAACTAAACGTTCACCATGCCATGATCTTGGCGTAGTGGTTAAGGTGCTGGCTTACAAATGCAAAGGTCTTCAGTTCGAATCCCCGTGAAGGACATTTTTAAAATTTTTGTTGATAATGCATACAGCTCATGAGAGGGTAAAAGAGGTCGTATTTAGTTTTTCGTACTGTCTTTGCGTATTGCTTTTATTCTTTTCTTCATTTCGAAAGAGAAGAATATCCGAACAAATGCCACCAAAATTTCTCTTATTTTGAATGTAAACGCCATTTGCGATCAGTGAAGAATAAAAATTGAACGTTCCGAAGTAACTGCAAAAATTAAAAAGAAAAAAAAAGGGAATTGGACCATACTCATGGTTACTAAAAATACAATTTCTACATGCCTTACACCTCCCGACCATATTTCTACGTTAGCAAGTAAGAGGCTTGTGTTTAGGTTAGGCTGGTCAATACGTTTTGCAAAGGGGCCTGGTTTAGCTCTGACACACCACAGGTGCGAGAAGGGAGCAAAACACTTTTTCTCTCTCCCTCTGTGTGTCTATTTATCTATCAATCTGTATATATATATAACGCTATTTGTGAATGCCATAACCATCCTAATTTTTCAGCGGATTGAGACGAAACTTGGCACAAACATTAATTGTTGAAATATCTGGATGCGTTCGTTAACCAGAATAATCAGATGAAAATGTTCAAAATGCCGGCCCTTCAAACTCTTAAAAAGTTCCAAGCGAACCAAATTTCGCCCATAAATAGGTATTCAGAAAGTTTGAATAACTTTTCCTCTTCTACTGAAATATTTGTGTGCAGGGACTTATCCTCTTTTATTAAAATATTGGACCCGATTAATCGCCTAAAGAAGGTTCACGCCCTTTCGCTACGGTCAGGCTTTTTTTTCTTTTTTGCAAAAGGAGGTTATTTCCTATCGGAACAAGATGATTATTAGTGATGATATGGAATTACACATTGAAAGTGAAGTAACTTGTGAAACGTGGTATTTGAAAGAATAATATAATAAATGTGCTTTCCTCTAACACAGAGAACTGTAAATCATGTATTTCGAGTTCGGGAGCGTGAATGGCGAGGAGTGTTATTTGATTTGCTTTTTAGTAACACTTTGGAATGCAAATAAAGGTAGGCAACATTAGTGGTAAGTAAATAATAATAATAATAATAATAATAATAATAATAATAATAATAATAATAATAACAATAATAAGTGTTGTTTCTGGCAAGGCAATATCTTCCTCAATTCTTCTTCAAACGTAATGATTGTAACGCCATATCTCCCTTACAAACAAAATATTAGCAATTTATATCGAGAGAACGGGAAATTGTATAGTGATGGGAGCAACGTTGGACAGTATGCACTCATAGTACTCAGAAAAATAAGCGATTTCAATGCAAAATGAACGAAGAGTAATTGTCATGGCGAGTCGTGGGGCCACGGCAGAGCTCTCTTTAGGCAAAATGTCGATAACTTATATCGAGAGAACAGGAGGTGGTGGGATGGGACCAACGTTGGACACCGTGGACCTATAAGGCGCATCGAAAAAATTTGGGGGGCGGACGCCCGCGAGCATTACTTCTTTCCACATAATAATATAAAATTATAATGTCGAAATACACACACGAGTTAGCTACTAATATTTCATATTATTATTATTATTATTATTATTATTATTATTATTATTATTATTATTATTATTATTATTATTATTATTATTATCGACAGCGTCTATTCATTACGTGAGCATGTTTGACATGAAACCAAAGAGCAGATCCATCATTCGTACAAAGAATAAGAATAGTCAGTTACTTTAACTGTGAGCGACAGCGAAAAATACGAAAAGAGTGACTACCTTAGCGAAAAGGAACAATACTTTCATTCAAATGGATAAAAAATCAAGCCAAGATAGATTCGAATTCGCATGGGCGGCACGAAAAGCCAGTGCTTTGTCCTATTTTTTTTTAACTGACTCACCGAACGTGTTTCAGTAACTTACTTATTGCTAATTTTACTTGCTTCACTCGTTTAACTTACTTTCTCTAATAACTTATAACGAACACAGAAACATCGAGAACAGTTAAAAATCATAGATTCTCTCCCGCCGGGAATCGAACCCGGGACACCATACACCAAAAGCGCACATGCTAGCCAGTAGACCAGCAGGGAGGGCATAGCGCAGTCTCTTTGTCGTTAGGGATTACGATCACTGTATTGCCAGCTATCACTTCTGTAGGTTGTATACTATGATCACATGTTTCTTCTTTGCTGGAAGAGTTAAACCTACGTTCTATGTAATACATGAGGTATTTAGACCTACATGCTCTTCATATAATGTAATAAAAGGGTCATGCTGGGAATAAAAAAAGAACATTCCTTGGACAAAACGGAAACTATTGTCATCAGAAATATATATCTACGAGGCATGCGCAGTAGTATATTTCAGAATAGTTACTGTTTAGTTCAGTAAACGAAGAAAGGGGTATAAAAAAGCAGATATGTCGCGTCAACGAGATCGACTAGAATTGACAGAGGCGGAAGCAGATGTGTAGTAATACAACTGGGTTAAATTGATAATTGGTTCTTTATTCTGTAGTAGATCGTATCAAAACTTTACGGGAGAGCAGAGAAAGACTTACTGACGCTATAATAGAGTAAGCTTTAGTAACACTATCATATAGACACAAATAGATGTAACTGTGAGTACTACAACTTGGATTTAACGAAAGCCGTTTAGATATTCAGTGGTTTTCAGGGTTGTATAAGACACGATACAATTCTTCATACCTCAGCTTCCGCATACCAGTAGCTAGATACATGCAATTTCTGGTTAGATACTGAAACTGCTGTCGGATTTTAATACATGACGTATTGCAGGATACAAAATGCTTTGCATTACTTGTTTGTTTGTAGACAGCTACTAGCATAGTGTTCTGAAAGGTTGTGTATAAACTAGAGATAGCCAATTCCGGAATTATTACTTTTCGGACTCCCGTAAGTAAACCGGGACAAATTCCGGAATTCGGAAAATTCCGATTTTGGAATAATTCTGGAATTCGGTAAAGTCCGGAATTTAGAAATTTCTGATTTCGTTAACATTCCGGATTTCTTTCGAAATCCGGAGTTTAACTGAATTCCATAATTTTCCGAAATCCGGAAAGTGAAAGTTCCGCTTCCGAAAAATAAATTTATTTTGGTTAATATGAATCGTGGCGGAAATAAATCTTTGACCATGTAATGTCGACTGTTTTGAAAGAAATGGAGAGTATGAGAATTCAATCTGTTATATTTGTAGTTTCGTGTGGAGAAAAAACAAACTTGTGAACCAACGGTTCAAGAATAACTCAAGTTATTAATGTAAACTTTGCCGACTTCATAAAAAAATACGAACGACATTTTGAATCGAAGAAATATAACATACAAGTTTCCATGCGGAGACAAAGAAATCTAACGTAACCAGACTAAAAAGGAATCGTTTACCGCGTAGCGATCGCAGTTCAGTGGTCGAGGTGCTTGTGCGAATGCACGTTGTATTTTTTTTAACTTTAGGATTTTGGATGGCGATTGATAATAATAATAGTTATTATTATCTCGTAGAAGATTAAAAGCTAGGAGCTAATTATCGCTCAGGTCTTACCATTACAAGCAGAAACGTGACATTTGGAAAGAATATTTCGGTTTGGTTTAATGTTGCTCACAACAAGAGGATTTTCTCATCTTGTTTCTAAAATAAATAAAATAACATGAGAATTAACATTTTACATTCGAGACAGGTCAAGGCTAACTCAAAATTTTCGTCTTTCTTTGGAGATGAGAATCGAGACGAGATGAAAAGTATCGTAAACATTTCCCGTCTAGTCTCGATTCTCGAAATAGTGTATGTCCATTCTTTAACTAACAATTGCTCTGTAGACTGAATCTCATAGGCTATTTCGTTACATTCTATTTCAGAGCTCATTGAATTAAGCTCTGTGTAGGTATTTTGTAGCAAAGTTTTTATATTTACCTCTGCATATCCTAAAAATTAGTTTATCATATGCTTTACTGTTGCGTGATATTCAGTTATATTTATTACAGTTATTTTCCTTAAAACATACAGTAGAATACTTCCTACATGAAACTTCAATGGAACGTTCTAGTTAAAAATGTTGGTAGTTGCAGAGGTGTGTCTTGAACGTACGGAACCCTTTTCCCGAAATCTCTACCTTTAAGTAAGTTTTGCCAAATTTCAGGGCAAGTTTAAAACTTTTAATATTATTATTATTATTATTATTATTATTATTATTATTATTATTATTATTATTATTATTATTATATCAACAATGTGTATAATCTTTAAAAGATATACGGTTTGTATCTGAATAGTATAAGCTAATTGACTGCCGATCTCGGCGTCAACAAGTCTTCAGGAGGCAAGGACATCGGTCACGTTCTGGGTTTGAGTTCCGAAGGGGCAAGTATTCGCGCTCGAGCCAAAAGTTGTTAAAAGTGATAGGCTTCAGCCAATATCATTACATGAACATGTTTGGAGCGAACCAATAATGTTTCTGTAATGATATTTCCACCAAAGTGCATGTCGTAGTTAATTTATTCGTTGATCTAGAGACAATTTAGTACCCATTAATAAACTAAATAACATACAATGGAGTAAAATTACAGAAATAATATCGTATTATACAGTAATTTCGCCGTGCAAGTTCAATAGTATAATAATAATAATAATAATAATAATAATAATAATAATAATATTAATAATAATAATAATAATAATATTAATAATAATAATAATAATAATAATAATAATAATAATAATAATAATAATAATAATAATAATAATAAATTTTCATCGGTCCGGCGCGGAAAGTGAGAATTAAATCAATCACACTTTTAGTCAAGGTAAGGAGAAAAGCCTAAACTGAATAAGACATTGAAGCGGGTCACAAGCTGGGAATAAGAATAGTGCATTTTCTAAATAAAGGACGACACCGAAAGAGGAATCCAGAAACAGCAGGTAAACGAAGAAGAAAGGATAGAAATTGTTGAAGTGGAAACATAAAATACAAATATGGATAGGGATGAGCACGAGTCGAGCCAAAATTCGACTCGACTCGAGTTCAATTCGAGTCGAGTCAAAGGTAATTTTTGAGTTGAGTTCCGAGCCAAGTCACTGTTTTCGAGATCGAGTTTCGAGTTGAGTTGAGTTTTGATAATGGCTCGCTCGCTCGTTCAGCTCGTTTTAACTCGTTTTGAAATAATGGCCTGATTAGACTGGAAAGCGAAAGCCATGAGAAATTTAAGCAGTAACGTGGAATACTTTTAGTGTTGCTCACGACAGGGGTGAGTCTCGTCTCGTAATTTTAATGCATCTCGTGGGACAATTTTAGTGTATCTCGTCTCGTCTAGATAACGAGAAGACAAGAGTTTTTTTTATTATTACGAGACAGCCTCAAATGTCGTAATCACCAATATAAGTATATACTGTAGTTCTTAAAATCAAGACTGAGACCTGCACGGCCGAATTCTTGAGCCCAAGCAGAAGACCAACTCGGGTAGTGATATCAACCGGCTCGTCTCGTATCAACTGAGCGAACAGCTCGAGTCAGCTCGGTTGGGATGAGCCGTCGGCTCGGCCCAATTGAGCCGATGGGTCGAGCTTTCTCGGTTGGGATGGGTCACCTACTCGGCTCATGTAAACCGGTTCGAGCCAGCTAAGTTGAAACTAGTCCATCGGCACGTTTCGACTCAGCTCAACTAAGCCGATGGCTCAAATCGGCTCGGTTGGGTGAGCTGTTGGCTCGGCTCACTTCTCTGTTCGGTTCGATAGTAAATGAGCTGTAAGCCGAGCCGCTCGAGCCGTTGAGAAGCCTAAACCCGGTCCCAGCTGTTTTGAACATGTTTGGCTGAAGCCTATAACTTTTAACAATTTTTGGCTCGAGCCCGAATAATTGCCTCTTCGGAACTCAAACCCAGAACGTGACCGATGTCCTTGCCTCCTGAAGACTTCTCGACGACCGAGATCGACAGTCACTTAGCTTATACTATTCAGATACAAACCGTATATCTTTTAAAGATTATACACGGTGTTGATATAATAATAATAATAATAATAATAATAATAATAATAATAATAATAATAATAATAATAATAATAATATTAAAAGTTTTAAACTTGCTCTGAAATTTGGCAAAACTTACTTAAAAGTAGAGATTTCGGGAAAAGGGTTCCGTACCTTCAAGACACACCTCTGCAACTGCCAACATTTTTAACTAGAACGTTCCATTGAAGTTTCATGTAGGAAGTATTCTACTGTATGTTATAAGGAAAATAACTGTAATAAATATAACTGAATATCACGCAACAGTAAGGCATATGATAAACTAGTTTTTAGGATATGCAGAGGTAAATATAAAAGCTTTGCTACAAAATAGCTACACAGAGCATAATTCAATGAGCTCTGAAATAGAATGTAACGAAATAGCCTATGAGATTCAGTCTACAGAGCAATTGTTAGTTAAAGAATGGACATACACTATTTCGAGAATCGAGACAAAACGGGAAATGTTTACGATTCTTTTCGTCTCGTCTCGATTCTCATCTCCAAAGAAAGACGAAAATTTTGAGTTAGCCTTGACCTGTCTCGAATGTAAAATGTTAATTCTCATGTTATTTTATTTATTTTAGAAACAAGATGAGAAATTCCTCTTGTCGTGAGCAACATTAAACCAAACCGAAATATTCTTTCCAAATGTCACGTTTATGCTTGTAATGGCATGACCTGAGCGATAATTAGCTCCTAGCTTTTAATCATCTACGAGATAATAAT
This sequence comes from Thermobia domestica, assembly GCF_964235325.1. NCBI lineage: Eukaryota > Metazoa > Arthropoda > Insecta > Zygentoma > Lepismatidae > Thermobia > Thermobia domestica. The sequence continues at coordinate 97,196,482 of NC_137463.1, read as the reverse complement.
TATTATTATTAGTTTATTATTATTACTATTATTATTCCTGAAGATTTGATAGTTCAAGTATTGAAACATCCGAGTATTCAAATATCTGAATATAATAAAACGTATGTTATCGCTGATCAATCGCCATCAAAATTCCTAAAGTTAAAGAAAAAAATACAACGTGTATTCGTACAAGCACCTCGACCACTAAACCACGATTGCTACGCGGTAAACAATTCGTTTTTAGTCTGGTTACGTTAGGTTTCTTTGTCTCCGCTTGCAAACTTGTATGTTATATTTCTTCGATTCAAAATGTCTTTCGTATTTCTTTTATGATGTCGGCAAAGTTTACATTAATAACTTGAGTTATTTCTAAACCGTTGGTTCACAAGTTTTCGGAAGCGGAACTTTCACTTTCTGGATTTCGGAAAATTATGGAATTCAGTTAAACTCCCTAATTCAGAAGAATTCCGGAACTCGGAAAGAATCCGGAATTTAGAAAATTCCGGAATTGAGAAAAACTCCGGATTTCGAAAGAAATCCGGATTTTTTCGAATTCCGGAATGTTAACGAAATCAGAAATTTTTAATTTCCGGATTTTTCTGAATTCCGGAATTATTCCAAAATCGGAATTTTCCGAATTCCGGAATTTGTCCGGTTTTACTTACGGGAGTCCGGAAAGTAATAATTCCGGAATTGGCTATCCTTAGTTTGTACACAACCTTTCAGAACACTATGCTAGTAGCTGTCTACAAACAAACAAGTAATGCAAAGCATTTTGTATCCTGCAATACGTCATGTATTAAACTCCGACAGCAGTTTCAGTATCTAACCAGAAATTGCATGTATCTAGCTACTGGAAGGCGGAAGCTGAGGTATGAAGAATTGTATCGTCTCTTATACAACCCTGCAAATCACTGAATATCTAAACGGCTTTCGTTAAATCCAAGTTGTAGTACTCACAATTACATCCATTGTGTCTATATGATCGTGTTAGTAAAGCTTACTATATTATAGCGTCAGTAAGTCTCTGCTCTCCCGTAAAGTTATGATACGATCTACTACAGAATAAAGAACCAATTATCAATTTAACCCAGTTGTATTACTACACATCTGCTTCCGCCTCTGTCAATTCTAGTCGATCTCGTTGACGCGACATATCTGCTTTTTTATACCCCTTTCTTCGTTTACTGAACTAAACAGTAACTATTCTGAAATATACTACTGCGCATGCCTCGTAGATAAATATTTCTGATGCCAATAGTTTCCAATTTGTCCAAGGAATGTTCTTTTTCTTATTCCCAGCTTGACCCTTTTATTACATTATATGAAGAGCATGTAAGTCTAAATACCTCATGTATTACATAGAATGTAAGTTTAACTCTTCCAGCAAAGAAGAAACATGTGATCATAGTATACAACCCACAAAAGTGATAGCTGGCAATACAGTGGTCGTAATTCCTAATCGAGCGGTGCCCTCCCTGCTGGTCTAGTGGCTAGCATGTGCGCCTTTGGTGTATGGTGTCCCGGGTTCGATTCCCGGCGGGAGAGCATCTATGATTTTTAACTGTTCTCGATGTTTTTGTGTTCCTGTTCCTGTCGTTATAAGTTATTAGAGAAAGCAAGTAAAATTAGCAATAAGTAAGTTACTAAAACACGTTCGGTGAGTCAGTTAAAAAAAGAAAAAAAAGGTGGACAAAGCAGTGGCTTTTCGCGCCGCCCATGCGAGTTCGAATCTATCTTGGCTTGATTTTTTATACATTTGAGAGAAAGTACAGTTCGTTTTCGCTAAGGTAGTCACTTTTTTTTGTATTTTTCGCTATCGCTCACAATTAAAGTAACTGGCTATTCTTATTCTTTCTATGAGCTCCTCCGTGGCTAAGCGGTTAGCGTACGCGCCTTTGGCGTGGGAGACCCGGGTTCGATTCCCGGCGGGAGCTCAAGTGGTTCGGATTCCACGTTAATCAGCAGGTCCACGTCTCATATAGCCTCGCTGCTGAAAGGGACGCTAAACTAAAATCAACTCAACTCAACTCTTATTCTTTCTACGAATGATGGATCTTCTCTTTGGTTTTATGTCAAACATGCTCACGTAATGAAAAGACGCTGTCGATAATAATAATAATAATATGAAATATTAGTAGCTAACTCGTGTGTGTATTTCGACATTATAATTTTATATTATTATGTGGAAAGAAGTAAGGCTCGCTGGCGTCCGCTCCCCAAATTTTTCGATGCGCCTTATAGGTCCACGGTGTCCAACGTTGGTCCCATCCCACCACCTCCTGTTCTCTCGATATAAGTTATCGACTTTTTGCCTAAAGAGAGCTCTGCCGTGGCCCCACGACTCGCCATGACAATTACTCTTCGTTCATTTTGCATTGAAATCGCTTATTTTTCTGAGTACTATGAGTGCATACTGTCCAACGTTGCTCCCATCACTATACAATTTCCCGTTCTCTCGATACAAATTGCTAATATTTTGTTTGTAAGGGAGATATGGCGTTACAACCATTACGTTTGAACAAGAATTGAGGAAGATATTGCCTTGCCACAAACACCTATTATTATTATTATTATTATTATTATTATTATTATTATTATTATTATTATTATTATTATTATTATTATTATTATTATTAATATTGTTTTACTTACCACTAATGTTGCCTACCTTTATTTGCATTGCAATGTGTTACTAAAAAGCAAATCAAATAACACTCCTTGCCATTCACGCTCCCGAACTCGAAATACATGAGGCCCGGATTCGATTCCCGGCGGGGGCTCATGTGGTTCGGATTCCACGTTAATCAGTAGGTCCACGTCTCATATAGCCTCGCTGCTGAAAAGGGACGTTAAACTCAAAATCAACTCAACTCAACTAGAAATACATGATTTACAGTTCTCTGTGTTAGAGGAAAGCACATTTATTATATTATTCTTTCAAATACCACGTTTCATAAGTTACTTCACTTTCAATGTGTAATTTCATATCATCACTAACAATCATCTTGTTCCGATACGAAAATAACCCCCTCCTGCAAAAAAAAGAAAAAAAACCTGACCGTAGCGAAAGGGCGTGAACCTTCTTTAGGCGATTAATTTCAGTAAAAGAGGAAAAGTTAATCAAATTTTCTGAATACCTATTTATGGGCGAAATTTGGTTCGCTTGGAACTTTTTAAGAGTTTGAAGGGCCGCCATTTTGAACATTTTCATCTGATTATTCTGGTTAACGAACGCATCCAGATATTTCAACAATTAATGTTTGTGCCAAGTTTCGTCTCAATCCGCTGAAAATTAGGGTGGTTATGGCATTCACAAATAGCGTTATATATATATATATATATATATATATATATATATATATATATATATATATATATATATATATATATATATATATACAGATAGATAGATAAATAGACACACAGAGGGAGAGAGAAAAAGTGTTTTGCTCCCTTCTCGCACCTGTGGTGCGTCAGAGCTAAACCGGGCCCCTTTGCAAAACGTATTGACCAGCCTAACCTAAACTTGCTAACGTAGAAACCTCTTACCTCCTAACGTAGAAACGTGGTCGGGAGGTGTAAGGCATGTAGAAATTGTATTTTTAGTAACCATGAGTATGGTCCATTTCCATTTTTTTCTTTTTAATTTTTGCAGCTACTTCGGAACGTTCAATTTTTATTCTTCACTGATCGCAAATGGCGTTTACATTCAAAATAAGAGAAATTTTGGTGGCATTTGTTCGGATATTCTTCTCTTTCGAAATGAAGAAAAGAATAAAAGCAATACGCAAAGACAAAAAGTATTATCAGTACTAAAAATTAACAATAATAATTGCTACGAAAAACTAAATACGACCTCTTTTGCCCTCTCATGAACTGTATGTATTATCAACAAAAATTTTAAAAATGTCCTTCACGGGAACTCGAACTGAAGACCTTTGCATTTGTAAGCCAGCACCTTAACCACTACACCGAGATCATGGCATGGTGAACGTTTATTTATCGGCGTATTTGTTGTATTTGTGTTTTATGTTCCCACTTCGACAAATTTTACTTTTTTTTTCAAGTTTAACAGCTGTTTCTGGCTTTCTCTTTCGGTGTCGTCCTTTATTTACACTATGCACTATTCGTATTCAGAGCTTGTGCCCCTCTGCAATGTCTTATTCAGATTAAACTTTTCTTTTTGCCCCTCAGTAAATATTTGATTGATTTAATTCTCATACTCTCCACGGATGGAGCGCAGGAATGCCAGACTCGAAAAATAGGTGTACATTTACTTTCCTGACAGATAATACCAAACACACAAAAAATATATGTATAATAAGAAGCATTCTGCAAAACCTTCCGAAGTATTTAAACACATAAAAAAGTGATGTAGGAACTTCCACCAAAAAGTGATGTAGGTTCTACCAAGCAAAGTAGGTTACTTTTGGCATTATTCAATTTGATCAGTTGCTACATTTGCTAATGAAATATTGACGTTACATGTTCTCCCTGAGATATATGCATAGGAAAAAAATACCTTTTGACCAAATATCCGGTGTTAGATACGTTAATTTATATTTTAAAAAACCGGAAAACAGGAGCTGGTTCAGTGAGCTGCTCCCTGTATTTATCGCTAGTTCAGACAGTTTGTAACGACAATATTATAACCATAGGACATCAAACTTGTGTTGCGTTCTTCAAGCTTTAGAGTTCTTAATATATTTCAGATTCTATCGAGAGTCAAATTCATGGTGTATATTTCAAGGAAAGTTCCCCTATCTATTCAAGAAACTTGTATTTCAGCCTATAAGGGCAAATATTTTTGCTAACTTCAAATACCCAGAAGTTTGTCATATTATCTTCGACACTTTTAAGTATAAATATATTTTTTTCATTTCATTATATAACGAAATGTAGTGCCATAGTGATAGTTTGCACTATGCTCTCTGTTTCGTTAAGAACTAAAAGGTGAGTATTTTATATCTAAAAGAAAAATAAAATTAACTAGTTATATTTAGTTCAAGAAATAAAGATGACGGAAGCCAGTGATAGAATTTTGCGCCCGGGAAATTTGCGCCCTGTCCCCAAAAGAGGAACAAATGCGCCCGCTATATATTTGCACTGGGATGTTTGCGCCGTACAATTCAACTTATTTTTCTATCGTGTAAAGTAACTTCCACTCGAACCAGCCTTGCCTTTCATCGTCTCAGTGATTGTTACTTCATCTATTATAATATTCCGAACAAATGAAAAAAATACAATTTTAGTTCACTAAAGAGCAATCCATACAAATACAATTTTTCATTATACTGCAAAATTTACAATAAAAGTGTAAGTTACTTATATATAATTATTTATTAATATAATCAACTAAACTATATGAGTATAATTTAATCAACATAAGGCTGTTTGGCTCTACCCAAATATCTCTGTTCACAATCCTTGCGAGTTGTTTGGCTTTTCAGGACACAAAAATAGAAAAGTAAATTTAAAGTGATTGTTTCGGGGGGCTTTGCTAACTTTCGGGGGAAGCTTTGCCTGAAAATGTGAAAATTCTGCAAGATATTTCATATACTTTACTATAGTAAGTAATATTTCGGGGGGCTTAAGGCCGGAAGCCCCCCTAAATACGCCGCTGACAATATGTTTACTTGCTGCAATTATACTTCAAACACACAATTGCGTTCAGTCGTTCTTTCAGAAAAAATGTTCCGGGGGGAACACTTAATATTCCGGAGGGGGAGGCACTGCTGGTACTATTCTATTTATTATTATATTATAGACGTATTATTTTGTGTCATCCGAGGGGGAACTGTCAAGAGCTCCGGGAAGGCCAATATCCCTCCAAAATCATGTCCGGAAGAAGCAGTGATTGCGTTGATCCGTTGTATTCTTTTGGCTTATATTGAAGTTTATTCTCCCCTTATATAGCCACAATGAAAATAAATCACAGGTGGTACGGCTGTGGGGGAGGATTGTTTACGCCAGTGGTTCTCAAAGTGGGGTACGCGGACCCCTGGGGGTCCGTGAGACGTGGCCAGGGGGTCCGCGACGCCAAAAAATTGAAATGTGTTATAATAAAATGGAACTCTCAGCTGTTTTGCAAGAAGTTTTTTTTTCAGTTACTAAAAAGAAACCAATTAGAAATTATACTTAGGTTTGTAAATTTAAATGTTTTCCTGGTTTACTTAATTTCTGCCTTGTGAGTATGAAGAGTTGTCTAAAAAGGTATTGCAACATTTGATGCCTTTTCCTACCACTTACTTATGTGAACAGACCTTTTCTGCTCTTTGCAATATTAAAGCCTGAATAGAAAGCGAAATCGTCTTAATGTGCAATCGGACCTACACAGTAAAAAATGGTTGTGTTAATTCAACTCAATTTTAACACAAGGCAGTGGTTCCAGCGTGACTACCACTATGCGGTGTTAGTTTAACACAGACCCCGTGGTGTTGGCATTTAACACAGGGGGTGTGTTACGTTTTTAACACACAACCGGTGTTGAGCCGTGCTGTAAGCGTTAATGAACCACAAAATTACTCCCTCAAAATATGTCAAATCGCCTATATGCGTAATGTGTTTACATTATGCTGTCTAAAAAAACACTTTAAACAAGTAAAGAAAATACTCCAGTAGTAGGAAAAGGGCACGAACCACAAACCTTTTGATTACTAGCCGCGTGCTCTTCCGACTTAGCCACAGTAGCGATGAAGAAAACGTCGCTTGTAAAGGGATAAGTTGTTGAAGTCTTTTGAATTTTGCTAATCAGAGTGCTCCTTTAAGTCGCGTATATTCGACGATAACCGTTTGGGATAAGATAAAATCTGCTCGCCATGTAATTTTATAACAAAATGACTGTCTATTTACTTTATTTTATAGCTCTTCCATATTCACTTTCAAATGCTCGGAGACAGTTGCCATCTAATAAAGTTGATGTGTTGGTTGCTTCTAGTACACAATCGCTTAGAAAAAGAAGCAATAAATGCAACAAATGTGGGAGATGAAATTTTGCGTATATCTGGATTTGTTTAAGTATTTCTTTCTACTGTGTTTGTCTGTAGCTTCAATTCATAAGCCTTTATAATTAAATACCCAACATATTTGGTAGTCACGCAGAAAACAACACCGAAGATTCTACACTTGTGTTAATTTAACACAGGTTGTGTGTCATTTCAACCACCGGCATTTGAGTTGAGTTGAGTTGAGTTGATTTTGAGTTTAATGTCTCGTTCAGCAGCGAGGCTATATGAGACGTGGACCTACTGATTAACGTGGAATCCGATCCACATGAGCTCCCGCCGGGATACCGGTATTTGACACACAACTCCAAATGTAGAGTGAGTTGTTCTAACAACTTGTTTGTGTTATATTCTAACACAATAGTGTTAACACATAGGCATGTCGTGGAAATAACACAACGATTTTTTACAGTGTAAGATTGATAGTAACTTCCGGATTTCAGTGCAATTATGGAAAACAGAAAGAATTTCATTCGTCATAATAGTGACCCCACATATGAGAATATTGTTTATCAAGAGAATTTCCTTTCTTTCTTTCTTTTTCTTTTTTTTTAAGTACATTGATTTTCAGTCTTGAAAGTTATTGTATTTTCATTGGAATTTCGTTCACCAGGAAACAATCATGTATCTTCTTTAAAATAAATTACTTATTGCAATATTTTTCTTGATCTTTTTCTTGTCAGTCGTAATTCTAATCAGTATAGTTTTTAATACCATGTAAAATTTCAGATAGCATTGCCAGGGGGTCCGCGGATCACTTTCCGAATGAACAGGGATCCGCGGATCACTTTCCGAATGCACATGGGGTCCGCGTTATCGGAAAGTTTGAGAACCATTGGTTTACGCTGTAATGTCGCAGTCTGCTTAATTTTTCAAAATAGTATTTATACTCTAATATTAGTGTCATTTAAGCCATCGTAACAAAAATAAATTTGCAACCATGATGAATTATGTTCAAGAACATTGAGATCATTGACACTGAACGTGAAACACATGCAAACAACCTGATAGACTCCTGCCATTTTTTATCTATATACGTATACGTCTGGCAAACATAGCAACAATGGCACATAGCTAGATAATTCTTCATTCTTACTATGATATTTACTTGATATTTATTTGGAAAGTAATACATCGAGGGACGTCATCCACTTCGTAACTTTAATACCTGTCTTTTCAAAGACATTAACTACATGCACGCCTTTATTCACAATAACATGTCGATCATGACGTCCTCCAACAAAATTAACCATTATAGTAGCTCCTTAAAAAAAATACTTTTGCACGTTTTAAGAAAACGAAACATACTATCAATAATAACTATTCAACTATGAGTTAACATCCACCTATTCATTACTTCAAAAATTTCAGTAACGTGTTGAATGGAATTAGCAAAATTCGAGTAATTTTCCAGTAAGTATGAGGGATTTAATATAAAACTATCCATTTCGGTCATAGTTATGCATCGATTCGCAAATTTAGAAATTTTGTCAGAATGGAAGCAAGTTTCACATGAATTAAAATTATAAAGAATACTAATAGAAGCACTTATCATGCAAAAACCGGCACTGAAAATATTGAAACAGAAATAAAATACTCTGAAAGATTAGTAAAATCCATTATTAAAGAACTTATGCAACTATAGAAGAAAGAAACACGAACCCAAAGGAAATAATGATATTTTCGCTCATATTCCACACAAACTAGGAAGTTAACTATGTATTACCAACAGGAGTGATGGTTATAGCATTGTCACGGACGCTAATCAATATAGTCTAATTATTAAACTTTTGTAACTGATTGTCCTTTTAGTTCATTGTTCTTCAAAGGACATATAATGAACAGCGAAAGGAAATGTTGGATATTTCAAAACTCAATTTGTAATTAATTTATAAATTCTTTATCTGTAAACCTGCTATGTAATTCTGTCTTTGAAATTGTTTCCAAGTACTATAGTTGCATAAGTCAACATGTAAGCTCATGCATTTACAAGTATGATGAGAGCAGTAGATTCATAGGTACACGTCCTTACGATTTCGCCACGAATACAGGAAGTTTACACAGCTCGAGTCCTGAATCAAAACCACTAGGCTTTCCGAAGTCGTAGTAGTGCCGACGAAGATTTATCAAGACGAACATCTTATCAGAGCTGATTGATCTGGTGTTGTATTACATCAATCATCGATACTCTATTGTAATGTAAATCCCCAAACTATCAATGCATATTTAAAATTTCTTATTGAAAGTAAACAGAAACAAAATTCTCTAAACAAATAGACTAAAGAAAGTGAGAACAAGTAAACGAAAGTTACAATATCAAAAAATACGACAAGTAAACAGGAACTCATATAGGAGAAAGGCCGAAAAACAAAAATGTACAAACTAATCAGGAAATAAACAAGAGGTGAGAATTGTCAGATCTGTTAGAATCGACAGAACGGTCTCAACGACATTGATATAGTCAATCAAGTTGTTGATAGTTATGCCTTAAAGCAGATGGTCTTCAATTCTACATCCTTCCTGTAAATAATCCTTAATTTAATTATGTAAAGAACATAATATAAGAAGTTCATTGAGCGTGGAGGTCTTCCTCATGAACTGGCATAAAATTGTTCTATTCAATTTGTAACTCCTTGTAGAAATGACAAATATTTCAATGTAACATCATGAATACAATATTTATATAGAGATAGATGCATCTGATCTAAATTCTTTCGCTACCGAAATTTACAACCTATTCATATCTTTCTCAAAAGTAATGTTTCATTTGAATATTGAGATGGTAGATTAAGCAAATAACTAATCAAACTTTAAAATTATTCGTATCATCATTTTGGAATCTTTATTTATTAAAATAACAAAAAAAAATCCTCTTCTTTTTGAAGTTATGAAACACTACGTACATCAATAACCTGAGGTATGTACCTGTTTCATATTTGTCAGTATCTAGTCATGATTCGGTGCTTGGGAAGTTTCAAATAGACACGACTGAACGAAAAATTACACATATCGAAAATGACAGAGAATTGTATCGAACCCATAGTTTTCGGGGCTGCTCCGTTTGAAATAACTTTTGGAAATAGTTTGTATCTACCTCAAGCCTGGTTTTCACCAAAGGGCATCTCCATCCAATGCATTGTTGACTCTCTACTTTCTTGACCGGTGGGTATCAGGGTCAATATGGGTATGTATAGAACCGGTAGTCTCTGTAGGTCACGAATACGATGGCTTCGATGTCGCAAAGTGAGGTGTGTTCGAACAGGACTCGAAAAACCGATCGACGGTACAGACAATATTGTAGTCACTACTCGGGTCATCGTGCACCACTGAAGAGACTTCCGATGAAGATCTTTGTGCCTATCCTTGTCTCCTAAGTCTGCTGCGTGATTCTATGCCGCACATTGCCCATGAAACTACAAAGATCCAGCAGGATACTCACAAAAACTGACGAGAACCAGCCCAGAAACACGTATTGTTTACTTGTGCGGGCGAAGGTGACCCACGGGCCCCTTGGGCATTGTGGGTATGGGAAGAATGGGAAGACACGCTAGTTTCCGAATATTCAAACTGCGATGCCACATTTTAAGTTCTTTCGGTGCCGAGGGTCAGAATATCAAGACACTGCTGATAGCTCTCAGCCATTTCGACCGATCTGCCAGCTGAGCTTGGTTAGGTTCGAATTGGAACCCATTCTTGGGCTTAGTTGTGATATTCAACAGGCTCGTAGCTAGGAGTATGTTATGGGGGAGACACAGTTCAATTTGTTCCCTGACACACACGCACACATACACACACAAACCAAGCTCAGCTGACTCATGGATCGAAATGGCCGAGAGCGATCAGCAGTGTCTGGCTAATTTGGGCAACACCGGAGATACGCGCCCCCACATGAAAACAATAAGTGCTTCTGTGCTGCTTCTCGTCACTTCTTGTTAGGATCCTGCAGGATCTCTGTGGTTTCATGGGTAACGTGTGACATAAAATTACGCAGCAGAGTTAGGACATATGGATAGACCCAAAGATCTCCACTGGAAGCCCCACCAGTGGCGCACGGTGACCTGAGAAGTGACTACAACTCTGTCAGAACCGTCGATTGATTTTTCGACTTCTGTTCGAACACACCTCACTTTGCGACATCGAAGTCATAGTATTCGTGACCTACAGAGCCTACCGGTTCTCTACATATTCTCGTATTCACTGGTCAAGAAAGTAGGGAGTCACGGGAGATGTCCTTTCATGTTCTATGGAAATACGTTCACAATGTTTCAAAATACATGCTAAAAATAGGGTATCTTATAGATTCTTACCATTGCAGAACGGAAAGTGGATTGAAATCTTTTCCATAAACTTATTCTCCACGTGTAAGGAACAGGCATTTCAAGTAATCTTAACTAGAAACTAACTCTATGGCCTATGGAATCTGAAGATCCAATGACGCATTCACAAAAGCTCTCTGTTGATCTCTGTCCTTAGCCAACTGGATCCAGTTTTACTTTATACCAAGTAATAGTTTATTGCATTTAAATCAATTACTATTAATAGGAACCCAGAGTTGTAGATTGAAGTTAAAATACTCCAGTATCATAGAAATAAATAGTGAATATGTTGCACTTCATTCTCCAGCTGGAAAAAAATAACTATAACCTTCCTGTGGTAGGATTAGACATAGGCATAGGTTTCCCTTTCTGTACTAAACAACATAGTACTCAGCAGTTAGAATACAATAGATGGTAGAGGGCACAGCTGAAATACGAATATGTAAACCAATATTTTGTTTTCGATTGAACAAAACTGAAAATTGTCAACAAATGCTTTTGCTTCTCTCTGATTATTCAAGTTGTTACTCATGATATTTAATGAGCACTTGAAAGTACGATATTTAATGAGCACTTTATTTGACTTTCTTAACAGCTTTCCAATAAGTAATTCCCAATTGTTACTCAAAATTGAAAAACAGTATTCTTTTTTTTTCTTTGCTAATAACCTGTTGATTGGAACTAGCGAAATTCGAATATTTTTTTCCTGTAAGTATGAGGTGCTTAATACAAAATCATCCATTTCGGTCATAGTTGTGCGTAGATTCGCAAATTTAGAAATTTTGTTTGTCAGATCTGGCTCGGGATGTATTCAAATTTCACATGAATTAAAAGATACATATAAAGAATACTACTAGATGCACTTAACATGCAAAAACCGGTACTAAAAAAATTAAACTGAAATGAAATACTGTACTCTGAAAGATAAGTAAAAACTAACATGAAAGAACTTATGCAACCACAGAAGGAAACACGAACCGAAAGGTAAAAGGGAATAATATTTTCGCTCATATTTGACACAGACTATGGCAGAGGACACGGTGGCTCAATGGCAGAGTACTTACCTCTGGTGTGTGGGGTCCTTGGTTTATTCCCTGGCAAAGTAAGTTCGGGGTGGACAACATCATGTCCACCGGTTTCCTCCCACTTTCTCATTCCACCAATTCTTCCATCGTTATTCACTTGCTTTAATCATCGCCTCCCTTAGCCCAAAGGGCATAATCATGGGACGATAAACTCAATGATTTCATTTTCATTTTTATAAACTAGGGAATTAACTTTATATTTCCAATAGGAGTGACAAAATTATTTCCTCTCATCTCATATATCTCAAATGTAAATAGCTTCTTAAGCTAAATATAATACACTTATACTAGTATATTGTTTTCTATAATGTAGTACCGTTTTATTTCAATTAAAGGTTAAGGAAAACTACATTCAAATAATTTCCCATATTGTTTAATTGTGATGTTTTTGTTTCCGAATTATATAGAGCTAAGGATTTTTTAAAAAAATACTCTTTAGACTCTCACTCAGGACTTTAGGTGGAATAGCCGTGAATAGAAAATAGTTAAGGGCAAAAGCCATGCAACAGTTTTATGGAAGTTAGAAGCAGAGGCGGCTTTAGGATTTTAATTTTGGGTAGGCTCGCTCCCTCGCTTATGGACACACATAAACATTTGATAGATTAATGACAGTAGGAAATTACTTTTACAGCAGTGGTTGATGTTATTCGTTATCTACCATTAATCTAAATAGTGAAAACCCAAATACATATACTCTTTATTGCATATTTTAGCGTTCATATATTTTTCAAAATTTTTCGGTAAGCCCATGCCTATCCAGCCTACCCACTAAAGCCGCCACAGGTTAGAAACCCACACTGAAACTGTTGCTTTGTAGATGTCGATTCAGGGGCAAAAGTGAGATACAATAGCCATACCTCCTATTAGTGTACATATCAGCTGATTGGAAGAAAGTTGTGTATTAAGTTTTTTTATTTATTTTTTTAAATATATACTGTAACTGAAACGAGATTTCCACTTGCCATTAAAATATCTTCTTGCTCAAGAGTTAGGCCTGCCCAGCAACAATTTACATACCAGTTTATCCCATGCTTCTTAATTTCTACGTTTGCAATTGAATCGACGTGCACGCGTGGGAAAATCTTTTAAAAATAACAGTCGTAAGCCATTATACGTTTTTCTTCATCTTATTTTTGTGCTCTGTCATGCGGTAAACTTTTCTTCTACTCCTTGTGCGTGTCTTATGTCCGCAAGCTCCTTCGCGTCTTCTCATGTCGTGTAACAAGACGTAATTTTACTGCATGTACCGCCTTTACCTGGTAAAGAATATGAGAACAACTGATGGCGTACGCACAATTTCATCAGAGGTTGAAGCTGCCAAGTTCATATTATTCCAGGTCAGGGCCGGTCCAAGGTAATTTCCGGGCCGTAAAATGGCATAATTTACTGCCTCCCTTTTCTCCAGAAAGAACAAATCTTAAAAGCCACGATTTTAAGTGTGCTACCCTATTATGAACAACAAAGGGAAGGGAAAATGCACTCGCACTCAGAAAGGCTTAAACACCACAAATACAACCTCGTTCCGTCTAGTCCATGCAAACTGATCGAGAAAAAAAAACGACTTTTCAAAAATTCTAATTTCTTCAGAAATGTTGAGTCGATATAAGAGTACTTCAAATCCACGATCATTGGATTTTTAAAATATCTCGCAGCGACGCAGCGGCTACCAACATTTTGCGTTTTCTAGATTTCAACCGTTTACGTTGTTTTGAATATCTCAATATGTATTTGCCCTAGTAAATTGAAAATTGCTGGGCGTCTCCAACTTGTGCAGAGCTAAAACTTTAATCTCTTAACATTTTTGCCCAAAACCACTTGAAAGGGGTGAAATTAGGACCTACAATAGCAACATTTTTGGACATTGAAGACATGTTTGGGAAGAGGAAACAATTGACGTAGAGCTACGAATTTCTGTATGCATGTAGTACGTGGTCATAAGTTTATACACAAAAATTTGCAGACCTGTAGCTGCTCCCAAAGGCCTGAAAAAATCGTAAAGTTGGGGAATTATGCCAATTCGGCATATTTCACTGTCCAGTATCTCCAATAGACCTGGATAAAAAATCTGAAACTTTGGGAATAGTTATTCCTTTAGTATACTATAACACACACAACAGCGCGTTTTGTGCTTTTGAGCAGAAGGGAGTCAAAGTATTAAGGAATGACGTCATAGTGTAGGAGGTGTTTTGTTCACAAATTCAACTGGAAACTCGTTCTTGTGAAGTAAAATAAAGTAGGATGAATGGTTAGTCCAGTAAAGGGTCTCAAGCTCATTTCTTTCCTCTAATTGTGACTCACTGTCTTATCACACCCACAGCAACACTGGTGAAGAATGCTTGTATCAGGAGAAGTCGAGAAAAGTCAAAATGCACACTATTTTATTTTACTTCACAACAACGAGTTTTTAATTGAATTTGTGAACAAAACACCTCCTACACGATGACGTATTTCCTTAATACTTTGATCCCTTCTGCTCAAAAACATAAAACGCGCTGTTGTGTGTGTTATGGTATACTAAAGGAGTAACTATTCCCAAAGTTTCAGATTTTTTATCGAGGCCCATTGGAGATATTGGAAAGTGAAATATGTCGAATTGGCATAATTTCCCAAATTTACGATAGTTTTCATTCCTTCGGGAGCAGCTACAGGTCTGCAAATTTTTGTGTATAAACTTATGACCCCGTACTAAATGCACACAGAAATTCAGACCTCTACGTCGTTACTTCCTCTTCGCAAACATGTCTTCAATGTCCAAAAATGTTGCTACTGTAGGCCCTGATTTCACCCCTTTCAAGTTGTTTTAGGCAAAAATGTTAAGAGATCAAAGTATTAGCTCTGCGAAAGTTGGAGACGTCCAGCAATTTTCAATTTGCTAGGACAAATACATATTGAGATATTCAAAACAACGTAAACGGTTGAAATGTAGAAAAGGCAAAATGTCGGCAGCCGCTGCGTCGCTACGAGGTATTTTAAAAATCCAATGATCGTGGGTTTGAAGTACTCTCATATAGCATAAACATTCATGAAAAAATTAGATTTTTTTGGAGATGGTCGAGCAGCACATGCTTGATTGCTTACAATTTATTGACTCTCTGTTTTTCTTTCCCTTTAAATAATAATTTATTATGTTAGTGAGAGATAAATCAAACACACCTGTACAGGAAAGATGATAATTCTCGAGCTTCAATTTCAATATATCGGTTTCCAATTCCAGTGCAACTAGCTTTTTTTATCTTTATTTCTTAATTTTTCTTCCACATTTTTTTTTTTTAAAGAAAACTTGTTCCCATCTTCAAGGATAAGGAACTTGTTTGTGACAAAGACAAGAATAGTTTTCGTATTAAAACTTGATAACTAACTAAATGGAACAGGTGTTCAAGAATTGAGTTCTTGTATTTGACAACAATCAAGGAATTCAAGCTGGAATTTGTTTGACCATTTGCTTTAGCACTGTCCATGTGACCTTAAACTAATGCGACCTAAACATGATTTATGAATATAGCATTTCAATAGACGGTCAGTTTAGTAAATTTAACTACTGTCATCATGAAGTTTGTTTCCAACAAGAAATATTTATTTTAAATAATATAGTTATGACAGATTTTGCCGCCCCTCAAAACTTATCGCTCCGTGCAAATGCACGTGTTGCACATATGGTAGAGCCGGCCCTGTTCGAAGTGTTTGTATACATATGTCATACGTATATGGTAAATGTTTATTATTTTATACCTTGCTTAAAGGGATTAGAACTTTAAAGCCCCTCCCTGTTTTGTACCCTATTGATGAGAAACTAGTGGATTTAAGATGAAAGAAAAGGATAAAATGTTTTAGCTACCATCTCGAATAGTAATTACTGTACACCATTTGAATACTTAGTAAGTTGTTCAACAGGTTTCTGGGTTTCTTTTTCTCTCTCTCACGAACAGAACGAAAATACGTGGTATTGAATAAAATTAACTCGGCAGCTTCCCAATTAAAACTTTGAAGAAAAAGAGATTCGCAATCTCTGCTTTTTGCTAAACAAATCACGAAGAGGTTCACAACCTCTGCTTCTTGCTAAACGAACCACAAGAAACGCGTTACTTTTTCTGCAGTGTTCACACAAGTAATGGAATACAAATGGAAGAAAGTGTTAGTACAGGACTTCCAGATTCTACTTCTTTCAAAACAACCGGCCAGATAAGGGACCATATAAACTGTGATAAATTTATGTATTCATCTTTCCCCTCAGATAACATCAGAAGTGTGTAATATTTATTACTATTTGCTTTGATATTAAAAGTTTACTTTTTCATTGTGAGTGACTATCTACAGTATATACTGCTCTGTAATACAAAGTTCACCAAGTGATCCGTAAAGTTCAAGAAATACAAAAAAGTCACTACCAAATTATTCAGATCTTTACGGGTCTAGAAATTGTAAAGAAATATGAGTGAGTTCCTGGTTTATTGCCTAATAATTAGTGTTTTTGTCTTTACGAATTCCAATCACTTATGCAGCGGTTTCTCTGAATCTTCTCCCGATCATACAGAAGATAATTATCCCATTGTCAAAATAAGGGATGGATATGTGAGGGGCAAATTGATGAAGTCAAGTGAAGGACGACCTTTCTATGGCTTCAGGGGAATACCATATGCAAAACCTCCAATTGGGGAACTCAGATTCAAGGTAAGTATTATTATTATTATTATTATTATTATTATTATTATTATTATTATTATTATTATTATTATTATTATTATTACCTATTATTCCTATAATCCTATTCTCCTATAATCCAGCTCTTACTATTAGAGGCTAGATCGTATGGTGGGGAACAGCAACAGACTATCCTCTGTAAGGTAATTTTGCATGATGTGCTATGCACTCGTATACTGCACTCAATTCAAAGGATATCTTTAAGTTTTACTTTTCACGGTTATGCTGGCTAGGCTAAAGGAGACAATATTGATGAGAAATGAATGAAATGGTGCAATGAAGAAAGTGAGAAGAAGCGAGAGAACCCGGAGAAAACCCACGCACATGGAGTTTGTCCACTATAAAACTTTCTTGCCGCGAACTGTGATCTCACGAACCAAGGACCTCACGCACTACAGATGAACGCTCTACCGCTGAGCCACCGCGGCACCTGCACTCGAATCAAGTCACGGAGCCCATGCAAATAGTGTCCCATCTTTCATATTGTTTTTGTTGCATTAGAGCATAAGGGAAATTCAATAACTCTATATAAATAAAAATTAATATAATGATATCTGACAGCACACTTTCTAGATCACTGCACTAATTTTGGTGAATTTTGGCACATGAGTGGAGCCTAGCCTAACTTACAACTTTTTATTACATTTTCGGCAAGAGATAAGGGGAGGTGATACGTCAAAAATAATCGAAAGCGAACGATATTAGTGTCCAAGCCATATTTTCGTAGTTGTTCAGATGAATAGTAATACTTCTAATACCGCATAAGTTTCCATAGGTATGGGGACAGAGGACTGGGTGCAAAAAGGGGGTGAGATGTAAAAAAAATGGACCTCCAATTGATATTAGTTCCAACTCAGTAGTTTTTGGTGCAACTGAGATGAATAGTGACATTCTCGATGCCGTTGAAGTCAAAACTTATCTCCCATGGCTTTCCTAATGGGGGAACATTTCAAAATACTTCTCATAAAATTATTTTCCCCGTGCGAAGAAATTCCCCGATTTTCTTGTGCATATCTTAAAATGTTTTGATTGTAATTAATATTTGCTTTCTAAACTAGACATATATTCACTTACTTAGGAGTACCATATGTCAGTATTTATACGGACATGCCCACATTTCGAGAGTAAACATTTCCGGGTGCATACATTTTTCGAAACTATTTAATTTTTCCGCATTTCCTAAGCTCAAGTATACTGTCGACTGAATTTCGAACATTTCGCATGTAAATATATGTTTGACTAACTGTATTTAAAGAAGGAATGAAACCATTTGGTGTCAAGAGGTAGTTCTCATTCTAGACATTCTCTGTAAAGTGGGACACAGGTATATAGCTTCTATACTCTATAGAGGTCGGTACGGGCTCGGGCTCGGGCCCGGGCCTAGAAAGCATAGATCACTTCGGGCTCTGGCCGGGCCCGAGCCGTAAATTTTTAAATATACAACCATATTTTTCCGGCTTTATCGGGCCTAAATTTGTAAATATACTGTACAACTATATTTATGGGGCCATTCTTCCTGGAGAACTTTAACTTGAGACGCCCACACTAAAAATCTGATTATCATTTTATAATTCAGAGTAAAGCTAACTATGCAGTAGTGGAGAGAAAAACTAAAAGTAACAGAAATAAGCATATTTACTTTATCTGTGAGTGAAAGTTTGAGCAGCTAGAGTGTGGATTCCATTGTTTTTCTTCACAACAATCGACAATGACTGCTTTGAGGACTATCAGAGTGAGTTCAGTACATTTCCATTTGCATAAGAATTTGCACACATTGACACTTTGTTTTAAATATTTGGAGTATTCATCTCAAGTTGGACATTTCATGAGAATTTATATAAATGAAATATTTAGTTTGACGTCCCATGTTTATGCACCGAGGCTAAGGGAGACGAAATTTATATAAATGAGCATCTTCTCTAGAGAATTCATATAGTTAGCAAGTGCAAATGATAAGCTTTATTTCATTATTCTGTATGAATCACGTAAGCTTTTAAACTGCAAAATTAAACCTCTAGTTGTTGAAAATAAAAATACTATTTTGCGGTAATTATTAAGTTTCTGTAATTCGGGCTTACTTCGGGCTCATTTGATTATCACACGAGCTCAGGCCGGGCTCGGGCTTAAAGGATAAAGCATATTTCGTATTTGGATAGGGCCTCACATTATAAATTAACGGGCCGGGCCGGAGCTGAACCCGGGCTAAAAATTTGGCCCGTGCAGACCTCTACTGTGGTGGCACACAGTGTTGACCTGTTATTTTCTGTGGTGTGCTTGGTTTCCGCTAGATTTAGCTAGTTGGTTGCGAAAGGCTGAATGTTGCAAAAGTGTAGGTGGTACGCTGGGTTGGGGTACTGAACTAAAAAAAAAAAAAAAAAAAAAAAATGAAATGAAATCTTTGTTTTACGTCCCACGATTATGCCGGTTAGAGTAAAGGAGATGGTGATTATGAGAAATGAATGAAATGATGGAATGAGGAAAGTGGGAGGAAACGGGAGAACCCCGAGAAAACCCACGAGCACGGTGTTTGTCCACCACAAAGTCAACACGGCACGAGCTGGGATCGAACCAGGGACTCCAAGCAGCGGAGATGAACGCTCTGCCACTGAGCCACCGTGCCCCCTGTACTGAACTCAAGTTGGCAGCGAAAAGTTAAAGAACAAATTTGAAAGTAAAAGACAAACCTATCATTGTTGTGTTGAAAGATAATGTTTATGAAACGAGTTATCCAGATGGAAGTGTGCCAGCACTCTGGCATTTCAGAGTATGATAACTCTACATTTATTAGATTATTCACAATTTAAATCACAATAGCATCCACAAATCAAATTAACCTGGACAGAAGTCTAAAACTTTAAAAAAAAATGCCAATATTGTCAGTTTCTAAACTAATGAACGTTGTTCCTTATGGCAAAGTTCATGCAAGAAATGCGTGGAATAAACACATCAACATTTATTCTAATAAGCTTTAATCTTGTTGAATTAGCACAGTGTTCCCTAACTTTGTTTATCTGCACCCCCCTTCCTTAGTAAATCCTGAATACTTTGCGCTACTTCTTCCCGGACATTGGTCATACGCGCTTTTTATCTGACTCCCTTCTACGATTTTGGATGCATTGCATTCACAATAATAAAAATCAAAGTAATCTTGCCACGAGAAATTGGTTGAACCGTTTGAAATGAATTTTTATACATAGTTATTCAACTGGTTTTTCATTATGTTACTTAGATTAAAATTAGTGATGGGCACAAAAACGGGTTTTTCGTTTTCGGTTTTCGGTTTTTACGAAAAACGAAATCGGTTTTTGAAAATTAAAACCGAATTTCACCGAAACCGGCTAACGGTTTTTACCAAAACCGGTTCGGTTTTTCAAAACCGGTTCCGTTTTTTTTCAAAATTGGTTCTATTTCTGACCAGAATAGTGTTTCGTTCTTCTCCGGAAACCGATTCCGTTTGCACAGAAATATGTAGTTTCATGTGTTTTCCAAAAGTTTTCACCGGAATCAGTTTCGGTGAAAAACCGAACCGGTTTTTGAAGAAAACCGAAACCGGTTTCGGTGAAAACAACCGAACCGGTTTTGGAGAAAATTGAAACCGGTTTATGGAGAAAATCGAATCCCGTTTCGGTGAAAGATCGAACTGTTTTTGGACAAAACCGAAATGTCTTTTTTCGGATTTCGTTTTTTCTAGAAACCGGTTTCTGTTTTTTATAAAAACAGCTTTTGCCCATCCCTAATTAAAATACATATCCTAAGGAGGGGAACGAGAGGTCATAATTTTGGGAAAAATTGAGTATCCCACGACCTCGTCAAGTTAAGAAGATGAAACTACGGATCGGTGTTCCAATGTTTTTAGAAATACTCCTTTTAAGGGAGCAAGAGGAGCATTTTCTTAAAATGTCTTTCTTCACATTGAAATCGACTTTATCTGTTGTTTGTGACCGCATCACGAGGGACCGGTTGAACAGCCTGAAATGAATTTTAGAACATAGTACCTATATCGAGCTGTTTTTATAAAGTTATTTTGATTAAAGGGCTGATCATTAGAGGGTACAGGGAGTAGAAAATTTATGCCCAAAGTACAATATCTCACGAGTGTGGGTCATGTTAGGTAGATGGAACTCAATATAAAAACTCCTCATTAAAAATATATAGACGTCGGTCTCAGCATCTTTGAAATTTACTGTTTTAAGGGGAATGGAATCATATATATACATATTTGCCACATTGAAATTTACGTTGCATGTTTCTTGAGATTACATCGCAGGAAAATTACTGAACCATTTCAAATGAATTTTGCAACATTGTTATAGTACTTTTCTTAACCAGTTATAATAATATAGTACTTTGATGTCGTTTTGAAGAGCGATCCTAAGGGTCTAGACAGGTTCAAAATTCATCCCTAAAATATACCTTTTATGGGTTTATATCATTACATTTTCTTTCAAATGCATGTCCGAAAAGGGGAAAGGGGTTACAGTATTTTACATAAACCTATTTCCCCTTGCGAAGAATAAGCCTTACAGGTAGTCTTTAATAATAATAATAATAATAATAATAATAATAATAATAATAATAATAATAATAATAATAATAATAATAATCTCACTAATTTATGTTTATTTTCAGCAAGACTTCTGCATACCATTGTAGTACAATATTATTTTTTTAATCAGTTTTGTTACCTTTGTTCTTAATGAAATCACAGTTTTTACTCAATAGTGTTTATCTCTATATACAGGGTGTCTCAAAAGTCCCCTGACAGAATAACTCTGTTACTATCAGAGTTACAACAAAATATAAGAGGGAATGGGAAACCGTCTCCAAATATGATGTTTTCAATCTAAAGTGAAAGTTTTTTTTTTTTTAATCGGACGAGGCGTTTGGGTTGTATAATCTTTATGCGTCCAATGTTAAATGAAAATAGAACGTTGCCATTTACCTGGATCCACAACTTAAGTGAATGAAGTTACTGTCTCTTATGCTAACGTGTCGATGGCTAGCTCCCATTTCAAACATACTTTCATTCACCATACACCATACACCATACACCATACAACGTTTGTCCACGTCCCGTCCCGTACTTCCCTCCCCCAGCCTCAGATAAATGGCTATTTTCATTTATTAAATTAAAATGCTTAGGCCTAATGCTTTAGGAATTCATCACAATCACAAGGTTAGTTTTTAGTGTTTTGATTGAGGGAGAAACTATCGACAAATTTAGGAGTGTAGGGTATTATTTTTTACATTAGTCCTATTTCGTTCTTTGCTCCTTATTAGCACGTACTATAGAGGATATTTTAAGAGGGGTGCCCGCAAAGAGTATTATTGACATTTCGAAGTAAAATAAATTGAAATTTATATATTTTTCTCACAGTTTTTCCCGTTAGGTTAAAGGAGACATGATAAATGAAAGTGAATAACGCTGAAAGAATCGGTGAAATGAGAACGAGGGAGAAACAAAAAACCGAGAAAACACAAGGGCACGATGTTGTGCACCAGAAACTCACTTGGTCTAGTATCAAACCAGAGATGAGCACTCTAGCAGTGAACTATCGTGACACCTTGACATTTCAAATTGGGGGAAGGGAGATCAGTTAAATTATAAACTAAATGTTTGATGAAAAGTGGAACGCGCTTAAATTAAGGCTGAATCAGAGAATTGGTGTTGGAAGTAGGTCAAATCCAAGTTCTACTATCTACGATATATTAAGCTTCTACAATGATGTTATTCGAATATAGCCTCGCTGCTGAAAGGGACGTTAAACTTAAAATCAACTCAACTCGAATAGTAGCTTCCCATTAAAAATAAGCAAGCTTACCACGTTTGCAGGATTACACCAGAGTTGGCGTGGGTCAATGAAAACTTGACCCACGACCCACTGACCCACCACCCACCGTGACCCATTCTGACCCACGACCCACCATGACCCACTGTGACCCCCACCCACCGTGACCCACTCTGACCCACTACCCACCATGAACCACTCTCATCCACTGTGACCTATTCTGACTCACCAAAATCCATCGTCATCAACTCTGAACACGATCCACGGCCTCTTCTGTACTGACTAAAGAGTTTACACTTGTAATAAAACAAGACTGTGAAATTGTCACTAATCGGAGTTTGAATTTCTAGTCAATCACTCAAGCACCACTCTGTTACAATAACGGTGGATCTGACCTTTACGATATAAAATGGTAAAGTGTTTGTCAGTGAGGAAATTGAAACAGTTCGAGGTGGGAAGAAATTAGTTTGTGCCTAAAATACACTTGTACTAAGAGAGTATTCTTTCAAGTGTTAATTTCTGAACGCATTCCAAAAGAAACTTCTATTCGCAGGAAAATACCCCTGTACAATATGGAAAAGGTTATGGTTTCTCAGTTCACAGTATTTTTCTCACAAAAGACTTGAAAAATCAGTTTTTCATAGTGTATAAAGGTGCTCGGGTACCCTATGTGAGAGCATCTCTATAAAGTATGCTCATAATTGTAATTTGTGTAATTACCAATACACCACGTTAAATTTAACTTACAAATATGCATAATTGCAATTATTATGAATATTTATTCAAAGTAGTTTACCTAAAGCAAAGAAGAGACTTACTAAAAATTACGTACAAAATTGAATAACACAAATAAGCCAAAACAAATCTGAAATCGGGTTTATTTCCTGCTGGTAACTTTTTCTTGGTAAATCATCCGCAGCGGAATGATGTCCATCCTTCAGCCAAGAAATAACTAGCTCGTCTACTTTGAACTTGTCTAGCGGTGGGTCATTAACATTGATGAACAACAAGTTAGACAATGTTTGAGCATTTAGTCTATTTCTAATATCAGTCATCTGTAAAATCATAAGGGGAAATCCCCGTTCGTACTCTGTCGTGGAAATTGATAATACTTCTATCCGATTTCTGCAACTCCTCATCGACAATCTGCTTGTTAGACTTAAGTCTGATAACGATTTTTCTTGGCCAGTTTTGAAATACTCAGGAAGAAGTATCATCTCTCTATCACCATACAACATCTTTTCCATATCGACCATGTCAGTTGGCAATGTCGACTCATGGAGAACAGAAACTTCATCTACCACGCCTTCGATAGGAAATCTTGTGAATAAATTATCAATTAAAGCCTGATAAACTGATGATTTCTTATTTGTTTATAAATTTAGATTTTGTAATTACACATGAAGGTTTGATGCCATTACCAAGTTTCCTCCCCCCTCTAGAAAGCGAAAGGGAACGAGGTTCCTGGAAAGTGTTCAGTGGTGAATGGGAATTTCCCTCCTTCTTCCCCTTCAATTACAACACTGCTGTTTACCATGTGCCAAATTACGATGAATTTCAATTAAATTATCATATTATAATTATTTCCTTGTTGAATTACTTTTCGGTGGAAAAAGGATGAAATTTGAAAGTTCCAAATCAAGGTAAGTAGACCAACGTAAAGGGAAAAAAGTGTAAAATTTTCCATATAATTATGCGTACAATCCAAACTTAAAATTTCCGTGTAATTAAGCCTACAGTACAAATTTTATGCCTATTTTTTTCACAACTTTATGGGCTGATTGCCCTGTGCTCTAAGCGCTCCATATATTAAATATAAGCTTCTTCAATTATTATAGTAGAAAGCAATGGATATATGAAGCCAAACACTGTATTTTTTGTTTCTGATTTTTTTCTTAAACATCGATCGTTTTCGATCATTTTTACAAACCAACTCACTACCAATTTTCCATATATAGAAAGTGCCCCCCCTCCCACATAAAGGAGATTTTTTTAAAAAATGCTAGGACACATTCTGTTTATTTTCAATAAAGAGTTACTACACTGAATTTCAGCTCCGTAAGTTTAACGGTTTGCGAGATACTTTTTTTTTTTTTTTTTGCAAAAATTCGGATTCTCGCTACCTCCTTGGGATATTATGTATTATAATAAAAGCAATATAACATCCCAGTTTGGATTAAGGCCTAACTATATAAAAAAAACTAATTTCATTTGACTTTGCAATTTGACCGTGATGATCAGGGACACATAGTTACATTCAATTTTTATATAATAATTTATATATTACAGTGATTCAAAAATGTATTTTTTCTAGTAGTTAGCTCCTCTAAAAACTTACAGGTCTCGAAAGCCAAGTAGTAGTATAAGTCCTATTGCTATTATTACAATTACTCATATCAATATCCAAAAGTGCCTGAAGTTCATTTTTTTTACTTTGTTAGATGTACTCACCTTAGGTAAGTAGACAGAAACAAATGGAAAAGCAAGGGAAATGAAGGTCTTGAAAGTAAAACGAAGACAAATTTACCAGTCTTCAGAAGATACTGTCTACAATGCAGTGAGCAGAGAGGGTCATACTGAGTCGGTGGTTAGTAGTGGGTCATGGTGGGTGGTGGGTCGCAGTGGGTCACATGCTGTTGACCGACGACCCACTCAGAAAACTTGACCCACTGACCCACTCCATCTCTGGATTACACCAGGCGGCGTTTGTTGTATATTACTAGGACTATTTTTAAGTAACGTCCAATTGTCGGTAATTTGTATATTACACTTTTATTTTCACTGTGTTTAAATGTTTTGAGCTGGCTGAATTGTTCTGAAATTTCAATATTTTTTTTTTCACGAGACTTATCTTAAACGTACGAAAATCAGACAAAGAAATGTATATTAGCAATGTCTTTCCTAACGTTCTCTTTTCTTTCTTTT
Organism: Thermobia domestica; assembly: GCF_964235325.1. Classification (NCBI taxonomy): domain Eukaryota; kingdom Metazoa; phylum Arthropoda; class Insecta; order Zygentoma; family Lepismatidae; genus Thermobia; species Thermobia domestica. The sequence goes on along the minus strand of NC_137463.1, from coordinate 97,170,680 downwards.
AATGTTTACATTTTGATATTCCTATTCCATTTATTCTCAGCCTCCACAACCTTTGGATTCGTGGCAAGGAATATGGGACGGTACACGATATGGGAGCAGCTGTTTACACTACAATTTTATCTTGCCAAATGAGAAAGACAGAATTGTTGGTGAAGAGGATTGCTTATTTATAAATGTATTTACGCCGAAGGTAAGATATCTGGCAATAATGGTAAATGAAATTGTATATCTTAGTTGTAAGAATATATAAGATAACGGAAGGAAACGTTTATGGCTTTTATAAATCAACATAATAGGTGGATTCATGGTAGGATCTTAAAATTATATAACCTAGTTCAGGAAACAAAAATTCGTGAACAAAATTATGATATCTGATACAATGATAATTTCAAGAAGAATTACAGTAGTTTAGTAGTCATAGATGAAATATAACTGATATACTGCTATTTACGATAGGATGAGAAATAAAATATACTAAAATTTAGACTAAGTACACGGATGATAAATTAAAATTAATTATAAGAATATAATTAGTGACACGAAATTAATGGGAAACAACAATATTATACCCGAAAAGTCCGATGAAAGCGATGGTATTTCGATAACTTCGTGTGGCTCGGGAATCTAGAAAGAAAAAAAAAAATCTTCTCACCAGAAATATTTTAACACTGACCCACTGTGACCCGACCCCTCCCCAGAATACAATATTCTAAAGTGTTACAAGGGGAGTATGCCCCAAAACAAGTAACATTTTAAAATAATTCCATTTTCTTATAATTTCTCAGAGTTGTCAGAAACTTTTAGGGAAGTAATTTAATCTAACTTGAGATTTGACATATCTACACAGATTTCCATAATTTGGTAGACGTGTAGTAGACAACAGGCCACGGAGATTTCTACTTTTAGTTGAGGGGTTATTTCAATGCCTGATCAACAAGGAACCCAAGAGAAAAACAAATATCTATGGCCCGTTGTCTACCGCATGATTACAGTAGTGTCTGACCCTGTATAACTATCCAAGTAATGGGGCGTTTACACTTGGTCGATTTAGTCGCACGACTAAATCGACTCGCTGCATTTGCCACTAAATCGAAGCAACTGGGCCGAATCAGATCGATGGATGTGTTCAATTATTTCAACCACAGAAAATAAAACGTCTTTCAATTCAGTTGCCAGTCGATTAGTCGCCTTCGATCAACAAGCGATTAAGTTGAAGTTACGTTTACACGGTCGATTAAGTTGAAAGTGACGTCAATTCAACTGAATCGAACGCAAATCGACCAAGTGTAAACGCCCCATAAGAGGGAAAAAGGTCAGCAACCCCTTCAATGCTCAGTAATTCCCTCTGCCCCTGTCAGTGACCCATTGGTCAGTAACCTCTCTGCTCTTCATTAATAACACGGTTGGCAAGAACTGTTAAAAGAACTGTTTTAATGAGTCAGAATAGTTTAGAATTTTAGAAAATATGACAACGCTGTGCACTAAACGTTTAGAGTTAAATGCTTCGTAAGCCCTACAAAATATTGTTGTATGAAGTCATTTTTGTCCTATTCAATGTATTTGATTAACTTGAAATTAATGAATAGAGTTTGATAAATAAACAAATAAATTAATAAATTAATCATTCTTATTATGAACCAATCAAAAATGGAATTCTAATTGCTCTACTTCAATCAGATTTTAGCAAAATAGTTTTCCACCAATCAACGTTCAGTATACCTAACAAATAAAATTAATTGATCTTAATTCAGCAAAGATAAAAACAATAAATATTGTGATTACATAGAAAAAGTTCCTGTGGCATCATAAGTAAACGTCAAATATTTTAAGAAATCCATGATCCAGGTAAACTAAGTGTATCCTTCAAGAGTTTTTCATAAGATTTTATCTATTGATAAATTGGTTTCAAGCAACAGGAACACCTTCCAAGGCGTCATAAGACAAATAGCTCTTGCCCTCAGTGGCGAAGCGTAATCAGACAAGTAGGGTAGGCCCTACAAACTAATAACATAAATAACATTTAATGTATCATAAAATGTTTAAAATTATAATCAGAATTCTATTTTCCTTATTGAGTTAAACAAGAAAACTACCAAATCTATTTATTTTAAAGAAATTTCTTGGCTGTATTTCTAATACTGTTTAGATTTGAATTATGTGCATATATACATAGTAGTTTTGTTGTTCTTGTTGTTTAACAAGAAAGAATGAATATATAAACAAAACTAGACAGAAAGTAGCCTATATTATTATTATTATTATTATTATTATTATTATTATTATTATTATTATTATTATTATTATTATTATTATTATTATTATTCAACAAATATTTACACGAGGAAAACACACAATATGTATTAATGGAATATTCCTATTTACCTCCACTACAAACATTTTGAAGTGTAATTCATACTTTCTTCTGTCTTGGATTTGCAGAAGGAAGAGGGGAATTTCCTCCTTAGTTGCTGCTTTCATTTCCAGCATATTTGAAAATAGAGGGAAAGAAAAAGAAAGTAGAGTCTTATAGTTAGGCTTCAAATCTCTTGGTTAAACGTTTGTTACTTGCATCTCTCACTTTAAAGTAAGTACAATACTGCATTTAATTAAAGCATCATGTGATAATGACTTCACTAGAAGGAACTTTATTTGAATCAACGCAAGATACTTAATTGTATTCTATGGATTGGCATATTTAATGGGATGGCTTCCGGGCTTAAGCACTCACCGAAATTTTATCGCAACTTTCTATTGTTTTATACATATTACAGAATTTTCACATTTTCAGGAATAAAGTTAGCAAAGCGCCTCCCGAAACAAGCAAAGCCCCCCGAAACAAAATTTTAAATACTCCACTGATTCTATGAAATGAAAAACTCAATTAAATTACACACAGATATAATTATTTTATCTTGTACGGTAGTGTTTGTAAATTAATACGTATGATTATTGTATCAGACTTATATTCTATGTGCTATTATGGACCAGGCGCCCCATGTATGAAAAAAACAGCTACTTTGAATAACTCATGAGAGTACATATACCTAAATTAAACAAGTTATCACTAACAGAAAGACATAATTATACACAGAAACTTCTTACTCTGTGTTAAGGAAATTATTTTCTAACATATTAGCATTGAAAGATGCTTTCAGCGTTAAAACTAAACTCCCAGAGGCTAGCCTTCGTACTTTCCCAACAATGCTTGTAATCTCAAGCCAAAAAACTTCGCTCCCTGAGCAGTAGTCCGTAAACCTGTCCAGCGAGCTAGTGAGGCTCAGACGGAAGGGATTCCGAGTGTTTCCAACGTACGATTTTGTTACCAAAAAACACGAAATGTTGAAGTATTGGCTTTATTTTATAAGAAACGAAAAATAAAGATAACAGGGTAGGCCCGGCCTCAGAGCCTCATAGTACGCTTTGCCACTGCTTGCCCTATATATAGATTCCAAATAAAAGTTCGTAAGATAATCCTATGAATTCCTGAACCAAAACATATCTTACCAAAATATAACTAAATCATTAACCTCATACATTCATTTCAGGAACAAAGTAATCATATTCATCACTGATTAAATTTATCAAATTGTTATTGATACAGAATACAAAATGAATTAATACGTTCCTGTCAAAAGTGGTCAAATTCCTCGTATTATTTTGATAATTATAAACCCATCTAAAATGTTCGTTTATACGTCTGTTAAAAGATCACCAAATTATTATTTTGATAGTCACCTAATAATGCAAGTCTGGCTATGACCAGCAGGGTCACTGATCGAAAGCAGGAAGATTATTGGCCAATGGGACAATGGGACCTGTGGTCATTAACCAGGGGGAAAGGTTACTGAAGGAGTCGATGATCAAGGGTAGGGGCTGACTCTGCTAATTCAAGTGTTCCACGTATTACTGCCACTGACGTACGGAAATCTCAATGTGTTAGATACGAAAAATAAAACATTTGACGGCGAAAACAAATGAATGAAATTGAAAAGAACAACTTAAAATTTTGGAAGCGAGTAGACGTAGGATAAAGTGTGAAAGTCTTGCGTGAAGAAACCAGAATGTTTTATCATAGTAGTAAAACAATAAATCTAACAACAATGTGCAAACCAGAGGGTCGGCAAATTAATTTGGTCTGGAGGTCTACTAACACCAATTATGAAATGAGTGGTACTCACTGCTGCTCGTCTTTGTTGCACTGAGATCTAGAGTTTGTGATGGTTTTGGTGTATTAATACTAAATAAAAAGTTAATTTTAGAATTGATGATCTCGAAAAAATATTAACAATGTTACAATTTCGAAGTCCCCATTAATATGAAAGTTATAAAATTCAAGAATAAAGATGTATGAAACCACGAGCATACAGAAGATATCAGGTTGTCCTGGTGGTAAGAGCAAACTCAATAAATAGACACTGCGTACAATTTGAACAATCCAAAAATAATCATTCATTTAAGGTGTTTAGAGTAGTAGGTAATACCAACCTGATCCTGAGACAGCCAATTATTGTGCCTACATATACGATAGTCTTTTGGATAGAAATACTGTTGCAAAATAAATGGAGGATTATGTCGATAGTTCAGAGTACATTTTTAGGTAACATGCCTTTCTTGAGTTCGGTCTTACTACTCGAAAAGCCTTACATCTAATTAGAAATGTTTATAGAAAATAATTTAAAAGTAAAAACACGACTCTTTTCATAAGCGCGTTTCTTGAATGTTCGTAAAACGTTTTCAAATACCAACCAAAATTCGAATCGTAAACTTTCAAGAAGTTTTTCATAAATACTATACAGGGTGGCCTAAAAGTAGGTATACAGTACCGTACTGATCAGTTCATTGCATTTTATATCATTTTTTTAATTATTGCAATTCATCAGTTAGACTTGGTTTCTTTATTATTTGTTCTTAATGTCATTTTGCTTATACCTTAACCTCGGAACAGCTGAAACAAATAAACCCATAAACTATAATGTTATACTAGGGGTGTATACCTATTTTTGGGCCACCCTGTATAATAAAACAAATTTAGGCATTTCAGGAGAAAGGAACGAAATGAAATCTTTCAGTTTAATGCCTCACGATTATGACCGTTAGGCTAAGAGATATGATTATTAAAGCAAGTGAATGATAATCGAAGAACCTGTGGAATGAAAAGTGGGTGGAAATGGAAGAACTCCGGGAAAACCCACGAGCACGATGTTGTCGACCACAAACTTACCTGGCAGGGATCGAACTAGGGACCCCACGCATCAGATGTAAATGCTCTACCATTGAGCCACCATGTCCCCTAACAATGTGTGTGCTTCTTAGCAATGTATCATTATAACTGTTGAGCAAGAATACTTCAGTGAACATTCCCAAAACTGAGATTTGTAAACACTTAATAAATAATAATAATGATAATATATTCGAATGTTTGTATTTTAATTAGGAAAAGATATACAAACAAAAGTAGAAATCAGAAGTGAATGTTCTCGTTCCATATAGTGCATGCGATAATTTTAAGGAAATCTATAGTCACAAGAGTTGTCTAATTATTTCTTCGGATGTATCAATTCTAGGTGTATTCCTTTTCATTTTTACAAAAAGATATAGTGGTACTCTTTTCAGATTTGTTAATAGTATCTCACAAATTAATATCTAGAAATAATGTATATCTAGAAAATATTTTTCCCGTGATAGGTTTAGTCTGTGCTCTTTCTTTCTGTTTTCATTGTATTACTTTTCTTTCTGTTAGACAAGTGTCAGATAACATTGAACAAGATCTTTCGCTCTCATAGAGATCAGAAACTACAGTTGATATACAAGAAATTTGTTAGAACTCCAAATATAAGATGATCACCAAGGAGATGATGTGCCTTATCAGATTTGCTTCCTGTCTTATGAAATATTTACAGATAATTTTTTTGTGTTTCTTCCAATTTGAAGTTTTCCATACTTTTAAAATACCATAACAGTACGCAACAAAAGAATACATCATATTATATATACAATTTGTATATGAAACATGTTATTTTCGTTTGTTGATGTCTATATATAACTATTTCTGTATTGTCATCAATCATATATGTGTTTCAAATCGGTTGAAGATAGGAAGTGAGTGAAGTTTTTAAATAAGTTTTTATCCAGACAAGTTTAAGAAAAAAATAAATTTTTATATTTCTAGTATTTATAGCATCGAATTCCGTTCTGTCCAATATTTATGAAACACTCCTAAAAAAAGTTAAATGTTGTTGTGTCATGATAATTACTAGTCATCATTTTCAACACATTTTAAGAAAGGATAAAAAAATCACATTTTAATTTTTGTAGGCTGCCCTGGATAAGAAGAATCCTTCAACATTTGATGTCTTGGTGTTTATTCATGGCGGTGCGTTTCAATTTGGCTCAAGTAGTGCGTACGGACCACAGTATCTTATGGACAGAAATATTGTCGTTGTTACTTTCAACTACAGATTGGGGCCTCTTGGTAAGATTTCGTTTCCAACTTATAAGCGTATTTTACAACTTAACTAGAAATTAAGCTTAACATCTAGACCGGTCTGATTTTAAAGAATATTACATAACGCTTTGCTTGTATCATAGTTTCCCAGCTTATCATGAACATGCATCGTTGTTGAGACTTATTGGTGAGTCTGTACAAACTAGCGATACATGTTGTACTCACATTTCTGTTACCCACTTTAAAGTGGTATTTCATTGCTAGAAACGCAAGCATACTACCGACATTTGTATGATTTTCCTGAAGACCACTCAGTTACTATGGTAACCGTGTATAAGTATAGACACGTTTAAAAACACATTATACTACATATTATCCCTATTTAAAACGAGTATATGGATAACCTCCATTGGAAGTATGTATACGTATGTATCTCAGACCCTCACTCTATATAATATATATTCTTCCTAAGAGCAGTTATAACTAATACTTAATGACAATTAGACACGTAGGGTCTATACGATAAGTATATCCATAATTAAAAAAGAAAGAAGTAGAAAAGTTTTCACTGGTGGTTAAAACTGAGTAGTCGCAGAGTTTGCAGCTGGGGGAAATATGAGAGAAAATAGCTGCCCAATGAATACAGAAGGCAAGATAGGACGCCAGTATGGCGTCCATATAATTCCAAGAGTTCTTAAGCTTATAAGTATACATCTTTCTATTTATAATCTTCTGTATTTTGGATAACTTATTTAAAGTGTTTCTTTATCATGCGTGAATTATCATGGTTACCTCCAGCCCTACTATTGACATTCAACGTGATCAATTCCATTTACTTTTGGACTGTCGGATTCAGATATGTGTCTGTCATTCTAGTTACAGCATAGCTATACCAACTATTTATATGTAATACAATATTTAACTTTTGAACAAACTTACGTAGTGTGCTTAGCCTAAATTGCTGCCTCAAAACTAATATAACCTGTAATAGGTTTTCAAGAAAGAAAAATACAGGAGGTCATTTATAAGAGAGTGTGGAAAAATGGTGTTGGTTTCGCGGTGATTGTGATAGTGTTAACATCTCCTAGAGTAAGTTGACGGAGAGGAAGTGGAAAAAAGTGGTTTATTCTCACCGACACTTTTCACACATATATACTCTTGAAATCACCTACATTCTTCTACAATTACCTTACACGTCTACATTTCATTTAATTACTCACTCTTTCCAAATTTCTCACCCTGACCAACTGGGTAACTGGCCCTCTTCTTCCCGTTGGAACTCCATCACGATTTTGAATTTTACTATACCCGATTAAGACTTTACATTTATTTACCTAACTATGACAAATTAGTATTTCTATGCCTATACTGACATAATTAACATTCATTAATTTTCTATTAATTTCATACTATATATAACAGGTAATGCGACTTGAAAGTCGACCAAAAAAATACAAATGGCGGCTTCCGCCATTTGTAAAAATCTTTACAATTTCAGTTCAAGTATTTCAATTTATACACATTTTTAGCATACTAGGCTTATATAGCTGATGCTCTCTTAAATAACACCGTTAACGGTGAAGAAAATACAAATACAGAAAATGGTGTTAGATGTTGAATCCGTTTCGTACTAGTGGTGGGGAAATGTGTGTTTTATCGACGTGAACTAACGGCAAGTATAGTAATTCAAGTGATTTAGTTTTTATTGAATAATGAAGAATTAGTGCATGTGATTTCTGTGTAGTGTTCAAGGTGAAAACAGAAATTCACAATTAAAATTAGGTGACAGGACACCTTAGAAACAAAACAAAACAAAAAAAAACTATCAATTTAGTATTATATTTCACGTAAGTTAGAGCAGCATAAAAGTGATACTGCTTGATTATCAGGATATTTGGTGCATAAATTGTCCCCTTTTTATAAGATAAGGTTAGTTTTTTTTTTAAATTCTTGTCAAGAAAATGCAGGGTTCAGAATGTCGGTTAATATGGAAATGCAACCGCACATTCTCAAAATTACAGCGGACGACATGATGGTTACCAGTAACCAAACTATAAATGAATTGGACAATGAGAGTGAATCAATGGAACTCTTGGAAGAAAATAAACGTGATAGTCAGTGTAAGAATATTTCTGAGACTCAACGGAAAATTAAAACTTTCACAAATAACAATGTAAAAGACAATGCATTAGCTGGGAAATCAACCACGGTAAATACACATTAACAACGAACCGCCAATAGTGAATAAATATAATGGTAGTCACAAACCCCCTTATTTTGTATTCCTTAAAATCAAAGAAACACGGCCTACTCACCCAATGGCGATTAGTCGTTGTTTATATCTTGCAGACATCCCTGGCATCATAAAATTTCAAAAAATAGGTCCATATCTTATGAAAATTTCATTCTTATCAGCCCACGAAGCAAACACTTTTCTCGATCATGAAAAATTAACTAAAAAACAATGGCAAGCGTACATTCCAAACCACGCTATATCTAGTGTAGGGGTAGTAAAAGGTGTCCAAGTTGATATCCCATTACAGGACTTATCAAGAGATATAAGTATTATATCTGTAAGACGAATCCACCGTACCATGCCAGAGGTACAAACAAACCTACCCAGACGATAGTCATAACATTTGGATCGCAAACCTTACCAGTAGACATTGGCCTATATTACCAAAAGTTACAAGTAGAGTCATACATACCGGCTATTCGACAATGTACGAAATGCTGGAGGTATGGACACCTGGCCTCCCAGTGCAAGGACCAAAATATAAAATGCCATAGATGCAGTGAATTGCATTCTAGGGAAAACTGCTCTAACCCACCGAAATGCTTACATTGTAACCAACTACATGAGGCAAACGCACAAAATTGTGCGGAACGACTACGTCAGAAACAAATAATGAACCTTATGACATCACAAAATATATCGTTTAATGAAGCCTCTCAACAAATACCTAAAACAACTACTCGACCAATGCAGTATAGTACTGCTGTGACATCCAATGTGAATTCATCTATTGCTAGTACATCACTTTCATTTTACAATTCACAGTTGAAATCTCCATCCCCATCGCAGGAAAATAATGAAATAACTTTTTCTTTTCCAGCATTAGAAGCAAATGCCTTAGACAGTCCTCCGGGTAAAAAACGAAAAAAAGAATACACTAACCAAAAATTAAAACGACATCAAATATAACCTTTAAAAACATCATTCAATAACTTATTTAAAAGTAATAAGGAATTGGTTAGGGGTCCTTCTTTCACAAATAACACAAACATTACTAGGGAAAACAAATTAATAAGCTTATTACCAAATTCACAACATGATAAAATCCAACCAACGTCTTATGCGTCCAACAATCGGTTTTTTTATATTCGTCCTCCAATTTGCAATCAGGCAACAAAATCTAATCCTTCGCAGAAACCTCAAAGCACTTCAATATTAAAAAAATAAAAAACAAATAGTGGCTATATAACAAATAATTCAACTTTCACTTCGCATACATTGTCCTAATGACACTGTTAATTCAATCATGCAACAAATAAATGAAATTTTTGATTAACCGATATGGCTATAAAAAATCCTAATGTATTTACTGTTCTGCTATGGAACATGCGAAGTTTTCGGGGAAAATGACCGCATTAAATTTTCTTATAAATATTTTTCAACCTAACATTATCCTACTTCAGGAAACTTGGTCCAAACCTGACTTCCCGATAATCATACCTGAATATAACATTATTTAACAAGTAAGAGCGGATGGATATGGAGGGATAGCTGTGGGAGTTCATAAAAGTCTTTCATACAAAAATATCCGGTTGCTCTCCCTCATACCCATTATGCAACACAAATTTTAGCTATTGAACTATCAAAATATAAGATCGTGAATATATACAGTCCTCCAGGTAAAATACTAACCACTCAAGCCTGGCAATCTTTATTTACTTCTAATAATAAGTTTGACCTAATTGGAGCGGATGCTAATTCAAAATCTAAATTGTGGGGTAATATTCGTACAAATACTGCGGTATCAGAACTCAATTCGGCATTAAAAAACTCTAATTATTTAATTTTAAATGACGGAACTCCGACTAAACTAAATAAGGATAATTCTTCAGCAGCACCAGATGTAACTATTATTAAAAATGAAAAGTACTTATACTCGGATTGGACAGTATATTATGACACCTTTGGAAGTGATCACTATTCCATAATAACTACTATTACAAATAATAAAACGTTTTCAACACCTGTGACCAATGATAAAAGGAACATTTGTACGGTTTATACACCTCCTATTTCTACTCAAACAAACTGGGAACAATATAAAAAAGAAATAGATACTGTCATCACTGAGGGAAGCAATACGGAGATTGACCCTCTAATATCTCAGATTTTGTATGCTTCGAAAGTTTCACAACTAAACAATTTAAAACCACAAAAAAAAGTCAGAGAAAAAAGAACATTTACAAATCCCCGCACCCTACTTGGTGGAATCCAACCTGCCAAAAATGAGTAAATAAACGTATGAATGCTTTTGCGTGTTTTTAGAAAATCTAATTCTAAAACAGAGTTTTTGTATTATAGAAAGATAAATGCAGAAACAAAAAATCTTAAATACAGAAAACGCAAATATTGTAAAGATTTTTGCAATGGGTTAAGTTTTCGTACCTCATCATCTCAAGTTTGGCGCTTCTTCAAAAATAAGAAATCGATTGACTCCCTCTCAACACAAGGTACCTTGAAGAATGTAGATGAATGGGGACCTATAATTTCACACAAAATTAACTCCTCCCTATACTAACAATTCCCGGAGTGTCCTATTCCAATATATGACTGGAAAGGAACCTAATTAAATCGAGGATCCTTTTACATTAGATGAATTAAATTATATATTAGGAAAACTGAAGAAAAATATTACACCCGGCTTAGACAGAATACCTTACACTCACTTAAAATATTTATCTAACAACAGAAAAAGCCATTTATGTGAAATATTTAACAATATTTGGAACACAGCAAATATACCTCATACTTGGAAAAATTACGCCACTGTACCCATAAAAGAACCTCAAAAACCTATAGGATCTGCACATAGCTACCGTCCCATCGCATTAGCTTCGTGCATTCAAAAAATATTTGAACAATTACTATTAAATAGATTAACTTGGTTCATTGAACACAACAATCTGTTTCCCAAAAACAGACATTTCTGTGGCTTCAGAAAAAAACTTATCAACCTTAGATGCACTAGGAAATTTAATAATCGATATTTGGTCCGCATTTAAACCCGCCAATATCTGTTACTACTATCAGTTGATTTTTCGGCCGCCTATGATAATATCATACGTGAGAATCTCACTTTTTACATGGATAAATTTAATATTTCTCAAACATTTATCCGTATAATTCATAATCTTCTCATAAACATAAAGATTTACATAAAAATTGGAAACTATATTAGTACACCAAGAGAAACTTCTAATGGGATTCCCAAGACAGCAAATTAAGTCCTACGCTATTTAATATTTACATTCTAGATTTAATTAACACCCTAAGTCAATATACTAAACTTCAATGCAATATATTTGCAGATGATCTCATTCTCTTTGTGAAAACACATGTTGTACAATCAGGTCTTCAACACCTTCGGAAGGGCCTTAAACTTTTAAATAATTGGAGTAACCAAAATGGCCTATTAATAAATTAGAAAAATCCAGTCTAATAAATTTTACACGTAAAAAACATAATCACCCAATACAACTTCAATTTAATGGTATTATTTAAAAACAAACACATTACATCAAATAGTTAGGTTTGCATCTACACGAAAAGCTAAAATGGGAGCTACACATATAACATTTTAAAACTGAAGCTTCCAAATTCTTTATTTTTTATTGGATTAACTTCAAAAAAATGTGGTGTCCACCCTTCAATTCTGTACACAATATATAAACAATGATTAGAAGCGAAATTGGTATACGGTGCGATATTCTTCTCTCCCATACCACAAGATAACATAAAATCGTTAACTGATATTCAATATAAAGGGCTAAAACTATTTTTTTTAACCGAATTTCTGCTCCAAAAATGCATCATTCAAATAAGCCCAAACCATTCCATTAGATTTACAAATAAGGAAACAAGCTTACAAGTTTATTCTTTCGTGTCTTGCAATAACAGGATTACCTCTCATAGAAAAGTTCCATCAGATGTTATATGGTAATGAAATTAAATGATTATTATAATAGACTCCCATGGATTTTTGAGGCTTATTTGGATTTAAGACAAATACATGATCAAATTTATAAAGTTCCTTTATTGCCCTGTTTTTGTGATTGGTTCACCACCGTTTCAACAAAAATCGTTCCCATCATCCCAGCGTACCCGACGAAACTATAATCTGATACCTCCTCCAAGATAATACCGGCAATTTGGCAAGCACATATTGACAGACTTTCAGCAAATACTAAGATAATCTGTACAGATTGTTCTAAAACTCAGAATATGGTGCGTGCAGATATCTACATACCTCAGGATCAAAAAACTATAAAGTATAAACTTTCGCCTTACACTTCCATTTACGAAGCAGAACATTTTGCTATTAGGCAAGAACTACTATACATAAAAACGAACCGAATTAAAAAAGCATGCATTTGCTCTGACACCCTTAGTGTTTTACAAAGTTTAGCATCAACACATTGGAACAAAAGATCAACAAATTATAATGGTGTAGAAATCAATTATTTATATACAAAGGCCTACACTGAGAGAAAAAAATGTAGGTGGCATACTTAAAAACGTAGGTTACATTCGTAATTCCTGTAGTTTCTGGACTTAACGTACAACCGTATATAACATCCTGCAGCAAACGTATAGCTAAAAAAGTATGCATTATACGAACTGTCCGCATAAGTGTAATGACGTCATTCGTGTGACGTCATCTGTAGTAACAAGTATATACGGAGGTAATATCTAGCTTTGTGATGTCAAGATCGTATCTAGCATGTGGGTTAATAATGACGACACTCACTGACTATCAGGACAGAGCATAATTTCAAGAAGTATGCATTATACGTTCTGGTTTTTTGCGTTCAACCCTGAGACAGCATCTATATTGTACTTGTGCTCCGTACGCATGACTAGATACAGTATACGTATTGTACGTATGTATTATACAGATTTTCCTTATGTCGCACACAGCTTGTCCAGATACAACATACAGAATATCCGTATGCACCATACAGAGTGCACATACGTAGCTTACAGACTGTCTGCATGCAGCATATAGATTATACTTATGTCGCGTACAGGTTGGCCATATGTAATGTATGGATTGGATGTATGTAGCTAATTGGTTCTCTATATGAAATATACGGATTTTACCTGTATCGCATACGTATTGCCTTCTTGTAATATATGGATTGGACATATGCAGGATCTAGATTGTACGTATAGTGCACCATTATTAAAGTGCTGCAACATACTGCAAAATGCATGATACATTTTTACTGTAATGTTGTCAAATATTGTTTTACTCTGTAAGAAAACAAAAATAGCTTAAAATACGGCTGATCTCCTTTGTGCCAATAATAATAAAATTTACAATACTACACTTTTCAAATCTTAGTTTGGAGCAGTGAAACTGTCCAAAGGAATGTATTTACCTGCAGGGTGTCCTATAAGTTTGGGCTTCCTGCTAATTCGTTGGAAAGCTACTGCAAAGCCAAACGTTGAAAAGTGACACAAGCGTTAATTTTAAAATTATGGGCACAAAGGAGGTTAACCATATGTTAAACTATTTTCGTTTTCATACAGAGTAAATCAATATGTGATATATTACTGTAAGAATGTATCATAGGTTTGCAGTTAGTTAGTTGCAGCACTTCAATAATAATGCAAAATGCACAGCCATATACAATCCTATATTCAAACTCAACCAAACAAGATTTACGTACAATCATTTATTAAGCTGTTATCATCCATTGCTTGTACGATATAAAGATTATTTTACCTCATTCTTTTCCTTAATAGTATCTTCTTCTAAAGTACAGTTGTTACCACAAGAGGCCTAAATAGAATTTTCCAGAAATAACTTCTCTGTACATTTTAATTAACAGGTATGTTTTTTTTTATGTCGCAATAATTAAAAGTATGGTGTCAGCCGAAAACGTGTTCGCTCAAAAGATGATTCCTACTCAGTACTCGCCATTAAAAATGCAACACCAAGAAGGAGACAAGATAGCTGCGCCAAAGTTCCCAGGCCGATATCTAATAGTAAGTGCAGAATACTCTTAACATCCGCTTTATTTGCTGTGTGACAACGTGGTGACAGCAGAGGTGTTGTGCAGCCATCGACTAAATATATTTATCCTTCCCTGCTATAGACATTCTACAAATTTGGACTTTCCTGGCTGCATCCTTCTTAGTGCAACATTTTAAGCAACGAGCAGTTTAACAGTCTCATACATTGGTTAAAGAAAGAGCAATGATTCTCAGAATTACTCGGAAGATATATGTACAATAATTTAAAACGGTTATTTCAAACTTTGCAATTTAGAGCACGAAAAGAAGTATAGCTAAAGGAACACTAATTTTAGCCAGATAGTAACTAGTAAACTCAAACACACTCAGTACCATTAGTTGCTTGGTGTTATCCGTAAGTCAGAGATCATGGTATCTCATTTCGTGTAGATTTTTGCATTTGTTTAATGCTAAAAATGTATTTTATCGCTAATTGAACCCAGTACCATATATATACCGACAGGACGTACCTTAGTCACAAGGTGACATGAGTGAAACACTAAACTGTTCGATTGACACCTGCGGCCTTGTCAACACTACAGAAAGTTACAAAGTGATTAAGTAAATACGGAACATAGTTCATACAAAGTATAGCGATGTATGAAGTCTCCGTTTCATACGACTTGGATAAAGGATACATCTGAAATAGCAACAAAGAAATATATAATTATTTCTCTGGATAATTTGGATTAGTCCAGAATTCGAACACACATACGTTGGTAAGTCCAACATTTTTTTTACTTCGAATTCCCAATAAAGTTGACTACTGAAAAGCTGAGTTATAGATTCTGTATTAAAACAACACTTTCGCTAGACATGTTCAGTATACACATTGTCTTACATACAGAACAATACATTAGTTATTAATGCATGTCTGAAATAATAGTGCTTCGTATAGAATTTTACTTCATCCAATCGTAATAGCACAAAGATAAAAAATATTGAGAGGGATAATGTTCTTATTACAGAGAAAAAGAGTTGAAATGACTTAACATTAACAAACATTTTCTTTAAACAGAGATAATATTTTATTCTAATTTATGGAAGAAAGAAATAATTTGTAGTACAGTATCTTTATTAGAGTTATACAGTATATTCGTACAAAAGAATGTAAGTACAATTGGGTCTGTCTTCAGAAAGGACGTACTTTTAGCCACAACCTACACAGCTTCTTTTGACTGTCTTTCAAGCAGAATCCTGGTTTGATGCACGAATTACCTGAAACAAAAATCAGAAAATTTTTAAAATGTTACATTCAGTGTGCTTAATTTGGTTGTACTTAACAATACAAAGTATCTTAACATTTTTGAGATTAAATGCACAAAATCTGTTCGGTCAGGTATGGACTTTTGGGTTGCACGTAGAAAAACTATGAAGTGTTTATTGATGCTGAACAACAACTCAAAATGTATTATTATTCAAAAGTAAGTGGGTACCTCAATGGTGTTCGGGGTACCATGGGGTACCTAATGTCTGTATTTTTTAGATATATGAAAATATATGTCTCTAAAATGTAAGGAACTGACATCTGTTTACCGAAAATCTCAACTCGGTAATTCTTATGGATATCGAGATATGGGAAAATAAAGAGCGACGCTACAGAAGTGTGGAGTTTGCGTACTAGATGGTGCAGTTTCGGAAATGTAATTACGAGGGCTTACAACAACCTCAAAAGTAGTTTCAATTAAATACACTACACACACGCCCTGATGGGGGTTTTCGGGTACCATGACATTCGCAGAACTCTCATTTCTAAACATTCTAAAATATGTCTTAATAGCATTTTAAAGAACGTTAGAGATGTGTGTTTACCGAAACCGCAAGTCGGTACGCCTAACAGTTACCGAAATATGGTGAAATAAAAAGCGACATCATAGGTACGTGGTGCTTGCATTTTAGACAGTACAATTTAGAAAATTAATTAAAATATGACTATCAAGATTTTGTCAAATAAAGGAAGGATCCATACAGTTATGGGGTTTTCGTGTTAGGTGGTCAAATTTCCAAAACCGGTCATGGAAAGTTAATAAGCATCAGTAGCAATTTCATCTTAATGTAATTAGGTATTTTCATAGAGTTTAAGAACATCATGGGGTCTACCAAGATTAAATTTTAAAAGCTTTGGAAAATATATTTTGACATTTCTAAAGAGTATTAGAAACAGTGGTGTATTTAGGGGGGTGGCTTTCGGGCTTAAGCGGACTTAAGCTTTCGGACTTAGTATAGTAAAATAAATGAAATATCTTGCAGAATTTTCACATTTCCAGGAAAAGCCCCCCGAAATTAGCAAAGCCCCTCCCGAAACAAAATCGTAAATACGCCACTGATTAGAAATATGTATTTACCTAAAACTTCCAGCTAGTACATCCAGCAGCTAGAGAGACACCATACAACAAAAGCGTAGATCTTGATATTAGCTTAGATCTTGAAATTTCAGAAAACTATTATTGATCCTAGCAAAAGCTAAATAAGATGGTACTTCTATGGGTTAAGTGAATACCTCAGACAGACTCATTTTTTTTGTCAATATCTAATATAGCAAGCGAGATATAAGGAATTGTGTATTTTATGACGTCGTAGAAATAGAGACCCACATAGTTTTGTACATTTGAGTCTTTACTGTAAGAAGAAAAAAATTCAGAAAACAACCGTATTTACCTTAATAGACAAATAAATGGGCGGGTGGCACGGTGGCTTAGTGGTAGAGTGCTTACCACAGGTGTATTGGGTTCTTGGTTCGATCCGCGGCCGTCAGTTTGTAGTGGACATCGTATTCGTGGGTTTTCTCGGGGTACTCTCTTTTCTCCCACCTTTGCATTCCATCAATTCTGTCAACAACATTCACTTGCTTTAATCATAATCTCCCTGAGACTAAAATGCATAATCGTTGGTCGCTACTCTGAAATATTTCCTTTTATTTAATTTTAAAATTAAATAGGGAGTTAAGTATGATCTATCTCTATGGGTTAAGTGAATACTCCAATAGTTTCTGCAAAAAGATTAGTTAAACACCCTACCACTAAGCTACTGTGTCCCCGCCCATTGAATTGTCTATTAAGGTATATACAGTAGTTTTCTGAATCTTTTTCTTATAGGAAAGACCCAAAAGTACAAATCCATAAAGATCTCTATTTTTACGTCATAAAATATATAATTCCTTATATCTTGGTTACTATCTTAGATATTGACAGCGAATTTTCATTCTTTTGCACAGCTCGATGAACCCTTGGAATTGCCTGAAGAAAACCTAGGACTGAACTAATCTTTCGATCGAAATTGTACTGAGGTACTCATTCAACCCATAGAAGTACCATCTTATTTAATTTTGTTGCGACCAATAATTGTTTCCGAAATTTCAAGATCTCATACACTTTTATTTCACAGTGTTTCTCCAGATGTTAGATGTACTAGCTGGAAGTTTTGGGTAAACACATATTTCAAATACTGTTTACAAATGTCAGATTATATTTTCAAAAGCTTTTAAAATTTAATTTTGGTAGACTCCATGATGTTTTAACACCCCATGAAGATATCTAATTACTTTAAGGTGAAATTGCTACTTGTGTTTATTAACTTTCCATGACTGGTTTCGGAAATTTTAGCATCTAACACGAAACCCTCGTAACTGTGTTGGTCCTCCCTTTATTTGACATCTTGATAGCCGTTAGTCATATTTTAATCCATTTTCCGAATTGTAGCGTCAAGTATGCAAGCCCCACATACCTATGGTATCGCTCTTTATTTTCCCATATATCGGTATCCATAAGGCTTACCGAGTTGCAATTTTCAGTTAAAAAATAATCAGTTCTTTACATTTTAGAGACATGTATTTCCAAATATCTAAAATGCAGAAATTAGGTACCGCATTGGAACCCCATTGGAGTACCCACTTACTTTTGCATAGCAGTGTAAAAACGCCAGTGGTTGTCACTTTAAGGTTGAAAACATACTATTTTGTCTCTTCTCTGAGCATCGTGCATCTGTCGGAGATGTACCATAGTTGGAAAGACTCACTGATCCTTCCTATAATGACCATGTAGTCAGAATTAAAAAAGAAGTAGCCGTTGAAGGAAAAACAATATTTTAAAATCCTTGCACCAGTAGTCGTCACCTTAAAATCAAAATGTTCCAGTAGTAGTCAGGATTTTCTACCAGTGTTCGTCACTCAAATAACTTGACATAATTTAACAAAAACGCACTGTGTATCAGTTTAGGGTTAAGGATACAATATAAAGTAGTAAGCTTAATAACTTTGCATCACTTTTAGCACTCAAGAAAGAAAATAAAAACGTTTTTACATACTTTTTAAAGCAATTTTAAAAAGAAAATTGTTAACTGAATTCAAAAGTTAACTGTATATCACTTTCACGTTAAGAGTACAATATTAAATACTATGTTTAATAATTATACGTCACTTTAAACACTCAAGAATGAAAAACGTTTCTACATACATTTTAAAAACAATATGAAAAACAAAATAAGTTCACTGAATTCAAAATTTAATTATACATCACCTTAAGCTTAAGCATACACTATAAAATACTGAGATTAATAACAATGCATTACTGAAGAATAAAAACAAAAATGTTTTAGCTACCTATATTGTATTTACATGTTATTTCTCATTAACATTTTTTTTATAACTCATGATCAAGTCTAGGGATGCGCAAGAGAAAAGATTTGAGATTGTCTCCTCTCGAAAAGGTGCCGCGAAAGGTATGTATCGTCTCGAAAACTGGATGCGTTTCTAGTGGAAGAGCTCTGTCTCGTCTCGAATTTCGTAACAAAAATTCTGTCTCGTCTTGCCTCGTGTGCATCCCTAATCAGGTCCATAGCCAAAAACTTCATTTCCGAAGGGTTCGATAGGGCTTTGCGATATCCGAATTTAGATATAGATAATCGATATCGACAAACTATCGAAACTTGTTCGAAATATCGAAAAATACAGCAATATCGAAATATAAACAATATCAAAAATCGAAAATATAGAAATACGAAAGAGATAAAAAAATATGGATATATCGATCAAAAATTTCGATATCGATGTTTTGATATTTGAAAACGTCAACCGTTCGATCTAAATATCACACAGCCCTAGGCTCCAACTGTCATCATCTTTAAAATTAATGTGAAAATTGCTGACTAATCTTCTGTAAGTACGATAAGACGGGATTATTTTGCACTTCAGGATTAACTTTGCACAAAATACGGCAAAAGTTTCACAGTCCTCTGTCGGTAAAATGATGGACTGTAAAGAAAAAGTTTCAACTGTCACCGTAAGATAGAACATCTACCTGGGTTTTGACTATTTGGTTGGCGGTTAACATCAGTTCTAATTACCTGAAGGGTTTGTTGTAGAGGTATGGAAAGCAGTCACTGTAAAGGCCGACAAAATTTGAAAGATATCACCTACAAGAATTTTCGTCAAAGTCAAGTCAGTTTCGTAGAATACTCTGTGTATAATGGGACTTTGAGACAATAGTTGAAATGGAAGTGTGAAACGTTTTAAAGTCATAGAAAAATAAAACTGGGAGAAGGTTGTTTCAGCCTCTAATCGGGGCTACTTTGCACCGATCAAACGTAATCCCTCAGATAGGAAATTATTACTACGGGTACCTCCTGCCATCTAACTTTAGGAAAATTTCCTATTCAGGTAAATGTCGGGATGGATTTCTTGTTGGAAAATAAATTACGAACAGCGGCGGATTCAGAAAAATAGTTTGAGAGGGACTTCACACAGAAAGACTTCCTTTATTTAGAAACGACTAGACTTTTTGAAGGGCTTGAAGCGTAGACGCATAGGAATGACTAACATCAGATTTTTTTAAAAAAAGAAATCCTGTAATTTGGGTGAGCTTCATCCTGAAAGCCTCAAATCCCGTAAATCTTCCACTGATTACGGTTGGGATGATATTCTTGGATATAAAGAGCAACCAAGGCAAATCAGATCTCGAAGATTTTTGCTGTTCTTGAGTTGCCATTTTTGTGGGACATACTAAACTATCAGAATGTGATTCCTATGTCGGTACCAGAAAATACATAATTTTCTTTACAAATATCAATAATTCGTACTAAGTACTGACACCGGTACCGTAAGTCCAACCTCAATATTTGTAGACTGCATGCAGTTTTGTGTAGGAAGTGAAATGTATCCATACAGGAGAGAAAACACTGCACAGAAACATTATGTTCGTATGCTGAAAATACTTTTTTGTATGTGTTGCAAAGTATCTTCAGCTATCAGGTTACTTTGCAACAAAGTTTATATGAAATGAAATGAAATGATATTTTTGAGTTTTACGTTCCACGATTATGCCGGGTATGCTCAAGGAGACGATGATGATGAGAATGAATGGAATAGTAGAATGAAAAATGTGTGAGAAAACGGGAAAACCCCGAGAAAAATCACACACAGTGTTTCTCCAACACAAAGCCCATTTAGCACGTGCTGGGATCGATCCAGGAACTTCACGCAAGAGAGGTGAACGCTCCACAATTGAGCTACCACGTCCCCCAAAACACAACCTCAGAATATATTTCATATAGAGTAGAAATAACAATATGTTGTAAAAAAAATGGCCGGTCTGAAAGGCATGTAAGCTAAAAAATTACAATTGCTACTCGATTTGTTTACTAGCATTGTTTAATTATCTACGGTACTGAACATCGCAACACCAACATCATTATGTTATGTCACATCCTTTCAAAACTATGCCAACTGCAAAGTACCTGCTTTGCTTCGTGATGTCCGAAGAGTAAGACGACTGAAGGCGAAAGCAGGCAAGTGGCATACAAATTTATGATGTTGAAGGCATTATTTTTCACAGCTATGGAGAAAAGAGATAGAAACAAAAAATAACGAAATCTTTGTTTTACGTCCTACGAATATGTTATGTAGGCTGACGGTCACAAATGAGTAATGAAAATTTATGATCTTGGAATACAATTTGGTGGAATAATGAGGGAGAAAAATAATCATTGATTAAATATTAAATTGAAAAGAAATAAGAGCCTGACGCTCAAATACTTATCTATCCGGCACCCATCTTGATCCCCCTAAAATATCATGAAGTGCTTGATTAATTCTAAACCCAATAATAGTAATAGTAAACACAGAATATATAATTTACGCACCTTAAAATGTAGAAATTAATGGTTGTAATTCCCAGCTTTCCAATAGACCTTTGATTTCTCCAAATGAAGATTCGGATATCTTGTTTCTTCTCAAGCAATAATGGGTTACAATAATCAGTTGCAGTCCAAAGCGAAGTCACTAAGTTAAGTATGAATATAAAAGAATTCATTAGTTAGATGCATACAAAATCCTACGCATGTAAATCCCAATCTACTTGTATTAAATTGTAAATTTAAACAAACTAAATTATACTACAGTTATAGTGACATCAAACATATATTAAATAAGATATACAGGGTGTCTCAAAAGTCCCCTGACATAGGGTAACTGTTATTATCCGAGTTACAACAAAATGTCGGAGGGGAAAACATCTCCAAATATGATGTGTCCAATCTAAAGTGAAGGAATTTTTAAAATCGGATGGCCCGTTTGCGCTGTACACTCTTTATGCGCCCAATGTGAAATGATCCCGCCAAGTAAACTTCGTGGTGGACAAACACCGTGTGCGTGGGTTTTCTCGGGGTTCTCCCGTTTCCTCCCACTTTCTTCATTCCACCATTTCATTTATCATAATCACCGTCTCCTTTAGCCTAACCGGCATAATCGTGGGACGTAAAACTCAAAGATTTCATTTCATTTCCAATGTGAAATGAAAATGGAACGTTGCCATTTACCTGGACCCACAACATAAGTGAGTGAAGTTACTGTCTTTTACGCTAACATGTTGATGGCCAGCCTCCGTTTCAAACAGTAACTTCATTCTCTTATGTTGTGGGTTCAGGTAAATGGCAACGTTGCATTTTCATTTAAAATTGGGTGCATAAAGAGTATACAGCACAAACATCTCGTCCGATTTTTTTTTTAAGTGTTCACTTTAGATTGAAAACGTCATATTTCGAGATTTTTTTTCCTCTTACATTTTGTTGTAACTCTGATAACAGAGTTACCCTATGTTAAGGAACTTTTGAGACATCCTGTATACATCATAAGAAGTTCCTTTCTAAATTCTACACGGATGTGGTTACATTGAATGTGAGATGGGTGATACACATTAGGCCTTTTGGGAGTACGTCACACGGACGACCGTAATTTTGTGTTTAAAATTTTTATTATGAACTGGTGGGATATATGATACATATGGCCACGGGTTAGAATTTTCTCAGTATGTCAAATATGCAATCAGATTTCATGCAGCTTAATGTAGTGAAAAGCTATTGCCAATTGAACGTTACACTTACATCTTTCTTGCAGATGCCATTAGCACGTGAGGAATGGATCGAAATAATCAAACTGTAGGGCGGGAGGAGCATGTGTCCAGTGGTTGCCGATTGCAGAGTCATCCACAATGTGACTCTGTGTCACATGTTTCAGTGTCACAGTCATTAACTAAATTTGAGAAGACGGGCACATTCGTGGACATACGTCGTAGCGGTTCAAACTCACGGGCCCTTTTTCCTTCCCCATTTTGAACCGGTACATGAAAATGCTATTTTCTGCATGTTTGCCTGCGCCGATTTTGAAAATTCCTTTATTAATCGATTTCTCTCGCCGAGTACTACAAGAATCAGTTAAAATCTCGCGCGCCCTTTTTTCTTCCCCATTTTGAACCGGTACATGAAAATGCGATTTTATTTCTGTTTGCTTGCGCCGATTTTGAAAATTCCTTCACTAATCGATTTCTGTCGTCGAATACTACCAGAATCAGTTAAAATATCGCGGTCCTTTTTTCTTCCCCATTTTGAACCGGTACATGAAAATACGATTTTCTCCATGTTTGCCTGCGCCGATTTTGAAAATTCTTTCAGTAATCGATTTCTGTCGTCGAATACTACCAGAATCAGTTAAAATATCGCGGTCCTTTTTTCTTCCCCATTTTGAACCGGTACATGAGAATACGATTTTCTCCATGTTTGCCTGCGCCGATTTTGAAAATTCTTTCAATAATCGATTTCTGTCGTCGAATACTACAAGAATCAGTTAAAATCTCGTGGTCCTTTTTTCTTCCCCATTTTGAACCGGTACATGAAAATACGATTTTCTCCATGTTTGCCTGCGCCGATTTTGAAAATTCTTTCAGTAATCGATTTCTGTCGTCGAATGCTACAAGAATCAGTTAAAATCTCGTGGTCCTTTTTTCTTCCCCATTTTAACCGGTACATGAAAATACGATTTTCTCCATGTTTGCCTGCGCCGATTTTGAAGATTCTTTCAGTAATCGATTTCTGTCGTCGAGTGCTACAAGAATCGGTTAAAATCTTGCGGGCACTTTTTTCTTTCCCAATATTTTTGTATATTTTGAATGTATTCAAGTACGGAACAAAAGTATTTAATTAATTCCCTTAGTAGGCTTCTCAACTTAATATTTTTCAACTTAATTTTTATTTATTTTAATTATTTAGTTTATTGTGACTCAATATTTAATTGCAATCGTTCATTGGAGAGAAGGGTGGCCATTCTCAAATATATAAATATATTATTCTCAAAATTTATGTGTTCTCATATTGTTAGTTTCTTCCACTATACCTGGAAATTGCAAAATTAGTACCTGGAAAACCTGGAAAATTCAGGGAAATTGAGTTCCATATTTATGTATGAACCCTGCTATTTACAGGTTTTTCGAATAGGGAGAACTGTACAAAAGGGTGCTTTGGGAATGGTATAACAGTAGGTTTCTGGGGGTGTTGTTCGAAATGAAATGAAATCCGGGACTCCAAGCACCAGAGGTGAACGCTCTACCACTGAGCCACCGCGCCCCCTGCCTTGATATCAGTTTCCCCCAGTTGTTACAGAGCGGGCACTTATGAAAAAGGAAAGACACGTTGAAGTTTGTTCAACACACAAACTGCTAAAGCCTATGCTGCCTTTCGAGCAGTACTGCGAACTATAGAGTATGTTTAATATAGGGAATTTCAGTTCAATTTTTGCTTCTTTGTTGTTATTAATTATAATTACTTTTAAAAGGAGTAAAGGTACTGGGTTTGTTATTTACTTCTTTCATTTGCATAAAACGGGACGAATACTACTATTTTCCATCTACTAACGGGACAGCCGGGACACGCCCCTAAAATGGGACTGTCCCGGTCAAAACGGGACGTATGGTCGCTCTACGATAGCGACAAAAAAATTTTTTTCCGATTGGAGACTTTTTTCGGTGATTTTTAAATGACGATTTAGTTACTTGCACATTTAGCGACCTTTTGCTGCAAACAAAATGTTCATCTGTAAAGAAGCATTATTAGTTCAAAACAGTTTTTACGTCCTTTTTTTCTGTTTGTTTTAATCAGCGCAAGTGATGAGTTTGGAAATACAGCGTACTAACTGCCCCACAATCCTGCATTGTTATGTTACCCTTGCCCTCTAACGAAGAACAACTACAAACTTGATGTCCTTTAGTTCGCAGTTTCCGTTGAGACACACACGTAATACATCATTACCGATAGCAACAAGATTAGCTATAAATGCGTGAATAAAGGCGAAGTGGGTGTTTGTTATATTTGTCCTTTGGGGTCTTTTAAATATTCTGCATTTTTTTTTTTTTTTTTACAAAAAATTGCTTAACGTAAGTACTGTAGTGTTAATTCTTTCGGAACTATTTTGACTCCACAATATGAACAAAAGTACCCGAAACAATCTGAAATGACCCCTGAATTCAAGGATTGGTTGCACTCTGTTTACAAAGATGTGAGTAGAACCAGCGGCGCAAATCTGTCTTTAACACTGGGGGGAAAGGGTAAGACCGTTACCATACTTTTTTTTTTTTGCGATGTCCAAAATACTTATGAAGTTGAAAAACAATGTTGTGGAGGATCAGAGTTGTCTTCAGCGTTGGGAGGCTGCAGATTTGAGTCTTATTCTGGGAGACGTCTATTTTATCTCACGTTCCTTTGTAGCAATCCGACAAAAATCACCAAATTTCTCCCAAAAAACACATTTCAAATCGGATTATTGGGGAGAAGTCCCCCTCAGTTCCAAGATTGGAGGGGGCATGTATCCGTCATCCCCCCCCAGGGATTTGCGCCAGTGAGTAGAACATATTGTTTAGTTCACATCTACAACTTTAAAACAATGCTTATAGACAATGAATTTCTCGATTATTTTTTATAGCGGCTTTTCACCCAAAATTGGAATCGTCACCTCTCGTTTCGCAAACTTATTGTCAACATTTTGACAACACTGGTTGCGGGAAAAGCCGAAATGAAATGAAATCTTTGAGTTTTACGTCTCACGGTTATACCGGTTAGGCTAAAGGAGACGGTGATGATGAGTAATGAATGAAATGGTGGAATGAAGAAAGTGGGAGGAAACGGGAGAACCCCGAGGAAACCCATGCACACGGTGTTTGTCCACCACAAAGTTCATTTGGCGGGGGCTGGGATCGAACCCGGGACCCTAAGCAGCAGAGGTGAACGCTCTACCATTGAGCCACCGCGGCCCTAAGAGATTATGAATCACAAACATAGTCACTTTCAATTTTGTAAGATATATATATATATATATATATATAGCATCACTGACTGATAACTAAAATGCTTGGATTGTATATATAAAAGTCGCCCCCTGCCCGGACTCGGAATCGAACAATTGCATCTGTAAAGCAGTGCGGAGTTGATTTTAACGCTCTTTTCAGCAGCAAGGCTGTATGAGACTCGGACCTACAGATTAACGTGGAATTCGAACCACATAAGCTCCGACTGGGAATAGAACCCGGGTGTCCCACGCCAAAGGCGTGTACACTAATCACTTAGCCACGAGGGAACTCATCTGTAAGGCAGTGTAAGCAACAACAAAAAACACTGGATGTTTGCGCAACTGAGGATTAAAACATTCTCAATGGAGTATGAGAAATAGTAAACGTCAATCAAAGTGTACTTTTGCTTATTCATTACTTCGTTAATACTTAATTCCTTCTAGAAATAGTGAAACAATACTATGAAGAAACACTAATTAAACTAATAACGGATATAGTATACGTAAGACCGGAGCAGTTCCAGAAGGAGCTGGACGCTCATACTTTTAGGGATTATTCATTGAGTATCTACGAACTTAAAAAGGGGGTAACAAATCCACTTTCATTTACTTCGCGAGTGATACGAAAATAAAAAAGAACGTACCTGTTTGTTGTTCTTCTGCCTTTATTGACATTTGGCGTTTAGTGATGTGCAAATGTTTGAGAGATGTATGCAGTAGTAGCAGGTCTAGCGTGATTGCTTTGCGATTTTTGTGCAAACAATCCGTTCTTTTCGTATTAGGTTGAGGTTTTTTCCGTACAGGTTTGCGTCATTGTGTAGAGGTTTTTGTGAGCTCAACGCAACGGGAAGTTTGTTTTTTTGTTTTTTTCTTGTTTACTTTCACTTACTGCTAATTTCCATTTTCGGGAATTTTCTTGCGGGCCGTATAACGTCCTGCAGCTGTAGGCGGAGGTTCCGACTACGCGCGATGGCATTTTTACATGAACCTGGCAACATTTATAAAAATGCCGATCGAAAATAGGAGAAGAATGGAAGCTGAAGTGGTGAAGACGTAGTTCGATGTGCAAAATATTATATTTTATAGAAGAAGCATTACTAATTATAAATAATACATGAAGCTGGATGAGTTCCCGAAAAAGGAGGACGTTCGAGTAACATGCATTTGGTAATTTCTGTTAGGTATGTGGTAGGGATGCGTCATAATGTAGTAGCACACGTGGCCTCCTGTCTTTTGAAGAAAAAGTATCCCCTACAAACGCGGTTTCATAACTTTCTCTTGGAAGTAGCTCGAATATATCCTCCTAGTATTTGATTGTGATTCGATATGATGCTTTGTGCTCCTTATGTCTTTTTACTTTCATTCCTCACATTTGCCCTTGACTTTATATGTGCATGTGTAGTGCCCTTGTACTTTATCTATGAGCGTGTGTATGTGTGTGTGTGGGGGGGGGAATTTAACGCATATCGCATGTCTTGCGCTCCTTCTGCTCCTTACTGTCTTTTTACTTTTATTCCTCACATTTGCCCTTGTACTTTCTATGTGCATGTGTAGTGCCCTTGTACTTTATATATGACTGTGTGGGGGGGGATTTAACGCATATCGCATGTCTTGTGCTGCAGGATACTTACTCTTGCATTACGTAGGGAAATGGTATATCATGTGGAAGTGGTAATAGAACACAGAAGAAACGCAGATCAGGGTGTATTCACACTTTATATTGGAGTGTGAATACAAGATGATCTGGGTTTCCTATGTGTTCTATTACCACTTGCACATGAAATAACATCATTTCCCTACGTAATGCACGAGTAAGAAGTATCCTGGAGCACCGGAAACAAGGGCGGTCTCATGTATACTTAACTATTAACGTTGTATTTCTTACCACACCACGAAAGTAATATACCGTTTTTACCAGCCATAGAATTTGAACCTAGTACTATACTGCATTAGTCACGCCGTAACGAAAGGTGAAATTCAAACCCCTGGCACTCGTAGCTGTTGAAGCTGTTGTAGCTATATCACGCGGCCTGCGTTGGTACTCCTCAACATAAATACGTCACAGCCCAAAGCCAGGAAACATCACAGACAGAAGACAGGGGCACAAGCAGTGCCTGACACTTCACGAACTCCAACCTGCCAAGATTCAACTCAACATAACCTTCAATTACGTTCTAGAAACCAAACCAACGCTAAGGCACCAACTTCCTATATGAAAACACAAGAAAAAAAATTCTAACTTTTTGGTTCCAAAGTGATGACATAACAATGATACTAAAAAAGGTTTTAATTCTCAGTAACCTAAACATTGATTAACTAGGGGACATAACAAGCAAAAATAAATAAATAAATAAAAATAAAATAAAATTAAATTAAAAAATAAAAACCTGACAAGTAAGCTCTCCCTGACTACTTTATTTTTTAAAAAAATCCGTGAGGCTGTAAAATATGTCAATATCTTCGTAAAATATATATATTTCAATGTAAACAAGTTCTTTAAAAAAAAAGAAAGCTCTGTAGTAGAGCGCTTACCTCTGACCCGTTAGGTCCCTGGTTCGATTCCTGCTCCCGACAAATAGACTTTTGGTGAACACTGTAGGTATGATTATTCTTAACACTTTCCAGTTTCCTTACATTTTCTTGATTCCACCATTATCATGTATCTCATCGTCACCTTCTCACTTACATTTATGTACAATCATGGGGCGTTAAACTAAAAGAAAAAAAATCTTGCAAATATCCTAGTAAAAATGAGTTTTTTAGACTACACAAGTAGCCCCGCGTAGCGTAGTCGCTAACGCTCTCGCCTTCGGTGCGAAGGTCCCGGGTTCCATCCCGGTGGGGGAACTCGGTCGAAAAAGTATCAAAAGATTTTAAGTCCAGCCATCCTGAATGAGGTTTCCTTGGGTTTTCCTCATTCACAGCAGGCAAATGCTGGAGTGGTACCTAACATATAGGTCCCAGGCCGTTTTCTTCCTTCCCAAATCCTTTCTTCCTTTCCTTTCCCCGGATAGTGTGCTCACCGAGGGAAGTCATCCCTCATGTGTGACGGACTAACAAGGCCATTGATGCCGAAAGCCCAGAAATCTAAATCCTAAATCTTCACTACAGAAGGAAATTTTCGCGCTGGAAACGGTTTCTTAGCAATTATGATAAGCAGTCCTGTAGTAACTCTGCACCAAGTACTAAATCGTCACATATAAAACGGAATGAATAAACACATAACATTCATTTTCATACCTTGAAACGTAAAATGTTTCAAAACATTAATATTCAAAGATTTCTCAAAATTCAGATTCACCCATTCCATTCTCGTCAATCATTAACAAGTTACAATAGTAAGAATTGTAGTCATAAACTATATTACTTACTTAGTACTATATTAAAGCAAGTTACACTAAAAGAATATATAATTAATGGAATATTTAACTAAAGTAATAGTTAACTATTGTACTTACCCAGGCTTTTGTTTCCTTCCTCTGTTCTTTTCCGTTTGTAAACAACCTCGTTTCGCAAGCAAAAGACGGTAGTTCAATGACGTCAGCCATTTCGAACGAAAGAGTGTCTATAGGCGGTCTGGATCTCACACACAGATGGACGTATATAACATATAGCTGAAGTATTTAACATACGTATACGTATGTAAAATACAGAAGATTGTTAGATGTCAGACATCCTGCAGAGACATGATTTAATATCTAAGCGGGTAAAAGCCAGTACCTGTGTAGTATATGGATAAAGTACGCTCCGTACAGATTTCCTTAGTAAACATAACGAATCCTTGTATTTGTACAATATACCGCTGTCCGGATAATGGATTTTTCTCAGTGTACAACAACATTATTTTTAATGAGATAACAGATGAAGCACCCAAAATAGCAGCTAGAGAAGGATTACCTGCGAACATAAAACTTCCATATGATAATTTTATGCCTATTATCAAAGAAAATTTAAAATATTATTAGATCAATACCGGCACCAAATCAGGGTGGGTCCAGGTAAATATTATTCAGACATCTCAGATCCACAAAGTAATAAACCTTGGGATCAAACCCAACACTGGAAACGCTTAGATATAGTAAACCTCTTTAAGCTTCATCTACACACTGAACTAACCCCAGCTCAATTATTTAAAATTAATAAAAAAGACACCCCCGGCTGTTGGTGTGGGGAAGAAGTGGCTGATATAAACCATATTATCTTCAACTGTCCTAACATTAGTAATTATAGAAATATGCTATTTGATGTAATCAAAAATATCATGGCATGGGCCCCCATAAGGTTCAAACTCTTTTGTCATCAAATAATGTACAACTCAATAAAGCTCTAATAATGTTCTTACAAATCGACAATGTATATATATACTATAACAACATGTAAGCGGTAACTTTTCTGTACATTCCGTCAGGTGCGAGAAAATAAAATAAAATTAAAAATCTGGTAACAATCATGACAAATTCACTATTTCCAACGGATATACTTCAAACTCATCAGGATAAGCAAATTTTTGCAAATTACATTGTTCAACAAATTTTGATCGAAAGTATGTAAATTCTTTGAAATTGCGATTTTTACATTCATTTAAGCATAATATGAAAGGAAATGATAATAGAAGAATTTTCTTAGCTCAGGTTGTGAAAAAAACGCCCTTGTTCAACAGTAGCTGTATATATACAAATGTATTAATATTTATAGAACATTTAAGCAAAATCCTTGTAAAAACCTACATTTCACTTTTTTATCTATTTCACTGTGATGTGATAAGCTGGGGAGTTAAGAAGTACCCTAACCTATAGCTTTCTATACCCTTGTACTTTTTTCAAAATTGCGCAAATACCAGTTTCACATCGATACAGAAAATAAAGTAACCGTGGTCAAGTTAAACATTAACAATTCCGTAATAAAAATCAGTATTAACATCAAAACATGAAAAATATGTACAAATACATTTTTGTGCAAGACCTACACTGCAATGTAGACAAAAGTTTCAAGTGATCCCTTGTACAGGATTAAGTTTATTTTATTTTCAGCGTCTTCGCTTGGCTTGCCTTTTGTAGGTTACATCTGGAGCATCCCTTGCAATAGTCCAACAGTAGTCGGCCAATATGTTAGAACTCCACTTTCCCTCATATCTCTTCTCCATGGCTGCAATATCTTGATGGAAACGCTCACCATGTTCGTCACTTACTGCTCCACAATCTTCGGGAAAGAAGTCTAGATGTGAATGAAGAAAGTGGAGTTTCAGAGACATATTGCAACCAAGATTTTCGTAGCACAATAACAACTTTGCTACCAGTTGTTTGTAATTTGTTGCTCGGTGTCTTCCCAAGAACTGTGAACAAACACTCTTCAAGCTTTCCCACGCAGCTTTCTCCTCACCTTGGAGAATTTCGTCGAACTTGTGATCTTTGAATAGTTGCCTAATCTGTGGCCCTATGAAAACACCCTCTTTAACTTTGGCATCACTTAATCAAAGGAATTGTCCTCTTAGGTACTTAAAGGCCTCATCCTCTTGGTTCATGCTCTTAACAAAACTTTTCATAAGACCTAATTTAATATGTAGAGGGGGAAGCGAAATTCGGTTACGATCTACCAGTGCTTCATGCTGCACATTTTTCACTCCTGGCCGAAGAGTTTCTCTGGTACTCCAATCACTTTTGAGGTAATGAGATCCACGATCTCTACTGTCCCATTCACATATAAAGCAATAATACTTTGTATACCCTAACTGCATACCTAGCAACAGTGCTATTACTGTAAGGTCACCACAAATGAGCCACTGAAAATCGTAATATTTAATGGCTTGAAGTAAACGTTTCAAGTTTTCATAAGATTCCTTCATATGAACTGCGTAACCTACAGGAATTGAAGGAAGTTCATTTCCAATATGTAAAAGCACTGCATTTAAACTCACCTTGGACGAATCTATAAAGAGCCTCCACTCCGTAGGTTCGTAATTAATTTTAAGTGCCCTCATGAGACCATTTACATCTGTACATGCCACAAGTGTGTCTTCCATAGTAAAAAATGAAGTGAACATCTTCTCCCTATTCCGATACACTGAAATATTTACTTTTTCCTGCAATAAATTCCATTGATTTAAGCGTGACGCTAAAATTTCGACTTTGCTTTTCAAGAGGTCCAAGTCTCTGATTAGATCACTTAGTTCCTCTTGAGTAAGTCTATGTGGTTCACATGGAGGTTCTTCTACAACAAACGTAGAGTCCTTCGAAGTACTTTTCAGGAGCTTCAACTTCTTGATCATCATCAGAAAAAAAATCGTATTCTTTAGGTGGGTCAGGAACAGGTAGTCCTTCTCCATGTGGAACAGGGCGCATTGCAGAAGGAATGTTAGGATAGATCAAGGCCCGCTTCTTCTTCGTGGAAATTCCCTTCTTGACGGAAGGAACCATACAAAAATAACAGTCTCTGATGTGGTCGCTTGGCTCCCTCCAAATCATGCGCACTGCAAAAGGCATTGAGCGCCCCTTCCCATTAATCCAATTTCTTAGATTGCTGGCACAAGTGTTACACACAATGTGGGGTGCCCAAGATTTATCTTGGTCTCCAATTTTACAACCAAAGTAATATTGATAGGCTTTTCTTATTAGTGGTGTTATAGTCTGCTTTTGTGAGGAAAATGTCACTTCCCCACACACGTAGCAGAAGCTATCCGCACTGTTTACACAATTTCGCGGCATTTTTTATTGAAATCCTCAAAATGTCACTTGAAATAGTTCCGACAACTATTTAAAAATATACATTCGAAATACCAGTATTTTTGCGTACTTGTAGTTGTATTTTTATGTCCTGCACTACACAAACGTCACACCCAAATCGCTGATAACTGCACTAAACCTGTCTTTTCTAACAATAGCAGAACACTACTGAGATAAGGAACACAATGAAACCAAGCGTTCATATAGTTTCTCCAGTGTTGCCGGATCAGTGTAGCATTTTACTCCAAACGAAGCGAATATATTTATTTTTAAAGCGTTATTATTAGACATGCCTGTAAAACGAAAAGTAGAGCTAATATTCGAAAATAACTTTCAAATTCGTGATCAGCACCAGAAAATCAATAAGAATTAGCTGATTTTGTTCAATTTACATTTTCGTTGTTGAACAGTGTTAGTGGAAACATCATTCTAGCATTGTTGGCGAGACGGATTTCAACATCTGCGCCAGTATAAAACACCTCCTGGGAGGTGATCAAGATCAAGATGTCATTTATCATGTCCTTGGTCTTCATGTCAGGCAGTCCGTTATTGTGGTTTATATTCACCTCTTATCCATGGAGATCGTTGACAAATCCCTTGCCTCGGAATTTA
Organism: Thermobia domestica; assembly: GCF_964235325.1. NCBI lineage: Eukaryota > Metazoa > Arthropoda > Insecta > Zygentoma > Lepismatidae > Thermobia > Thermobia domestica. Next base: position 97,136,988 of record NC_137463.1, on the reverse strand, counting down.
AGTCTTCGTCTTTCTTAACATATACATAGGTAAATAAAAGAGAGTGCAGTTTTACTATACACAGATTGTAAAATGTACGGAAAATTTTTGGGGAAGTTTTGAATTTGCCCATTTTATGTCGAGAACAGAACCCAACGAAACCGTGAGGTGCTTCTAACCCCTTTGCTACTACTACTGCTACTTCTCCTCCTCTTACTACTACTACTACTACTACTACTACTACTACTACTACTACTTACTGTATACTATGGATCCGTATAATAAAACTGTACGTAAAAGAGAATCATATGTAAGGTTTGCTCTAATCACAACTTCACATTTTTTCTTCAAGTATTTGGGATTTTATTAGTGATTTACGAGTTGAATGTTCCTAAATACGTTTTATATCTAATATGATTATTCATATTTAATCTAAATTTAAAGATAAGTTGCATGTATGTTGCAGATCTTCTAGGACGGATGAGGTCCTAGAAAACTATTAACTTTTATGGCATTATGTTGCCCTTTTCTTTTTAAACCACGTGCACTCGGGTATATTAGCAATAGTTTAATGTTGTTCGGACTTATTCCAGATGTCATTCATAACCAGTTTGAGATTGACTTGTTCCCCAAGATCGGGTTCGATCCCAGCCCCCGCCAAGTGAATTTTGTGGTAGACAAACACCGTGTGCGTGGGTTTTCTCTGGGTTCTCCCGTTTCCTCCCACTTTCTTCATTCCACCATTTCATTCATTACTCATCATCACCGTCTCCTTTAGCCTAACCGGCATAATCGTGAGACGTAAAACTCAAAGATTTCATTTCATTTTCGTTTGTTCCCCAAGATAATTTAGTATAAAACGTGTGCTATGTTAGTGTAATGAAACCATGAACTGAGAATTTAAAAAATCATTTTTTCATAAAAAATATAATGGCAATTTGGTAGGTCAAGATGGAACTAAGTTTTCTGTAATATTTTAACTTTTGGATACATGCATCACATTACTTTTAATACTCACAAGGACAGTACTTGTAATCAAGAAATCGTTGAAAGCAGAAGCAAAATAGTCAAGAATCACCTGTAGTCAAATAACATTCCTTGTCAGTAGTAATTAACAATTCGGATAAAATCATGAAAAAGATGAAAGCAAACCTCAGGGTAAATTAAAATTCAACAATACTTATTTTTACATCATTAGATAACAACAATATTTTGTCAGGAAATGTAATTAGGACGTTCCTAAGATTTTGTAAAATTTTATGTTGGCTTTTGGCAAAGTTAAAAGAAAAATTAATTAAGGCAAACAAAGACAATAGCCCATATAAAATGACCAAGTTTGCAAGTAAAAAATGATTCTGCATTCTGGGTCCTGCAACCAGCATCGCAATGGAATGGTATATACGAAATTACAAATACCGCAAGAAAGACCATTGTCCAGTCAAGACCAAGCGAAATATGCAATAAGGTAATGTATGACTACAGAGAACTTTGTCTATTTTGCATGTGACATGAAATTAGGAGGTCTCTGAAAGTGACAGGCAGATTTGAATGTTTAAATATTTAGCTTATTTCCGTTTGGTTAAGCATTGAGTAAAATTATAATGATCTGTTATACAATTAATCTGACATACTATGTCTGGTTATGAATTCAGTACTCTTGGATGCTCACTGTTAAATAATTTATATTGTTACAAAATATCCACTATACTACCATTGTAAGTCAGTTGTTTCATTAATAAAATATTGTCTTTTTATGACAATAAGAGATTGCAACCATTCGTTTAATTGCACTCTTAATTTGATTTAAGAATTTACTGTTCCTTGAGTTATTGATTTGATATAATTTGTTTTGATTTTTATTTCTTTAACATTTTAATTTTTTACTTACGGTACATTAGGTATTCTAGAATGTGATAAGGTGTGAAACTAATGTTATAGTTGTTGCACATCGGTTGTTTTATTAGGAAGATTCTATGGGCAGTAGAAGGTATCAGATTATGATTGACATAAGACATAGCCACTGATATTTTAAAAGAAGCTGAAACTTTCAGGACTAATTTTCCATATATTCTCTAATATCTAATGAAAATACTGCTCTCATGATCTGTGGTCAGTAAAATCAAAATCTAATATCGCTTTATCTAATTATCTTTCACATTTATCCACTAACAACATTTCTATGTGCAAGGTTGGTGTGGTCTATGAAAAACAATATGAGAAGTTATTCAGAACATATTTTTCTGCTTTCTTCTTTAGCTTTTACATAAGGCACTTAACAAGGAACCGACACATTCATTTATAAGATATAAACTTTTTAAGGCAGGCCCATATTCAGTGGGGTCTAGGGAGGGCCAGACCCCCTAAATTTTTACTTGCCCCCTCCCTAAAATTTTCACGGTAGTCTTGCAAATGAACTATAATATGGTGATGAACTATATGGTTGGATCGACCCCCCTAATTTTATATCGTCCCCCCCGACCCTACATTTTTGGGCTGGCTACCGGCTTATTACAAGGAGGTATAAAAATTACGATATAATTATTAGAAAAGGCTATGAATGATTAGAAAAGAATGTGCACTATAAAATAATTGATAATTTCGTGCACTTGATATTTCAAAATGATTCGAACAATCTCAACTCATATATTTTTTATTAATTGTGCAAATCACTTAACATTTTATACATAAGTTTTAGTTGTAAAAATTGTATAATGCAAAAACACCCAAATGCTCAATGTGAGCCTGATTTGTTACCCTGCATATATCAATTTGGTAACCCAATTCCTCTAGACCTATTGCAGCATGTTTTCATCAACAGTTTGTATTGCAGCAGCAATGCACTCTTGCAGTTCATGCACATCTTGGAGTAGAAGTGGTTTCTACACAATGAGCCTTATGCACAATCGTTTTGACGTATGACTAGCGTCTTATTAAAAGGCCTGACTACTGTAGGAAACATATGTTAGTCGAACTCGTTAGTATGGCACTAATCACGCGTCAGAACGACTCTGTATAAGGCCTAAAATCTTTTAAATGTGCTCACAGAAGAGAAATGTAAGGAATTATACCTGTTAATCTTGGTGGCCAATATAAAAGCTATTGAATCATTGTAAGCAATTCGCTCAATCAAGCGGTGTGACAGCATCCATTAAGGTAGATCCTAATATTGCGATGAAATGGTTCTATCTACTTGATAGGTAAAGTTTGAACTGGCACTTTTAAGCTATAGCATAAGCCACGTAGTAATATTATGTAGATATGTTTCTCCAGTCACTGTTTCTTCGGAGGAAAAGTTTGGAACATATATTTTAGAAGATGAAATGGCGCAAAATGTATTTATTTTTGGTGAATCACGCAAAATTTGAACGAATTTATAAGGTTTCTCACACAGTCCCCCCGAATACGAATATTTTGTTTGTTCACCCTTCCCGTTACTACGACCATTGTCTCATCACTGAAATACATTTTGTTCAAAATATAATCCCCACTGTACGACTCTTGCAATAGCTCACAAAATTCTTTGTACGGATATATAATCAGTAAGTTTTAAATTTGAAACAAGTGTACTCAATAAAGACATCTGTAAACGCTTGCACTACGTGCCACACAGTTGTTTGATACAGCTTAAGTTCTCGACTAGCTCTCGCTTTATGCTTTTGAGGCCTGCGTTGAAAAAAAGTTTGAACTCTCTCGACATCTATCTCAGACGTGAAAGGCTTATACCATGGTTTTCTCTTGCAAATTGATCCCATTGTCTCGAATTGTTCATACCACTTATGAACGTAAGTTCTTTGATTATTATTATTATTATTATTATTATTATTATTATTATTATTATTATTATTATTATTATTATTATTATTATTATTATTATTATTATTATTATTTTGACGAAATTGTGTATGAAACTCACGTTGAACACTTACAACTAACCGACTGACATGAAATTGTGGGACACAAAATGGTTTATCTGCATCTCAATCAGTCATAAAGCTCCCTCGATGCTAAGTGGTTAGTGTACACGACTTTTGCGAGCGAGACCCGGGTTCGATTCCTAGTGAGAGCTTATATGGTTCGAATTCTGAGTTAAATTGTAAATTCATGTCTGATATAGCCTCGCTGCTGAAAGGGACACTAACTCAAAATCAAGACGTAATCATCTTGCAGCGTGTCATTTTGCCACCTGATGGAAGAATTTCGAACGACCATGCCAAGTAAGATTCCAGGACGTTGTTTGAAAATATTGCAATACAATTTAAATCATCGATAGATTTAACGCTCATGGAAGAATTTCCTATTGTTCAAATCAGTTTGAAACATAATGAATTTACGTCAGTTCTAAAATATGAATACATTAACAATTATTTGTGTATGGGTATTCCGAATCTCATAATTTTATATTTCAGATAAATTGCCTATAAATAAATGGTGATTTCAATGAATATTTTATGCTCCTAAGAATTTTTTTTCCATCACACTTTATATAAAAACATGAACGTATTTTTTTTCGAATGTAATAAATTTTTCTGAAAGCTATATCGATATTCATACAAGTGGAAAAATATAACGTAAGTTTGCTGGTTGAATTTTAGCGTGCCTTTCAGGAGCGAGGCTATATGACACGTGGACTTGCTGCGTAACGTTGGATCCAAACCACATGAACTCCCTTTGGGAATCGAACCCGGGTCTCTCGCGCTGAAAACGCATAGGCTAACCCTATAGCTACGAGAAAATTTTAAGTTCAACGTAACCGTCCATGACACAAAAACAGTGGAAATTTTATGAAAGTGTACGATGTGTCTTCACTCTAAGTCTTGACAAAGATGGTATGAAAGTATATACCTTATAAAACAACAAATATTTATTTGATTGTGCTCGAATTTGTCTTCTAAGAAAAATAAAATTTATACTATAAAAGGAAGTCTAAGCAATTTGTCCAATCGAGATCGTTAGGATATATGGCAGGATTTTAAAAGGACAAAGTTGCATTTGATCAACAATATCTAACACAGCTATCATTTTTATCTTGTAACACTTTTTTACTGAAATAAGATATTAAGACTTTTAGTATATTGTTAGAGGATATGTGGATAATAATCCTGAAAGTTTCAGTTTGTTATTATAAACGTTTCGATTCGATTCCAGTGTTGACTAATTGTAGAGGATTAGTATCCTTATGAAGTAAAATATTCTAGTAAGAATACAATTATTATTATTCCTTCCCTTAATTGAACATTATGGTACTCAACAACAATATTAGCTCAAAAATATATTGTAAATATTCCTTGAATATTTAATTTAGTTTTATTCCTTGATTCCTTGAATTCCTTGATTCCTTGAATTTATTCCTTGAATTCTAATTTAGTTTTATACCAATAAAAGATAAACTTATTTAGAGAAAAGATAGAATCTAGAAATAACTCAAAATATTTTTAGAAAATATTTAAAAATGTTCAAATTATGCTTTTGATGTCTGTTTCTCAGGTTTCCTTAGTACCGAAGATGAAATACTTCCAGGCAATAATGGACTGAAAGACCAGGTAGCAGCACTACAGTGGATTCAGAAAAACATTGCTACATTTGGAGGAAATCCGAACAGTGTTACTCTAACTGGCCATAGTGCGGGAGGAGCAAGTGTAGAGTATCATTATCTATCTCCATTGTCAGCAGGTAACAAACTCATATTTAGAGCGCTCAAACGTCCCAGTTTAACCCGGACAGTCCCAAATTTTACATAATTTATCCCTGCCAAGAATTGTTCAGAATTCTACATGTATTTACGGTAGTTAATTAATTTCCCAACAACACACTAAGTTCTTGCATTTTCTCAGCCCGTTGAGGTGCTATTTTTTCATGAGTTATAAAATGTCGAATTGCACATGGTGTCTTTGTCATCAATTCTATGGTAAATTTTCAGTAATATAGTGTGTACTTTATAGTGGTTTGGTAGGTGTTATTGAGAACCAAAGAGACGCCTAAAAGGAAACAACTGTTTTCGAAGGGAAAAAATTATCACAATTATATCTGGTAGCCTAAAATGTATTGAATCTTTTGCGCTTGTCCCAAACCTCAGAGTATATGAGTTACAGTGGGTAACCCTTACGACATTTGACGACTTACAGTTAAAGCTACTAAATGTGCACAGAGCGTTGCAATTTTTGTAATCAGACTTAAGGTCAATGAACTTTCTGCAAAACGGTGCTACATTTTATAATTTTATTTCGATAAAGGCGCAAATGCTGCGCAAGCTCAGAGTAAAATTGTGCTGTTTATGGTCAAGATACGTTATCAAAAGCAAAACCCAGAAGATAGTTCAGTCGTTTTCGTTCTGAAAATGTCGATGACCAAGATGCTCATCGCAGTAGACAACTAATCACAGCGTAAATGAATGGTATTCTGGCAAAAATCTAAGAAGACCGTAATATAAGCAGTTATAATATTGCCAATGACCATCTATCAGCAAACAGTGTAAAATCATTTTGAGATATAGCTGGCTACACAAAAAGAATGATCTAAATGCAAAACATTTATTCGGTCGAACTTCTATCTGTGAATCTCCACTGAAACGTAACGAACTAGAGCCATTTCTCAAGCGGTTGATGATGATTGATGAAAAGTGGATAACGTACGACAATAATGTGCTAAAAAAAAACATCGTGATCTTACTCACACAAGATAAAAACACTTAGTGAGGGATAATACAACTTAAATACCAAAATCTTACAAGCGTGGACAATTTATGCCTTCCCTACTCTTCGTCCTTCCAAGTTTTAGTTATTCTAAGTAAAATTTGCACTTTTAAAATAACTGTAAAACAAAAGGTAATAATACAGCTTATAGAACATAGCTCTCCAGAACCTGTGAAATGTGTGTGATACTACGAAATAGAGAAGTAAGGTTTTTGGACATGTTGCTTTTCAGCTGAGATGTAAATAACTTTAAGACCTCATATTGTTATTTCTTATTTTATTTATTTATTTTGCTAAAAAAATACCCTTAAAACTTTAGCCACTATGTTTTCACAGGGACCGCGGTGATTCACTAGTAGAGCGTTCACCTCTGGTGCGTGGGGTCCCTGGTCCGATCTCCGCTCACACCAATTGAACTTTGTGGTGGACAAACACCGTGTGCGTAGGTTTTCTCGGGGTTCTGCCTTTTCCTCCCACTTTCTTCATTCCACCACTTCATTTATTTCTCATCATCACCGTCTCCTTTAGCTCCAAGCCGCTATGTCCTCCAAATATTAATACAATGGTGCCTTTTTATATATATATATAACTGTCTCGAATGCAAAAAAGTTAATTCTGCTCCAATTAACTCTCAACTGAGAATGATTTTACACAGATTACAATACTTTTCTTCTAGGTCTGTTTCACCGCGGAATATCCTTTAGCGGAGTTGCATTAGCACATTGGGCTACTGAGAAAGCTGGCCGTACGAAAGCCCACCAGGTGGCGAACAATCTTGGGTGTCCAACATCGTGTTCCACTGAGCTTCTTCAGTGCCTTCGTCAGCGACCAGGAAAGAACATTGTAGAGCAAGTTGGAAAAATTATGGTAGGTATTTCAGTAGCATCATTTCAGATTTTATCAGAAGGAGGGGGAGGGGAAAGATTGTACACCGACACAAAAGTTTCACTTGTTTATTAGTATATTAGTATCTATCTATCTATCTATCTATCTATCTATCTATATATATTTATATATATATATATATATATATATATATATATATATATATATATATATATATATATATATATATATATATATATATATATATATAACATGTGTTTCTCAAATTAAGAGTCTTCATCCCGGCGAAATTAAAATACCGCTAATTTTACAGTAATTTTGTGATATCTTCAAATAGATAAAAGATAATTGAAATATGGAACAAGAGCGCCCTAGACAATATTATTTTGCATGAGGTGCTGTTATCACAAGTCACCTAGTGGCTTTCCGTTTTCAGCTGTTTAGAAATGCCAAAATAAATGCCGACTTTCAAAATGGCTCGAAATCGAAAGCAGATAAGTAAGTCGTGATAGCGGTTTCTCATATAAAATAATACTGTCTAGGGCGCTCTTGTTCCACATTTCGATTATCTTTTATCTATTTGAAGATATCACATAATTACTGTAAAATTAGCGGTATTTTAATTTCGCCGGGATGAAGACTCTTAAGGAAGCAATTGCTCCGCCTCTGCCCTCTTCAAATGACGTCTCCGTGGTATTTATTGTATGTTGTAAATGTTGCGATATTTGTAAATGGACATTTGAAGAAAGATACGAGTTTCTCGCGTGGAATTAAGAATTACGTTTCTTGTAAAGTTCTTTCTTATTGAAGTACAAAAGAATAATATTAGAATTTAAATATATCTATGAAACCCTTCTACCATACATGTAAAAAATGTATAATTTTATGCCGCTGACTTCCATCATCAACGTGATCATGAAGTTCTCGGACATCGCTGACCGGTCATTTGCCGTAAATTGAAAATCTGAACAAGTATTTTAGACTCGACATAGAAATTAGCCAGTTTGTAATATTTCTACTCAACTTAGTTTTCTCTTCTCTTTAGTCTTCTTACAATGGGATAACTCATGTTTTTTTCTTTTCCTATTTACTTAATTATAATGTTCCAGTTATAGCTAGAAAGGCATTTTACATGGGAATGTTGGCATGAAGAAGGAGAAGAATTTTTTCTCAAGCAAGTCCACCAGGAAGTAGGTATATATCAGTGATTTGCTGGAACTGAAAACCTCAAGGAAACGTTAATAAAACTTGGTCGTGAGGTTTGAGCCCGAGTGTTCTCTCCCAAAACAAATCTTTCATCTACACTGGTTCGATATATATGTATGTATGTAAGTATGTATGTATGTATACAATTGCCTTCAATATCCAGAGCCCTACTATTGTATTCACAACACTTTGTTTTCTCACTTCACCAGTTAATTTTCCCTAAGCGTACATTTCGAGAGCTTTAGCCATTTACCGTCACATTTTCTTCATATCCACGTTTATTTTCCATTCATGGCAATATTTCACATGGAAATGTTTCCAAAGACTCACAAAATACGCTTTCTTAAAACTTAAATACGTTATTCATCATTTCTATCCTTGCTTTTATTTCCTGTTTACACTTCAGGTTTTCTTAATAAATACCAAAAATTACTCCACTTAACTCCTTCCAACTTCTGTTGTCGCAGCCCACTTCATTTCAACCAGTATTGCTGGCATCGTTTGCTACTGAGTTTGGATTCAGATTCGTATCCTGTTTCATAATCGTTCACCCTTAATAATTATCCCTCTCGCTTAAGACAATAAACATAGGAGTGTTGAACAGACTATTTCATTTTTCAAGGACCATATCATCAGGAAAAATAATAGATATATTTAACCCTTCAACTGAAGCATAATCTTTTCAAGTCAAATACTTCATTTTTTCTAATGTATGGAACATTGTTTAGTCTTTACTCATTTAAACTACGTTTGCTACTGAATAATTTACCATTTTTAACATAAATGTATTCTTACACTAGCAAATCTATCTTACTATGGTACCAGGGGTGTCCCCACGGGGGAGCCCATCGGGGCCAGGCTCCCCCAAATTATTTTATGGATTTCCCCAAATGACCAGTTTTTAAAACGTCATCCTAAGATTACCTCGTTTCAGTCATTTAAAAATATCGAAGTCTGCATATAATTAATAACTTAAGGTAAATTATTTACCGATCCTTACTGATCGAAAAATAGTATGGTATCTCTTCCGTGTAAGGAATGATCAAATGCTAGTGATGAGCAAATGCAAGACCAAGACAAAGACAGGGGTGGTCTTGGCCTTGGTCTTGCACACCCAGCCTTGGTCTTGGTCTGCTTGCAAGAGTCTTGCAAGTCTTGCTTATAAGAAATCTTATGCTTTTCATAATTCCTTTATAAAAAGCATAAGATTTCTTCAAAAGTGCATAAAAATTCCTTGTTTACGTTAATATCATAAGATCATATCCTACCAACCATGAATAATTCTACTATGTAACCGGACAGTTTTACTATTTAAAATAATAATAATAACATAGGTCCGTATAGCGCAAACTGAAAACGGGCGGGTGGGAGATAAATTGTTCTAGTCTCTCAGACTTCCAAACTATGTTATGCATTAATATCAGAAGTTTTACGGAACGAATATGTTTGTCTGTTTATGGACAGGTAAAACGATAAGAGATATGGAGATGCACCTTTCTAAAACGATTCGGCGATCTTAATCTCTTGTCTATATCGGCTCGATATATATACACAATTACTTTAATATCTAGAGCCTTCGTTAACCCATTAACAACCAGAAGTGGTAATCAACCATTTCTGATTTCAATGTTGACTGCCATAGAACACCGGTAATGTATAGAGACAAGTTCCCATAGAGGAATAACGGTAATATAAGGCGGCAAACGGACTGTGGTATGGATTTCAAATCCTAACAAAGAATTTCATTTTTTAAAGCTTCTATTCAAACTGGAAGTATTAGGAACAAACATAACTTCTGGTTTCAATATTGAATCCTACATAGTTCGTGAACACACAATGTCATACAGCCAACCTGAAACGAAACATATTGCAGTTACTTATTGACTTACCCTTATAATACCACGTAAGTAAATATAGTAATATAATATTTCTACTTAATAAATGGATTCAGATTCCATCTCTCACATTATCCCTCTATCGTAGACAGGAGTTATATGGCTAATCTACTTTTTCTGGTTCCAATATTGAATTCGCATAGTTTGGAAGTCTATCGTAGTTTCACACTATGAAACGAAACTCACTTATTTGTGAATGATGTGTTTTAAATTACAATTTTATTCGCCTTGTTCAGAGAAACTTGTAACGTGGTATATACCTAATCCCTTATTCATTTATAAATTTAGATATGGAAGTACACTCCAATCATTCCATTTGGCCCTATTGTGGAAAGAGTTGGTAAAGATCCATTTTTGCCGGAAGAACCTGAAATTCTTATAAAAGAGGGAAAGTTTAAGCCGTTGCCATGGATTACTGGTGTTACTTCGGAAGACGGTCTTTATGCTGCAGGAGGTAAGTGAACAGCAAGTGAATAGCACTTACTACGTCTATCTATCTATCCATCTATCTATCTATCTATCTATATATATATATAAACTATTATATTAGTAATTCATTTTATTCTTTCCTAGTGGCGGCACTGAGGGAAATGACATTGACAAAAAATTTTAAAAAATTATTGCTGCACACTGAGGGAAGAAAATGTATATAAAACTAAAGAGTAACTTAATTGACGTGCCTGAGGTCCTTTGTGGCTAAGCGGTTTGCGTACGCGCCTTCAGCGTGGGAGACCAGGGTTCGATTCCCGGCGGAAGCTCAGGTGGTTCTGATTCCACGTTAATCAGTAGGTCCCCGTCTCATATAGCCTCGCTGCTAAAAGGGACGTTAAACTCAAAATCAAACCAATCAATTAATTGAAATGCCGTATTACGCCGCTTCTACGTTCCTGCAAATAATCACACTTAAGAAAGGTCTCTTCAGTTTTTCTGTATTCGCTAGGTATGGTATTAGTCGTCGTTTTTTAGTTGATTAAGTTTTAATTTCCCACTATTTACGCCACGTCAGGTCGTTCTTTAGCGAAGAAGCAAGTTTGCATCACTGAAACACAACCGGTCATGACAGCGAAATCAATCATGGTGTCCTTGCTCTCGCTAAGATGATCTGTGACTGTTAACGCCGGCAATCTATGTGCTGCCCATCAGACTTCACTATATTTAGCGCGCGAAAAACTTGCTCCTTTGATCTACTAGGTGCAGTACATAAGTCAATTCTTGGAGGGGCGGATCCAGGGGGTGATCGAGATAATCCCCCCCCCTCAGAAGAGGAAACTTTCTTATTTTACATATAAATAAAACCCATTTCAGAGTTTGGAGCTCTTAAAAGTAGCTCTAAGTAGCAGTACTGCAACTCATAGCTCCCCCAGAAGTCCGTCCTGTATTCGCTCCTGATTCTCTGGTGAGTGTGTAGCTTTTTGTCTGTTACAGAGTCAACATTGATTATATCGTATATCGTAAAAAGCCGATATTTGATTACATCGTAAAAAGTCGAGGAGAGAGATTCTGAAAAGTGTAATTTGTAAGAAGTTGACTGATGAAAGATAGTCGCCACAACTTATACCGCTAAGTAGACTGATGTGTCTTTAAGCAGGGCTCTGGTTAAATCTCGCACAGAATGTGCATGTTTTACCTAAAGCCCGAAGTCTTTTAAGCAAGTTCAGCGTGCTTCTACTTGTCATCTGATGAAAAGATTCTAAAGTTTCTTCAGAAGCAAATATGATCTCTTGACGTGAAGGAAAGGAACTCCATGGAAATTCTTCAAAATATGTTATTTACTTTCTCTTTGAAGACCCCCAAGTGGAAATTTTGAATTCATTTAATCAAACACACTATTCATTCCGCGAATAAACATTTCAGTTCTCTCTCTCTCTCTCTTTTCAAATCCACCTACACAAAGCCCGCTATAGAAACTTAAACCAGTGTGGGAGTCTCAAATTTTCCCACTAAAATACCGGGACACACTACGAAATTTAATGTTGTGATAGTTTTGCACTTGATTTTTGCTGAAATATCAAAATTAACTACTCGTAAATAATTGGTCAACACCGATCAAAAGTGAGTAAGAAAGAATAGATTTTTCATATTATTTAAATATCGATAAGTAATAAATGAGGGATAATTTTGTTTAAATATCATACGAATGATTTTAACTTACATTCTGGAGAAAACCGGAACATTTGGAATTCTGAACAATTATTTTTAGTGGGAGACTCATGTTGGTCTAATGTGCAGCTCGAGTGCTTTTGGTACACGTGGTTCCGGTCACGATTGCCGGTAGAAGAGCCTAAAATATAATTTCACAATCATTCATTAATTATCCGTCTTCTTTAGACCAAGGCTATAAAGTAGAACAATAAAATAAAAAAAAAACATTTGGATGGGGGGAGATAATATAAACCCGGGATTGTCAGGTCTAAAGCGGGACTTCTGGAAACGGTAAATCAGTGGCAATTGAATTCCTGAGCAGTTGTACTGTTAGCTTAAGGTTATTTTTAACGTCCAAATAGTTTGTGTCTAACACGATAGATGGCGCCACCGTCATCGATGCTAACATATAAAACTACATTTATTTTTGAAAGTATTTTGGGACCCTATTGGCAACTGAGTTAACGATGCTACCAAAACAAACTCTGTGCTTTATTCCATTGTAAATTATTATTATTTCTAAAAATGATTTTTCATGTACTTAATTTCATGGCTAATGTCATTTACAACAAAGCCTTCTCTACTTGAATCATAAGGATTTTTATAGAGTTTTGACGTTGTCATACTTCCCCGAAATATCAAGCTCTTCCGAAACTTTCTTGTTAAGCCTACCACCATGAGTACCACAGCAACTTAAAACATTTGTTGCAATAATATATTTGCTTTACAATCCTTGAGTAGCATTTTTGCATAATTAATGGTGATACACTAGATCGATGATTTTACAGTACAGTCAGAAAGAATATTAAGTATAGGTTGGAGCTATCATTTCTTATACTTCCACCCTATACTTAATATTGTTTCTGACTGTACAAGAAAAGAATATCAAAGCGTGGTCACCAAGTTTCGCTTGGTTTCACTTTCATTAACCTCTCTCATATATCTACAAACCAATCGAAACGTCATTAACTTGATATCTTTGGTGCGTGGAACGCGGATCCGATTCACAGTGAGAGCTCAGGCAATTCGGATCCCACGTCTCGTTGCTGACAAAGACACTAAACTCCAATCAAACCAATAAACTTTACTTCAAGTAAATCTGGCTCCTTCCCGTAATTTTATAAGGTCGCCTAAGTTAATTCCGGCAGTCATTTTTACGATATACCAATTTACAACTGGGAACAAAATAATTCCGCATGTTGAATGTATGCTAATATGCGTGTAGAATTGGTAATTACTATTATCCCGTAGTTATATTAAACTACACCAGAGAAAGACAAAATCTTACTTTCACGACCACCGACACTCACTCACTCACTCACTTACATACACATACACCCCCCCCACACACACACACACAATAATAATGATACTGGTTTACCTGCTTCCCATTGTAATATTAGCGCCTAAAATAGGCCTACCTACTATATGTATCTATCCCGAGCGACGAGAGCGACAACTGTTACGAATGACTAACTAGGGATGTATTTGAACCTGGACTCACAAAGTGGGGGTGATGTATATATACATTTACTGAAAGCTTGGGTCAGGTAAGATCAAAACTAGTTACCAAAATTGGGTGGGTCTCATGAATTCCGCTTGGGAGCAGCACTTTACTCATTTTTATTAAAATCTTTAAGCGTGTCGATAAAGTCTGTTGCAACCCCGAAAAATCTGAAATGGTGAAACATATGAAAACAGATAAACATGTCTTTCATCATTTCAAAAGTACAGCGCATCAAAATAAAATAAATTGTCCCAGGGTCCTCCGCAGGGTTCCAAACGGGAAAAACTCAAAAGTTTTGAATGGAAAAGAGGGAGGGTGAACTTGCATATCGTATAAAAGTTGGTGTTAAATGAAAGAAGATAAATCAAGTATCGACTCTCCGATAAACCTGTGCAAAATAGCGATGGGTCAAAATATCAAGACAATCTTCATTGAAAAGTCTATGGTCCCTCGTATAAATCTGAAACAGTGGAATAGGTGTAAAAACAAAAAGACAGATATGTCATTATTTCAAAAGTAAAATGATTCAAAGTTAAAAAAAAAAAAAAAGATGTTCCAGGGTCCCTCGCAGGGTCCCAGACGGGGTCCAACTCAAAATGTTCAAATGGGAAAAGGGTCTAAGTTGAGTATCGTATGAAAACTGATGTTAAGTGAAAGAAGATAAATCAAGTCTCGACTCTTCATGATAAGCCTGTGCAAAATGGCGGTGCGTCAAAATGTCAATACAAGCGTGTTGAAACATTCGTTTTTTTTAATTTTATTTTATTTTTACACCTGTCTCGCCATTTCAGATTAATAGGAATGGGCATAGACTTTTCAATGACGCGTGTGTTGACATTTTGACCCACCGCCATTTTGTATAGGCTTATCATGAAGAGTCGAGACTTGATTTATCTTCTTTCATTTAACACCAAATTTTATACGATATGCAAGTTGACCCCCCTTTCTATTTAAAAATTTTGAGTTGGACCCCGTCTGGGATTCTGCGAGGACCCTGGGATAATTCATTTTGCTTTGATATGTTATACTTTTGAAATGATGAAAGACATGTTTTTTTTTCTGTTATCGAATCTGTCGCACCATTTCAGATTTTTCGGGATTGCAACGGACTTTATAGACATGCTTAAAAATGTTAATAAAAATGAGAAAAGTGTTGCCTCCAAGCGGAATGCATGAGACATTCCCAATATTGGCAACCGGTTTTGATCTTATCTTGACCCAAGCTTTCAGGAAATATATACATTACCCCCACTTTGTGGATCCAGGTTCAAATACATTCCGGGTAAGAGGACCACGAAGTCATCTGGCAGTTCCAACACTTAAAGTTTAAATTACCATGCCACTGCTATTTATATCTGTTTGGTGTGTCTTCTGAAACTTTTTTTTACCAAATAAATTGTTGAGTTTAGGCATTTGGAGATTTATTTGTTACGGATTTCGTCACTTATAAACAATTTTATAATTTTACTTTATAAAGGAAACCAAGAAAGTTCTGTCGCTTTTTGTAGAGGTATGCAAATGGAGATAAGGCGAAGGTCAGTTATTGGTATGGGTATATCCAACATACTAGCTGGCTGTGGCAGTTCAGTTACACCGTGAACTTGCATAAGGACAGTTAATATGGGACTTCCACAGTGCGTCATAAGGACAATTATACTGCACGAATTCAAACTGGGATCAAACGCCGCTGCAGCGGGGCTTAAGATATGTCAGACCTTTGGTGAGGGTTTCCTGACTGTGTGGATAGTGCACCGATGGTTTAACAAGTTTAAGGACTTTGACGAAACACTCGAAGACGCACCACGTGCCGGAAGACTAACACATGTACAAAATAAAGATCTTCAGAAGCAATTGAGGCGCACAGTGGCCAGATATGTGAGGAACTTGGACTACAATTCTGTGTGAGTGGAGAAACCATGCAGCAGCAGTTCTATCAACTTGGGCCAATGGGTCCCATATGATTTGACTAAGGACCAGAAGGCAACGCGAACAGACACCCGTGTTTATTTGCTGTCTCGTCTGAGGAAGGAGCCATTTCTGAACGGGTGTTGACATGTGATCAGAAGTGAGTCCTGTACGAAGCTCCACGAAGCCGTCATCATTGGTTACCATTTCATGAACCGGTTCCAAATCAGCCAAAACCAACACTGCACTAGAAGGTCCTGCTGTGTGTTTAGTGGACCGCTTGTGGCATCGTGCATCGGGAACTGCTACCAGCTGGTCAGAGCATCAATGCAATTAAGTATTGTCCGCAGTTGAGCCCTGTTCGGCAAAAGTCAAAACTCTGAATCGCAAAGCGATCCTCCTGTTACAGAGTAACGCTATGTCCCATGTGGTTAGGATGATCCGGAACACCATTCTACGCCTTGTACGGGAAACGCTATTGCATCTGCCATACTCCGCGGACATTGCACCGTCCCATTATCATCTGTTCATTCCTTGGACAATCACCTTAGAGGACGCTAGTTCAAATCCCTAGTAGAGATGCAAAATGCACTTGATACCTTCTTTGCTTCACGGTCCACCAAGTTCTACCGCGATGAAACCCATGGCCTTCCAGAACGTTGGTAGGACATTGATGCTGATAGGAACTATTTTTGATCTTCCATGTACGGCTTAGGTGACATATCCATGTTCGAAGATGTGGATGAAAAAGCAAAAGAACTTTTTTGGTTACCTTTGTATATAGAATTGATTTCTACTAAAAATTTTGAGAATTACCTAATATAATTATAATGTTTTCGAATAGCTATCGTCGCATCAGCTGCTCATCTTCAGACGTTGAACGAACGATTTGATGAACTGGTTCCTCATCTCTTGGATTATAACTTCACAGCATCTCAAGAAAATATGAAATATATCACTCATAAAATCAAGAAATTTTACTTTGGAGATAAAGAATTAGGGGAGAACACTATTCCAAATGTGATAAGAGTAAGTATTGCAAAAAGTGCCAGCTTTCATTTTCCAAATATAGTGGGCTCTCCTTAATTTAGGCTTGAGTAATTCGAACAAAAGTTTATTCCCCCTTGGAAACTATATTTAAATCAATATCGTGAGTAAATCGAAGTTTTGAACTTCCTGGAGCCTGTTTCTCAAAATTACTAGTCCTGTAATACTACTGTTAAAGTTTTCAAAATAAAGTATTGTACAATTGTGCGTACCATGAAGTCATGGCAAATTAGAGGAATTAGCACTAGTATTTAGAACTGACTTTTACTGTTATTCTAGAATTTCTACTTTATGTTTTATTTGCCAAAAACATATTACAAGATTTGTTGCTTTGAGAAATGGGCCCCTGTTTGAATAATTCAAAGTAAATATGTTATTAACGGTACAAAATTTAAGTGTTGGGCAGATTGCAAATAGAAGAAAGTCATTTCGTTTGGTTTTTTAGTTATCCAGAGCCAGCTGTAAAGAAGAGTTAACACAGAAACACAATCAATCTAATGGTGATAAATATGAAAGACTAGGTAGGCAATGAAGTAAAGAAAGAGCGTATGCGTATGTCTGAAATGTTTGAAAATTTATGAGGATTTATCAAATGTCAACCAAATGCTACTAATAATGTATGTCACACAAAAAATACTTGTTGCCATGTAAAATCGAATCAAAGTAAACTAAGGGATAATCAAGGTTGTTATATGGTTTTATGTGTTAATTCAGTGTATATGGTACTGTATTTATATGTGTTTTCTATGGCACGTGTTGCTTCATGTATGCACAATTTAATAACGTTTGTTTATCTGTGGTATTGGATCATGCTGTCTTAAATAACATGGAGTGACTTTATTATTATTATTATTATTATTATTATTGTTATTAGTAGTAGTAGTAGTAGTAGTAGTAGTAGTAGTAGTAGTAGTAGTAGTAGTAGTAGTATTTAATTTTTCATAGTAATTTTGTTTGCTCGCTTGATTTTAGCTTCTTAAAAATACGTTGAGTTTTTTAAATTTTGAATAATTCGATTGTTTTCGTCTTCTGCGTATTAAAAAGAGTCTGCTATACTAACAAGATGTGAAATATTACAAGGTCAGTAATATTAATACAATAAAATAAAAATTTAATTATAGATTATATTTTCAGCAATATTTTGAATTTTTAGTTGAATTTTCTTGCAAGTTATTAGTTTTAATGTATAATTTTATTTGTGTAACAAGGAAATTAGGGATTTTAACGAGGAGACAACCACACTGAAATTGGAAAAGTCAGAATGATTCTGCTTGTTCGTAATTTTAGTGCTGGGTCTTTGATGCGAAAGATACAGATCCCATGTTAAACTGTAGGTCTATGTCTCTATAGCCTCAGTTGTAACGTAAGAACAGTTTCTTCTTGCTTGGGTTTCTCTTTTTCTTTCCCAGTGCAGTTTTCTTACTTTAATCGTGTGTGGACAATATTTCATTATTACTATTTAGGATTTAGATATCTGGGCTTTCAGCATCTAAGGCCATTTAGCCCGTCACGATTTGAGGGATGACGTCCCTCGGCGAGCACACAATCTGGAGAAAGGGAAGGAAGCGGCCTGGCACCTATAAGTTAGGTACCACCCCGGCATTTGCCTGGTGTGAATGAGGAAACCCCAGGAAAACCTCATTTAGGGTGGCTGGCCTGAGAAAGCGTGTTACACTTCTTCGACCGAGTAACCCCACCGAGAATCGAACCCGGGACCGCTCTCATTATTATTATTATTATTATTATTATTATTATTATTATTATTATTATTATTATTATTATTATTATTATTACTATTTAGTGTCTGTAAGATGAATATGAAAAAAGCATACAGTTTCAAAGTATGGATGTGGTATGCAGGTTAGTACACGTATAAATAACCCAATTATATTTGTACTGGACAGTGATGGGATGCGCCATGACCCAGAGTGATCCAGTGGCCAGATACGAACCCGAGACGAAATATCGTCGTACACGTGGAGAGTATGTGTTTAGAAAATTTGTCGTTTAGAATATAAAAGATACCACTGAACCCAAAACAATGCTTTGTTAATTCTTTTCGCAGAGGCTATGTTCGAAAACCGAGCATGGGAAAACGAATACACATAAAATTATTTTTGAAATATTCAAAACATGGCATCTTTAAGAAATGTCACGCTGAGAATCAAGCAAATGAGTGTTCGAGTTCGAGTAGTGAACATTATTAATCAACTACAAGATTCTTCACTAATGCTGCAGAAATTATAGTTTGGCTACTTCTAAATCGCCGGGTCAGCTCAGGTCACCGAATCATACCGTAACTGAAAAGCGGGAACCAGTCCTGACAAAAGTCGTGATTCAAATAACCCGGTGATTTTGACTCATTCCATCACTGGTACGGGAGATATACATATCTTTTCCATTGATATTTTTACGTAGAACATACACTACGTATCTCTCTATTAGTCATTCATTGTGGTGGACAAACACCGTGTTCGTGGGTTTTCTCGGGGTTCTCCCGTTTCCTCCCACTTTCTTCATTCCATCATTTCACTCATATCTCATTATCACCGTCTCCTTTAGCCTAACCGGCATAACCGTGGGACGTAAAACTTAATTATTTCATTTCATTTTCATTTCTATTAGTCATTCAGAAAATCGCTTTGTGTGTGATTACATACTACAAGAGATTTTTATCTGTTACAACACATAGGTTACCTTATATAATATATAGATCTACGGTTTAATAAGTTACAAGAGAAACATTACCTGATCATACATTTACATCTTTTATTGGTTGTATACGCCTATCTGTTCGGTAATTTATTGTACGAAATCAGTGCCGTACTCGGATTTTTTTCTGTGGGGGCAAGCATTAATATTTGGGCTCCCTAGAAAAAGTTGTTTCGGGCCCTCCTGCAAAATTTGAAAATAGGCCTGTTCTTTCCATCTTTCTCTTACTCTTTGTGCCCCCCGGAGCCTATGGGACTTCCCGCACGCCCCTGGGCCCGTTCCTTACATGACAAATCAATTAAGGGGACAATATTGACAAACCTCAAAGCCATTTCTAGGTTCCCTAATAGTAGACATTTTTTTACTGAAATGAGCCCAGGACTCATTCTCGTTTTATTTACCTTTCGTGTTATGTTTTGTTTATGTAATGTAGTGAACCTCTCTGATGCTTCACTTATAATTTCCTGTTCGTATTGTATATGGAGTAAGAAAATTTTGTCTTAAATTGTGTCCCTCTCGAACAGGGGTAGCTTCCTGGGGAGGCAGTTTCCCCCTTGCCCCCCTCAAGTTACGGCCCTGTACGGAGTGAAGATATTTACAATCCAGCTAGAAAAGAATCGCCTTAAAACTTTAGATGACATCTTATGAAAATGCTTTATGAAAAAACAATATGTAACAAATCTCGTTTTATTTAAATCAATGATACAATCTCTTTCAATATTCTTCATGCGTTTAGCAATACGTTTACATGACTGTATTTGCCAAAATTACGTTTGTCAGTTTAATCTGATGAAAACTTAGCTGATTTTTCTTCTTGCGTCGTGTGTAATTTCAGGGCCGGATTTACATAATTCTAAGCCCTAGACCAAAGCACAATTCTGTGCCCCTAGCCTCTCAAAGAGATTATTTATAATTCTTGTTAACTTATCCAATGTCTTGCTGGAGAAAAAAGCCACTTATTTTCCCTGTGCTTGTAGATCTAGAAGCACTCGAAGCCATTTTATGTTCGTTTGTTTTTTGGTGTTGGAGAGTGTTCGAGTTTCCACCAGGTGCAATGGAAAATGTAGCATTCAAATTTTGCAGTCAACTTCATCGTTCAACTTTGTCGCTTCCAGAAACAGGTGCTTCTCCTTCAAATTGAAACAAACCTGCAAATTTAGGCATTCTTGTTAATACAAAATTGGAACACTTCACTTGTAATGTATTGCCGACAGCTCAGCTCGTACATTTTACCTATAGATTGCAGATCCCCTTGACTGCTGACGGACAACTGCAACTCTGCATTGCAAGTCTATTTATTGGCTTGCTTGCTATCAAATCGGAGAGGGTGGTGTGGTAACTTTCTCGAAGTTGTCACATGTTACAGATTGTTCATTTACTAATTACAGAATTCCCAGCCAATGTCAGAATTTTTTATTTTTCACTTTTTGAATAAGCTGATATTTATAGCAGAAATGGGACAGGATTAAAATACGGGACATTTGCATGTCCTAACTACATTTATGGAAATGCGAGACACTCGAGCCCAAAATCGGGGCTGTCCCGCAGCTCGGTATTTTGATCAGTGCTTCTGCTCATTGTTGTCAGAAGTAAACATTGAAATTGGATTTTACAGCCATGTACTTTTCCTCTTCTTTTTATTTCTTTCTTTTCTTCTCGCAAGGAAGTGATATGATAAATTTGGATTTCGAAATTCCTTTAATATTCATTTCTTTAGAATACCTGTATGTAAATTTAATCATTTCAATGTGCATACTATTACATTTGTGTAGAAATTAAATTTATAAGTAAGGGACATTTAAGCTATATAGAATTATTAGCGTAATTGTAGCATTAAAATTGCTATGCACTTCGTTGAAAAAAGGAATACATCAGATGAATAGAAATCAAAAGAAATTAATGGAATTTAAAAAGGATGGCATTGTTTAGCGACGCGAGCTGAACATTTAAAATATTATTGTGTTCTTGTTTATACAATAGTGAACAAACATTAACGAAATCGTGGTAAATGCCTTTTAACTCAAAATAAGAAGTTTTATAGAATTTAACGTTTCTGCCTTTTCGCTTTAATGATGTATGGATTTGTAGTAACGCTCGATTGTTGTATTCATTGAGTCAGCTTCTTTTGGGATGGAAATTATAGCTTTATGTTAATCAAAATATATTATGGACTCCACCGAACAAGTATCATCATGTTTGTTCATAGAAATAATAAAAATGTTGCGTTTAATAGCCTTTGTTACAGTAACAGAGTTGCGTCACTCTATTACTGTAACAAAGAATAGTAGTTATTCTAAATATACAGTACTAATAAATAATAGTAATTCTAAATAGTATTATCCGTACTAATAAATTTGTACATACTTGTATCGGTGTACTTGTTTCTTGTATTTCAGATGATGTCTGATAGACATTTCATCATTGATGCCATATACGCCGCTCAGCTTACAGCTGCAGTTAGTCCTGCTCCCGTCTACTTCTACGAGTTCTGTTACAGTGGGAAATATAGTCGTACAGATTGGTTGACAGATCCACCTAGAAAGTTTGGTAATTAACTTTATCGTTTTGTTCCTCTTGCTATCTTTTAAATGCTTTGTAAAAATGAGTTGGTCACGTAGCTGAGCAATTATGCCCTTCAGTGTCTATTTCCAATTTCTGTAGGATTACCTGAAACTACTGAAGTAAAACATAAAAACTTTCGCGCCATCTAATAACAGATTATAGAGTACCGGTACCTCTGTTACTTTACTAGCTCTTGTTTGAGGCTTGAATAGCATCATATAGTAAGTGTTCGGTAAGTATCCAGACTTATTCTCGCTGCAAGGACAGGGGCACACAAGAATCACCGTACTGCACTCAGTGTTGGGAAGTAACGTAACGCAAGTAACGCGTTACTTGTAACGCGTTACTTTTTAAGTAACGTTTCCTAGTAACGCGTTACATTTTTTCCAAAATGAAATCTTTGAGTTTAACGTCCCACGGTTATGCCGGTTAGGCTAAAGGAGACGGTGATTATGAGAAATGAATGAAATGGTGGAATGAAGTAAGTGGGAGGAAACGGGAGAACCCCGAGAAAACCCACGCACACGGTGTTTGTCCACCACAAAGTTCACTTGGCGGGAGCAGGGTTTGAACCCGAGACCCCTAGCACCAGAGGTGAACGCTCTACCACTGAACATTTTTTCCAAAGTAACTGTAACGGTAACGCGTTACAAATTTTTAAGTAACGTACCTAGTTTGCGTTCTTTTTTTTGCGTTACATTTCGGATGAGTAACTACAATATACGTATATTTTTTTTTGGAAACAAATTTTTCTTTCCTGTAAGTGAATTTCTCAGAATGAGACAACCGAGCATGAACTACATATGTCAGTGACCGACAGTCACCGACACACAGAGAAACAGATATGTTCGTAGTGCCACTTGCTGTTTTTTGAAGATGAGGACAGCTTTAGAGAAATCACGTGTACTGATCGCAAGCACCTGGAAGATTTTGTCGTAGATTTTGACAGCTCCAAATCAATACATTCAGTGAGTGAACTAGGAGTGCAATGATACCGGTAGTCTATTTTACTTTGATTGGTGTTGTTTTTATAAAGATGGAGAACGAAAATATTTTGCCATTCGAACATTTGAAAGAATACTTTTTTCTTAAGAGCTGAGGACGATGGTGGACAGAATTTAAAAGTAAAGTGTCTGAATTGTCCCGGCGTAAAATATTTATCAACAACTAGGGTGCCATAATTAACGATTTACAGTAAGGGGTTAATATGAATAAACTCTGTTCTGATGAGCAGGCCTACTTTATTACTAGAAAATAGTTTGCTGATAATTTGTAATATTGGAGTTCTTTCAGATCAGTTTGCTTATCCTAGAGTCCCGTTGATTATAGAGTAGTGTAATGTTTCTCTATATTCTGTATTTTTAATTTTACATAACATTATTATTATTATATAATTAGTTTAGCAGAATAATAATAAGCAACCATTTTTTCTAACGCATAGGGATGAGCACGAGTCAAGCTAAAACTCGACTCAACTCGAATTCAAGTCGAGTTTCGAATCAATTCAGGGGTAATATCCTCGAGTCGAGTTCCGAGCCGATTTAGTTTTTCGCGTCGAGTTTGATAAATAGCTTGTTCGTTTTAAGTCGTCTTGAAATCATGGCCTGATTACACTGGAAAATGAAAACCATGAGAAATGTAAGCTAAACAGTAATATGGAATCTTTTAGTGTTGCTCAAGAGAGGGGACACTGCTCGCATTTCGTCTCGTCTCAATAGCGAGACCACAAGAGATTTTTCATAACAAGCTCAGCTCAGCTCGGCTCAACTGAGAAGATGGCTCGAGCCGGCTTACCTGGGGTGAACCATCGGCTCGAGTTGGCTTGGTAGGAATGAGCCATTTGCTTGCTTCGGCTCAACTGAGCCGAGGGCTCTAGCCGAGTCGGTTGGGTGAGCTGTTGGCTCGGCTCACTTCTCGGTTCGGGTCGATAGTGAATGAGCTGTGAGCCGAGCTGCTCGAGTCGTTGACAATTCTAAACCCAGGCCGAGCAGTTTTGGAGATATCTGGTCAGTGCCCTAGAACTTTTAACAGTGTTTAGCTCGAGCCCGAATACTCAACCTAGACCCTCAACCCAAATTCAGAGTGAACAATGTCCTTGACTCCTAGACTTCACGACTACCGAGGTTAGCAATCAACTAGTTTTTTAGTATTCAAATACAAACCGCCTATCTTTCATTTTTATATACAGCGTTGTAATAATAATAATAATAATAATAATAATAATAATAATAATAATAATAATAATAATAATAATAATAATAATAATAATAATAATAATAATAAAAGTTGTAGTAGTAGTGGTGTCATTGATAATAATTATACTGTCTATGTAATATACTTAAAGAATGTACTCGAAACTACACACCGGATTTGGCTCGAGTCGACTCGAAATTCGACCCCAGTTCGAGTTGAGTTGGAGGAAATTTTTCGAGTCGAGTTCTCGGGTCGAGCTCAGATGTCTGTTTCTAGTCGAATCAAGTGTCAAACAAAACTCGCTCGAACTCGCTCGTGTCCATCCCTACGAGGAACGCAGTATGGCATTTTGTCAATGTTACATTATGTGAAAATGTTCATATATAAAGTAAAAATTTGTCCTTGCATTTACATAAAGCGATTCAGAACGTGCAATCATAATAATAATAATAATAATAATAATAATAATAATAATAATAATAATAATAATAATAATAATAATAATAATAATAATAATAATAATAACAATAATAATAATAATAGCGGTAGTAATAGTAGTACGGAAAATTGAAGACATAATTTTTTTTCACATTTTTAAAGTTTCGGACCTAAAAGTAACGCATTAGTAACGCGTTACTTTCGAAGTAAAGTAACAGTTACTTTTGGGGGGCAAGTAACGCGTTACTAACGCGTTACATTTTAAGAGAAAGTAAAGTAACTTGTAACGCGTTACATTTTTACAAGTAACTTACCCAACACTGACTGCACTTTCATACTGCGACGAGTTTCAATTGGTTTACATACTGCGACGAGTTTCAATTGGCAGTGTTGCCAACAAATTGATACAAAAAGTCGCTAAATAGGAGATGAAATGACTCCAATTTTGGGTGAAAAGTCGTTTTAAAAAAATTCGTGGAATTTTGCTTCTTATATATATAAATAAAGTGTATGTGTGCGTAATATACTGTACGTGTGGTCAATTCAAGCCATAGTACTATCTGCGCTACAAGAACGTATATGAAAGACTCATACATAACTAACAATAATTTCCTTTTTATATATTTTTAACTTGATGATCAATTTTGCTTCAACGAAATCAAAGATGAGTTTAGAAAAACGAACAAAATTAAAGGTCTAGAAAAAATCTTACTTCACTTCTACTCACGCTTCTACATATAATCTGTTTGCTGCCGGTAATGTATTATTTGTGCCTCTAAACGAAAGCTCTGTAAACTAAAGGACATTAAAAGCTGGAGTTGGTTCTCGTTAGAAGGTAAGAGATAACAGCAATCAAAGCTGGAATATAGAGATAAATGTTATGTACTTTGCCCACTCGTCAACATCTACACTGAGTCAAATAAGCAAAAGGAAAATAAACATATATCTGAACTGATTCGAGCTAATAGTACTTATTTTAGGACAAGTTGTTCGCAGCACAAAAGTCGCTAGATTTGTAAGTAAGTCGCCAAATCATCATTCCAAAATCACCAAAAAAGTCGCCAGTCGGAAAAATTATTTTTGCACTGACGCCGCTTCCTTGTTCAGCGTCCTTGCATGTTGCTTTCAGCATCCCTGCAACAAACTGACACTTACCAGTTTCCTTCAGTCACGATGAAAACTGCTGTCAACTTCTACCATCATAAAACTTTTCGGAAATGTATTGCATTTCTAGGGTTTTCACTTGAATCTTTCCCGTATATATTAGGTTGGTCCGAATGAAATGTTCACTTTGACATCTGTTGGGAAGCTCACTTGACAGCTATGTACTAAAGCAACACGTAACAGCGATGGACTAAAGCCACGTCAAAAATTCTGTACATGCCCAGAAAACAGGCCGGGGTGCAACAGAGTCAAGATATAATGACCAGAATCATATAAAATTGTACAATTAAGAACATTTTTATTTACGAATTCAAACTGAAATATTCTGTACAACAATGGTGAAAAAAATCAACAAAACATTTTGGGCGAGAATAATGGCGAATGGACACGCCATTCTCCTTTAGTTTGTCAAATTTCCTTCCAGTAACAGCTGTTATGGTAAATGACCCAGTGGGTTCATGTGCAGATAAGCTATTCAACAGTAACGTGTAAGCGACTCTCGGAAAAGTGTTCGTGGCATCGGAGTAAGTACAAACAATACCATTGTCGTTTGGCGGTTTGTGCAATTAGTAAGGTAAAAAAAAAAAGAAAGAAAAAGAAAAAAAACTGGACTCGAAGGTGCTACATGAGTTGACACTGGATATGCCTAAATGTGTGGGATTCTCTGAATGTAAAGAATACTAGAGAATATTTCCTGTATCAAGTTGCCACTTCTTATGAAGAAATGAATGTATCCCCATGCTCAAAAAATTGCGCGTATACTGTAACTCACAATTTTTCGCATTTATTCCATTTACCTTACGTTTAAGCATGAAATTCCGCTATTAGTAAGTGGAGATAATAGAAAGCAATCCATCTAAGGAGATATTTCCAAAAAATATAATAAAATAATAAAAAATATAAGCAAAAATAATATTATGCTCGGTTTTGTGTATACTGGCAATCATGCTTTCGAGGGATTTTTGCAGTAACAGAGCACGATTGCGGAGGAAATTTCAGAATTTCGTAGGAGAGTTGGATCAAGGAACTGGAAAGTGGAGTAAAATATAGCATTTATTGGTTTAAATCTAGTTTCTAGATTTCTGCCAAATATAAATTAGCTTCTGTAACCAAGATGTACGAAAATATAGAAACAAACAGGAAAACTCTTGTCTTGAGGTTAGAAGTGACACGCATCATGTCTATGAGCATTATTGTTAAGAAAAAGAAAGCAAGCAAAAAGTAATTTCCGTGGTTAGTAGGTAGAGTTATTGACTAGAAATTTTTATACTGTTTTCATACCAGTTCCAATCCCATCCCATCCTATATTATTTCTTTTACAAAATATTATAGCAAGTGTATAATTTTCATGTTAATAAGAACCGAAAAATATAATAAGGAAATAACTTATTGATATTTTCCTTTAATGACGTATTTATTCAGAATTCGAGTACTTTTGATTTTAGTGATTGTTTTCAGTTTATGCTCTTGCATAGCTTCTTCTCTCATCCTCTTTTCTTGGAAAAAGAACAATTTTGTCTTCAACAAAGTGTGAAAGATATACAGACAGAAATATACATCTCAGTACGAAACGTGATTTATTGTGATGAAATGGACAAGTTTGTCATTGTTAAAAAAAGAAAGCTACAGCAAATTATTAAAGTTTTTTTTTAACTTTCCAGCATGTAAAAATATTTTTTCTTTATAAGACTATACTTGACAAGGCAAGGTGTGCGATCATACCCAAAAAGTTAGCAAGGAAGTGAAAGATTATTTTTTTGCTCAAATATTTTACAGGTTTATGTGCGTGAAACACTAATACACCATGGTCTCACTTGTCCGCCCTTTGTTTATTTCACATACCGCATTATCCGACATATCATTGCAGGTAAAAATTTGAATCAATCGGCAAGAACTGCAAGTTGTGGTCTTAGTCTATTTTTTGATGCTCTGAACTCTATCGCCTAGCGCGGCCGTCTACACCATGACTCATGTTTATCATTCAGTGCAGGCATGTATCCACGTTTTCTTTTCGGAGGAGGCATAACACGAATTCTCCTAAGCACATAATTCTAATGTTTTAAAAAATCAATAAAATATCAATAATAATAATAATAATAATAATAATAATAATAATAATAATAATAATAATAATAATAATAATTCAACATTTCTGTATTTCTCTTAAACTTTTTTCTTACTTTGCATTTATGAATCGGCTTGCTTTGAATAAACTGCATTTGTAGCAGAAACAAAATTAAAAATATTTTCGGGAGACATGTAACTAAGGAAAACTGTTTGCTATGTATATCACATAACAAAAATAGCAAGAAGGCTAATACATATCGTACTAATACATGAAAGTTATAAAGAGAGCGGAAACGAAATTTTAATCATATTTAAAAGTGTTCTTAAATTCCACCTAGGATCAATTGCATTACGGTATTTTCTTAGAGTGTAACATTACAGCAAAACATTGTCCAAAGTTGGACACTTACTCACAGTAATCTGATATAAAAGAACCTCAAAAGGGTAAAAGCAGGTTTATTAAAAAGTGCTTGAGTTTCGGAGGGGGACCGCCGCAGGACCCAAGGGTTCCGATCCTGAAGTGCCCGGGACCCCATTGCTCATATGGGTCCCCGCATTGTATTTATGAATATACAATATTTGGCATAAATTGAATTCAATTTCTCTTAAAATTCTCATATATGCCTTTTGCAACCAAACACACATCTGAATGTGCCCCCCTAAAATAGAGAGAAATCGGCGCCCTTGCCAGGACCCCACGCCGGATAAGTCCCTGATTCAGTGCAGTACATTTATTTGTTATAAAACATGATTATTGTGTAAAATTATATCATAGTTTGACTTTTAATAGGTCTTTTTTTAACACATCCATATTATCCGGCGTTGTGCCTATCTGATGTCGGATAAGCGAAACTCTACTATATTTCCAAAGATAGCATATTCATGAACTAGAATTGTATCATCATAGAATAAACATTAGCGCGAGTGTGAAATGCTCATATTAAAAGGCTGGAATAAAAAAAACATAAGTATTGTTATGGTAGCGTGAAAACAAATTTAAAACAATTCAATATATTTCCTAGGTTTCAGATTATCATCTTGTGGGTCGTTGTGTATTCTTTTTTAAACATAGTTTTAAAAGTAGTACCATTCGCAATATTCCTAAGGAAATCGAAAGTAAAACTCTCATGTGCCTCTCGTGGCAAAGTGGCTTAAGTGCATGGTCCGAAATCCGATTCCCACGATAAGGTATAACAAATCGGTACATAAAAGGAGTGTTTAATAAACCAAATGAAATAAATCAATCACTCAAACAAAGCCCTACAATATTATGAAGATATTAAGGATATGTTATTTAAATAAGTTTGGAGCGACTGAAATGTCCATCTTATATGAGTCACTTTCAAAGGTAAGGAAATGAAAACTACAATACCAAGTTTAGTCAGCCGACTCTGGCTAAAGTTACCCTGCCAAGAAGTTACTGAAATACCAGAAAACATAGTAATCGATGGGAAAGATTAGGATAATATTGTGAGTAGGGTTTTATACTTCAAATCGTAGATAATATAGATCATCGTTTCAGGAGTTACATTAAAGTGCATATCGTTGCTGAGCCATTAAAAAGTTTTATATGCAGATTTTGCTCAAAGTATGATTTTATAGATGTAAGTGCAGTTTGGTATTGAGCATATACCTACAACCGTTATGTGATATCGTTCATTTAACGGGCTGTTACGTCACAAAACAATCCCTGCTATGTGATTCTGCAGTCAAACTGCTCCTATCATTTTCTGCTCTTCGCAAAGACACCTAGCTGATTTTATGTTTGAAGATAGCAATAATGCGCGTCCAGCAGTTGCACATATCAGAGTTTCTTCCTGCCGCCTGCAGCAGTTTTTTATCTCTCCTTTAAAATTTTAAATTTTAGACAGCGTTTTTTTTAAAGTTATAATGATGATATGTAGGAGTGGATTGAAGTGAGCATTAGAACACAATGTCTGTTGATCATTGATGGATGCTTACGGACAGGCTTGAACTTTTCACAGCGTTCAATATTGCAGTGGTTCGCAGTGTTGGTTTCACACCGATGCAGAAAGATATGAATTACCAACACCATAGATCACCATAGCAGCAACAGAATCTTTTACGATCAGAAATGATTATTTCTACACTAGCGTTGGTTTCCCGATTTGCTGGGTGAAAATAAAAAAAACTTGAATGCATAATGCCTTATCACAATTGATTGGTAGTCATAAAAAGAGTTTCTTAGCGAGTAGGCTTGCGGGGTATAGTGCGTCTTTTGGAACACGCTTGGATGCAATGGCGATGTTCTTGCGGTTTCATAAATCCAGGACGATTTTCTTCCTCGTAGCTTAAACTTGGATTTTGTATAAATAAATAAATTGTTAATGGGGCTAAACGCCAGGAATGTAGTTAAAGGTGGGTCATGGGGGGCCAGACGCCCAAATCCCTACAAATTATTTCAACCTATGGACACCCATGCATAATACATTCAAATCGATATTAATTTGATAGAAACACATTGAAAAAAGTGCATCGTAATGGATTAACAGGCGTTGGACTATCCCTCAGAACAGATCTAATATGAGGCAAAATGGAGTCTTGAAGATCGTAAATGGTAGCAAGTAAAATATCACACCGCCTCGCTCGCAGTGCATCACTACGTTCCTTGAGAGAGGATGTAGGTGGAAATCCGCACCGGATTCGTGTATCCTAAATGGAATACAAATATTCAATTATGTTAAGATCCGGTGATCGGACAGGTGTCCAACTTCATCCTGATGTTCTTCAAACCACGCATCAACAGCTTGCGCTGTGTGAATAGGCCCATTATCATCTTAAAATATGGCTTTATTGCAACAACAATATCTGGTTCATATGATACACATGGTCCCCTAAAATGGCGACAAAATCACGGGCAGTGACGTCATCAATAAGTGTCAGCATAGAATTTTCTGAAAACCTCGATATAATAATCCCACAGTATCACAGAGTCGTTTCACCTTTGGGCAGAGACACTACGGATCATACGTTTCATTGGACATCCGCCACAAATAAACACTTTCCGTGCTTTGAAATAAAGTGAGGGATGACTCATTACACAATATTACACGTTTCCAGTCATCAGCAGTCTATGTTGCGTGTTCGCAGCGCCAATAACGTTTTGGTAAGCCACTATTGTCCTTTATCAACAGTTTCGCCAATGCAACCCGACTCCGTATTTCCATGTCCAGGTAACTCGTAGCGGACTGTGATTATGAAGACATGTTTTGGGAGGTGCTTTTCGAGGTCTTCCGTCTCTTATACCCAAGTCACATGACGGTTCAGAGTGATGATCTCCTTTAATGCTGTGAGAGACCTTCGCGAAGTGTCCCCTCGGGATTCGTCTAAAATTGATTTAAATGCAAAGTTCTCCGCGGCCCAAAGTGCATTGTACTAATTTTAGCGGCCCATACGGATAATTTGCATATTTATGAGCCTTCATATATCCGGAATTCATACACTACGATAACGCTTGGTCACAAAATTGCTTTTAGTTTCTTTAGATGTAACTAAACATGAATGTGGGCACATGCAAAAGAAATTGGATCAAGTACTGCTTCTCTGATACGTGTTATCTACACCGGCAGCCATCTTGAATCCGCCATATTGGATTCAACTTTCGGTTTTTAAAATGGGAATAGACGCATGTGATACATCAAATTCATACAAAATTTTCTCGGAAACTCATTGGTGTAGTGAGTTTTACGGTAGCTTGTACCATTTGCAAGATATTGCATGTTAAATATGAGGCACTTCACAAATTCAACCAGTCGTGCAGGGCCCCGTATGTATTTGGTCTAAGAATTAATTCGTGCGGGTGGACAAGAGATGGCGCAACGAACGGAGCGTCCCACAGTTCCGTGTATCCACACATGTGTTGCAAACCCCTGTCATCGCGTATCGTTCGTAGTATAGGGCAGTGGATTAAAGCGTCAACAACACCAGTTTGTAGTTAAGTGAACATGGCGCAATTTGTGCCTGATAAAGTGTTTTTGCGGGGTGTCCTGCTGCATTACTTTAACATGCAGAAAAGTGCGACTGAAAGTCATCGTATTTTGGTGGAAGTGTATGGTGACCATGCTCTAGCTGAGCGAACGTGTCAGAAGTGGTTTGCACGGTTTAGAAGTGGTGATTTCGGCTTGGCAGACCAAGAGCGAGCTGGACAGCCAAAAAAATTTCAAGACGAAGAATTGACAGCATTGCTCGAGCAGGATTCGTGTCAAACGCAGGAACAACTTGCAGCAGCATTAGGCGTTGATCAAACAACAGTCTCCAAACGCTTGAAAGCCATGGGAATGATTCAAAAGATGTCACATTGGGTTCCACATGAATTGAAAGACAGAGACGTTGAAAGACGGAAAACCATTTGCGAATTGCTGCTTCAACAACAGAGCAGAAAGGGGTTTCTGCATCGAATTATTACGGGTGATGAGAAGTGGATCCATTACGAGAACCCTAAACGAAAAAAGGCCTGGGTGAAACCAGGTGAACCAGGTCCATCACAACCAAAACGAGATATTCACTGTGCAAAGGTTATGCTGTGCATATGGTGGGATATGAAAGGTGTGGTGTACTATGAGCTGCTGCAACCGGGTGAAACTATGAATGGAGAACGTTATCGACGACAATTAAAGCGTTTGAAGCAAGCTCTGGCCAGAACACGACCAGAATGGGAGAACAGACATGATAAACTTATTGTTCAACATGATAACGCTCGCCCACATGTCGCAAAACCGGTCAAAACCTATTTAGAAAATGTCGGATGGGAAGTTTTACCCCACCCGCCGTATTTACCAGACGTTGCTCCTTCGGACTACTACTTGTTCGATTGCATGAACAACGATTTGATTGGGCAGCGGTTTACTTCTTCAGAAGATATCGAAACATAGGTCTCTGACTGGATCGCTTCCAAGGATGAGGACTTCTTTCGCCACGGAATCCGTACATTGCCTGACAGATGGGCGAAAGTGGTGGCTAGCGATGGACAATATTTTTCTTAAGGTATTTATGTATTTTGTGTTTGTACTACAGCTTCAATGTGTACGTACCAACCGCACGAATTAATTCCTAGACCAAATATATGTGATCTTTTACGTGATTTATTGTTGACGAATTTTTTTCTGAACGTACATACATACAGACACACGGACGTAAATAGGATATGGTAGATCTTCACCAAAATCTGGTCGTATCTAGATTTACATTAGGCATTTTGTTCGTAATACAATACTTCCTTCTTATAGTATAACATGGAAGTAATAACAATCACTCACAAATGTTGTAAGATTTTGACACCAATGTTGTAGAGAGTTTGTTTATACCTACAGTACTTTTCCAGTTAGAAATTGTTTTGATTTGTCAACATCAAAACCGTAAGCGTAACTGATATTACTCTGCAATGTCTATTCGCGAAGTGCCTAACATGTAATATCTCGCAAATGGTACAAGCTACCGTAAAACTCACTTTACCAATGAATTTCCGAGGAAATCTTATATGATGTATCACATGCACCTATTCCCATTTGAAAAGCCGAAAGTTGAATCCAATATGGCGGATCCAAGATGGCGGCCGGTGGGGATAACACGTGTCAGAGA
The DNA here is from genome assembly GCF_964235325.1 of Thermobia domestica. NCBI lineage: Eukaryota > Metazoa > Arthropoda > Insecta > Zygentoma > Lepismatidae > Thermobia > Thermobia domestica. Next base: position 97,103,038 of record NC_137463.1, on the reverse strand, counting down.
AGCAATACTTGATCCAATTTGTTTTGCATATGCCCACATTCATGTTCAGTTACATCTAAAGAAACTAAAAGCAATTTTGTGACCGAGCGTTATAGTAGTATATGATTGATTCCGGGTATATGAAGGCTCATAAATATGCAAATTACCCATATGGGCCGCTAAAATTAGTACAATACACTTTGGGCCGAGGAGAACTTTGCATTTAAATCAGTTTTACATGTATCCCGAGGGGACACTTCGCGAATGTACCTTGTGAGAGGTTTCTTCGAACTCCGTTCCTCTTGGCTAATGTGGTTGTGTTGTGTTTGTAGCTCTTCATCCCTTTGACACTGTCTTTCGCCACACACCCAATATACTTGCCACCTTTGTCACGCTTGAACTACAAAACCGACCGCAACAATACCTTTCGAAATCACAGAGGTCACCTATTTCACAGTATCATCGTCTGCTTAGTTCACTGTACAATGACATTTTATTGCTTCTCTCGTAGTACAGAGTTTGGTCTAGCACAGCACGACCAACTGATCGCTGACTATTCGTTGCTGCGATTACCAACTATCCACTGGCGACCAGACATCTAGCATGTTTCCATTAAATGATAACAAAACGTAGGTGTAATGTTCAATGTTATTTCAAAATCTTGAAGACCATCATCGCTTGGTGAAGGGGTATAAAATTTCTCAACGAAATAAATGTTTCCCGCAGAAAATAGCAGCAGCCATTTCTTGATTACTTAATTATCTAAATGATTGTTTTCACTTAGAGCCATCCCGTCGATTCGCGTTGCCTAGGACTAAAATAAATTGGGGGTCAATAATGAAGATGAGACTTCCTTATCAATCGTCTAAAGACCTTCTTTGTTCGAACTGTGATTTTTTTCTAATCCATGATGAGATATTACATTATGAGTACAATTTTCGAAATTAATAGTATACAATCGTAAAAATATCTCACAAAACGATGGTTTATCGCAAAATATTTTGAACCCAAAGAATAACTTATAAGTAATAAACTTGTTACTTTTCCTGAAGAGTCTGAGTCTTAAATGAGACGGAGTCTCTCGAGCCTTGTGCTTGGAGCAATGATTGCCTTACTTTTCCTACCTTAACGTGGGACAGTCTTGATTCGACTTGATCCTAAGCAGATTATTTAGAAGTCGAAGTCGGAAAATGTTCCCCATTTTTTCAAAACAACCTTGGCCGATTACAGTCTGCCTCACGTGTGAGAGGAAAAGCTAATGAACAAACAAACTAATAAATGAATCTAAAGCCTTATAATTTTTTTTTTCCAAAATTTACATCTAGCAACATCAATTGTTGGTATTCCAGAACTGTAAATTCACCTATATTCATGATTTACTTCTATCGTAGTTTTGATATGAGAATGATATGCCTGAAACTATAACACAGATTAATACATTTTTTCCTTTAGATTTTGGAGTTTTACTTAACAATCAATCAATTTGAATCTGTGATTTCAGTATTTTAGAGATTTCCTTAAATTTTTCACTTCTACAGCAGTTTGCAACTAACACCATTAACATCTTTTTCGATATTTTTATCAGGTAATGGGTCTGTCACTTCCAGTATATTTGAAACAATCAACTATTTACAGTGTCTTGCTTCATTAATCAGAACTATATTTAATATTACACAATTCCGTGCATTTTTTCCTTAAATCTGCCCCTCCCTGCGTTTACTTTTCTAAAATGAGAATAGAATAATCCTATTACAGTACTATCGTTTATCTACAATGTTAAAACACAGGAATTATTATACTTAAGTTTGTGCTCCTTAATCTGCTCCTTCAAGTGATTTCTATAGAGAACGGGGTGTGAAGCAATGAAAAGATACGAATTTTTTAAACTTAAGGTCAGTGGTTCCAATCCACCCAGAAATTTTTCATTTTTTTTTAAACTTAATCATTATCTAGAATAACGGATTCACATTAATTGGTGTTTTAATTAATCACTTTGGAATTTAAAATGTAGCCCTTAAAAGGACTGATTAATTGTCACGAAGAGTTCAGTAGGAAGTCAACGTCCTTCTGCATCAATTACGGCATGAAGCCGTCGTGGCGTGCTTTCAATAAACTTTCTGAAATAATTATGGCTTTCTTCCGAAGCCTTCATTTCATTTAAGATTTCATTTCAAATAATTTCAACTTCAAACAATTTCAGGAAGTAGTTTCGAATAAACAAACTACTCTATAAAAGTCTGAGTACTTTTAAAATAAAATTCTCGCGAACATTATTTCTAAATCGAAGGATAAGAAGATTAAATTCACTCTCTTATCATTATAAATCCATTTCAATTGAAGCAATTGAAATAGTTGGGAAAAAAGCAATACCCTATATTCCAGTGTGCCACAATCAGTATAATGCGGCACACTGGTGTGCCCAACAAAGTGAACAATGTGACGCAAACTTTTAACTATTATTTACAGAAATATTTGTCGAGTTTCTTTCTTTTATTTATTATTATGATCAACGATTTTTCCACGGATCAGCTGTCTGTGTACAGTTAAGTAGACACAAATATCACATTGAGGGAATGACTATAATTATTTACTTTAATAGTAATAGAAACTCCTATTTTCTTGTATTTCTACCGGGAATAACTGCATCCCATCTAGAAAACTAGGACTAACAACAAAAAGACCCGCTGTGCTGACCATACACCACCCCAAAGTCGTGAGTGCCACAAGTCCTCTTCTACGCCTTAGCAACCTAAGGGCTATTGTGTTCAGAGAGAGAGAGAGAGAGAGAGAGAGAGAGAGAGAGAGAGAGAGAGAGAGAAATGATTTAAATCCCTTGCCCTCACATGCTTTAATGAGTGTTAACATATGTTTATAAGTTACGTAAAGATCATTTTGTTTTCTGTTTATTATTATTATTATTATTATTATTATTATTATTATTATTATTATTATTATTATTATTATTATTATTATTATTATTATTAATTCTTCCTATTATACATTTTTTTAACACGTTGACTACTATTTGTATGGAATTCCATATACACGGCTCTCCCGTGCAGCGCCGCGTGTATACACAAACAATATATTCCAAGTCTGTTGTGTTCGTTCAATAGGTGTGTATGTAATTAGATACATATCGGGTAGAAGTCAAAATTTAATGCCCACGTCATATATATGCAAAACCATACACAAAGACATTTAAGGGGCTAAAACATAGGCGAAAACAAAGAATTATTGGCGGATTGTCGCACGTGGTTTACAGATTATAACGATGAACAGTTTTAAATTTCAACAAATAGTTTTAATTAAGCGCAAATTTAACTTACAGTGTACAGTGGGGAAGGCTCACGAGTTCTCTAGGATTGTTACAGTATCGAACCCCGTGAAATGCACTGCAAACATGTCCGCAAGCCCCCAGAAATGGTCAACAGATATTGTGTTCTAATGTTCATTTCAATGCAGACCTATATACGGACTTCAATTCTAGCCCTCAAACGAAGGTGCATACTACCCATGATTTGCAGTATGAAAATCTCTCTCAAGCAGTGTATTCTCCTAACATATCTCCTAGCGATTACAGCATTTGTTGATATCTCAATCACTTCTTAGTAGGATAGCTTTACCTAGAGACCACTGATTAATCTGGTATTGCATTTTCCACGTTGTTACCTTTGGAATTGACAATCACCGGATGGACATTTCAATCGCATCTACCTAATATTAACAACGTTTCTTTGATAATTTCATGGCATTGTATTATTTCTTTGTGTTATTGATTAGCTTGGTTAGATTATTTAAACTCTTATTTCTTTGCACCGACGTATCAGCTATACCTTAACGTTGGATGAAAATACACTAGATCTCACCGGGAATCAAATCAAGAACCAATGCATTTGAACCATTTGGCAACAACACGACACATTTAAAAAGGTGTTTCGATTTTGTTAGGAAAATTGTGATTAGGCGCATAATTTAGAAATATATTTAAGAAAGAGCACGAAACAAACGCACTGAATTTTCTAGCTTGAATTTCTTAAACAGACTCGTGTTAGTGTGCGGCTATTACTGAAACATTTATTTGGGAAATGCGAATAAAATAATGTGTTTTGGAAAACTTTGTTCAAAGAAACTTTAAGCCCAAAAGTAAAGTACCCATTCATCATATTTCCGTTATAAATAACTTATGCCATATATTAGAATTATTAAATAAATAATTGTGTGAACTATGAGCAAAAGCGTCTGAGTAATTTCTGACAAAATTGTCAAAAAAGTCCCTCCAAGAATAAACTATCCCTTGTGGATATTTTCAGGACAAACGAGCTATGCTATGTTGTTAGTGTTTTTATAAAACATTTCTTTATGAAATTGAACAAAATCGCTACATATAGTTCGGTTATTTATGTAACATTTATACAAGAAATATGAACAACAATCATCTCCTCAGTTGTTTTTGCGAGATCATCGGAAAAAAACTTCCAACCAAAGGTAAACTACTCTATCTGTAATTTTGAGGATAAACGATTTATACTTTATTGTAATTTGTAAATTATTTATGAAATCTGGACCAAGTAACTCGAGTTATTTTTAAGCAAATCGTCGGGAAAAATTTCACCGTCAAACTAAATTACCTCTTTTAGATTTTTCTTTTCGGGACAAACGAGTTATACCATATTGTAGGGTTACTACTGAAATATTTATTACTGAAATTAGGACAAATTCGTCTAAGTCATTACTAAGAAAATTGCCATAAAAATTCACTCCTTGAGAAAAACACTCCTTTTGGATGTTTTCGGGACAAACGAGTTATGCAGTATGTTAGGTTATTAATGAAACATTTCTTTATGAAATATGAACAAAATTGTCGGAGACGTTGATGGGAAATCGTCCGGGAAAAGCTCACACTGAGAGTAAACTACTTATGAATGTATATATGAAGAAATAGTTAGGTTATTAATGATAAGTTTACTTATGAAATGTGATTGCGAAAAATTGTGCGAAAAGAATGCATCCCATACAGTAAATTACATCTTATGTATTTTTCAAGACAATAAACTGGAAACAATCGCAGTTACCAATAGTACTCTAATTCTGAATAAATACGTCATTAAGGAAAAATGTCATCGATATTTCCTTACGTTGTTTTTATTCTTATTAATATGAAAATTATACACTTCCTGTAATGTTTTGTAAAAAATAAACGATGGGATGGGATGGAATTCAATCTGGTGTCAAAACAGTATAAAAACCACTACCATCACTCTACCCACCTAACCATGGAAACTACATTTTTCTTGCTTTCTTTTTCTTAAGAAATAAATCGACGCCATAGCCATGGTGCGTGTCACTTCCAACCTCAAGACAAGAGTTTTCCTGTTTGTTTCTATATTTTCGTACGACATCTTGGTTACAGAAGCTAATTTAAATTTGGCAGACAATCTAGAAACTAGGTTTAAACCAATAAATGCTATATTTGACTCCACTTTCCAGTTTCTTGATGCAACTTTCCTACGAAATTCTGAAATTTCCTCCGCAATCGTGCTCTGTTACTGCAAAAATCCCTCGAAAGCATGATTGCCAGTACACACAAAATGGAGCATAATATTGTTTATTGCTTATATTTTTATTATTTTATTACATTTTTTCAAAACATCTCCTTAGATGGGTTGCTTTCTATTATCTCTAGTTACTAATAGCTGAATTTTATGCATAAACAAAAGGAAAATGGAATAAATGCGAAAAATCGTGAGTTCTACTATACCTGCAATTTTTTTTATTTTAGCATGTGGGTACTATGATAATTGTAAGAGGTCAGAAGAATTGTTGGATTCAGGGCTAAAAGTGAGAGGGAACGCGGGCAGACGTCGATCCCCAAAATCTTTGGCGTCCTCCCACTTTCTAAAAATTACAATAGGCAAAGATAGGCACGGAGACGGCGTGATATCAAACGTCCCCCTATCTTTTCAGATCCACTTTTATCCCTTTTTGGATTGTCATCAACTCAAGAATAGTTTCTTAAACAACTCTCTCCTCAGAAGGTGTTGTTGCTGCTATGGTGGTCCATGATACGAGTAATCCATCTCGTCTTTCTCAGGTGAGGTGAAACCATCAAAAATTAACGTTGCAGTGCTGACTTCATGAAATACACCGCAAACTCTGTTATTAACTGCTGTAAGCGTTTTGTTACAAGTATACAAACAGTACTACAAATGTACAGTACAACAATTTAAAAAGTCTTTTGATTTATCAAGTTATGTTTTGATTTAACAATGTCATTTATGTCTGTTTAAATATCTTATTCAAATGTCAACCATTTTATTTGCATTTATTTGTTTCCCCATTTTGTTTTATTATTACTCCTATTTCATCATTGTACACAAAGTTAGGGAGATTGTTTCACGATTTAACTCCATTTTAGTTCAATTCATGAAGAAGATGAAAAAATATTGTTTGTATTCTGTATCTACACCGTTATGCTATATGATCTGTATTGGAAGAGATGGCGCTGTAAACACTAAGTATTTTGGAGCTTTGCTCTCATTTTTTACTCAAGTTTTACTATTTACAATTCATTGCTTTGGACAATTTTATTATTTGTTACCATCTTCATATACTGTTTTTCATTTTCAATATGTTCATACATCGATTATCCTTCTTTATTACATTAATAGTGTAATAAACAATTATATTTAAAACAGGCAAATTCGGTACCATTTTAGTACATATTCTTATTTCAAACAATCTATAATTAAAACCCTTCTTTATTACATTAATAGTGTAATAAACAATTATATTTAAAACAGGCAAATTCGGTACCATTTTAGTACATATTCTTATTTCAAACAATCTATAATTAAAACAAATATAGTGACGAATCTCCCGCAAGGAAGGTAACTGAAACTGATCTGTATTCTATATAAAACTAAGATGGAAATCGAGGACATGATAAATTTAGAACAATTTTGTTTTAAAACAGTGAATAATATACATCCTTGATAGTACTATATAATACCCAGTGCAACAGTTAAAAAGCTTTTCCCGCAAAAGTAGGTGTTCTTTATGTATTTCGATCTCCTGAATTCGAAAATGACATTCAAAATATCCTATCACCCACTGTTTTGGCACAACTCGTATACTTTTACCAATGTTTATAACACATGTTGAAGTATTACATATTCATATATATGAAACACGAATCATGCTGAAGTAGAATATAAATTTAAAACAACAAAATATTGAGATATGCACACAGTGAACAGATGCATACAGAGAATGTGGTACAAAACATGCATTAAGCTAATTCATTCCGTGCTTTCTTAGTGGTTATGGCGTGTCCTGCTTTTCCTCTTATGTGGCATTTCCGGGTGCTCACGGTGAAGCATCCAGACGTAGCCGCCCATCATCCGAACATCCCAAGTGGCCTGGTATCGTTGTTCCATGTCCTTAATATCCTGATGGAATCTTTCACCTTGTTCCTCACTTACAGCACTCAGATTTGGAGGGAAAAGTCAAGATACGAATGTAAAAAATGTAACTTCAAAGTCATTGAGGATTCAAATTCATTTTGAATTTCGTCAGCATGTTCTCAACTATGTCGACATAATCTGGGCTACGATTGTTTCCCAGGAACTTTTAAACCACACACCTAAAGGTCGTCCAGGCTTCTCGCTCCAGGGCATTCATTAAATGAAGGAAACCTTCATCTAACATTAGTATGCGAATATCGGGACCTTCTTTCAACTTAGCATCTGACAGATTGGGAACTTGTTACATAGCTATTTGAAATAGTTGCCATACTTACGTGTGCGTTGACAAACTGCTTCATTATACCTAATTTAATGTACAGAGGTAGCAAGAGTATTCTCTTTCCACTAGAGTGTCACATATGATATTTTTGTTCTCTGGAACTAATTCCAACCTTCGGAGCCACTGTTTTTGCTCCCAATGCTTGTCACGAGCACGACTGTCCCATTCACAGATGAATCAAGAGAACTTGCTACATCCTGAGTGTTGTCCTAGAAGCATACTCAACACTTTCAAATCACCACACACCATCCACTTGCGATTTTCATAATGTATGGTAGTAAGAAGCACCTTCATATTGTCATATGTTTCTTTCATGTGAACAGAATGGCCGACAGGTATTGAGGCATACATATTACCATTGGCATTGTGCAGCAGAACTGCCTTCAGGCTTCTTTTAGATGAGTCAATAAACAGTCTCCAGACACCTGGTGCGTACGGAATGTTACACTGACCCACCAAACCTTGTACATCATGCAGTACAGTAACAAGTCCTTTCGAGCAAAATATTGTGTGAATATCACGTCCCTTTGTTTGTAAAATGTAACGGACGTACCGGGTGCTAACAACTGTTTTTCACGCAGCCTTGACCCTAGGAACTCTGCTTTGTCTTTTGTCAGTCCCAGATCACGGACTAAATTATTTAGATCTGACTGAGTGAATAGAATAGGGCCCTCATCTATGCCTACTTCAAATTCAGTATCATCCGTTTCCTGCACAGTATTAATGTCATCACTGTCGTCCGTATCTAATGTCTGCGGAGACTGTGGTATAGGTATATCCGGGCCATATGGAACAGGACGAATCGCTGAGCGAATGTTGTTCGGATACTCAATAGTCTTTTGTTTTTCTTGTTGAAAGCAGTAACCTTACAAGAGCAGAATTAGCAGTCGTCGGTATGATTCTGTTGCTCCCGCCAGACCTAGGGATGCCAAATCGTAATGACTTCTTTCCTGACGCGCACCGTCGTAAATCTTCTACACACAAAACCTGTGGAGCCCATGACTTGTTGATGTCGCCTAGTTTCACTCCGAAATAGGTATGGTATACTTTTTTAACAAAATCAATAATGTTTCTTCGGTCCTTTTTCACCACAAGTTCACCACAAATATAACAAAAACTGTTAGGAGAGTTTATACAGCCTCGGGTAGACATTGTACACCAACACTAACACGTACTTCCTCCCTCAAACAGCACAGCTACAAACAGAAAGCGCCATTTCCAATGTGACAGTATGCTGTGTGCCGCTAGAGGAGCCACTATTGAACAGTTGAAAGCGATGCGTCGCTTCTGAGCTTCATATGGTGTTTTCGTATATATTATAATATCATTATATTCCATTGTCATCAATTGCAAATGTAAGCGATTTCTGCCAAAACTGTGGGTGATAAGATATTTTAAGCATCATTTTCGAATTCAGGCGGTCGAAATTCATAAAGAACTCCCGCATTTTCTTAAAAAAAGTTTTTGTGACCTTGCAATTTGTTGCATTGTGTTACATAAAATAAACCTGGCAAAATATCAAGTTGATACTATATTATAGGAGAAAAGGATTTCATCTGTTTACAAGATATTAAGGGTGACGCAGGGAAACGGGAAACTGGTGAAAACTCCGGAATGCTCGGTGTAGCATGTCTCATAGAATGGCAGTTTTCAACTATTTCGTCTACCATAAAGAATGTTTCATTGCATGGATAATTGCAGTGCGTGTTCGGTACATGTTGTCTTTAAGATGTCCCCACCGGAAGAAATCATACACACTAAGATCAGGAGATGTCTCAGGCCATGAAATGTCACCGTTACGTGAAATGACGCGCCTTTCAAACAATTGGTGAACTTCTGTCGATCGTCAAGCGTATGTGACTTGGCTCCATTCTGTTGAAACCACATGTTTTTGATGTTAAAATTAAGATTGTGGAGTCCGGGTTAAAATTAAGAATGTTTCAAACACACCAACATACCGAGCGAATGTTACTGTTCTTGCAATCCCATCCTCACGTTCAAAAAAGTAAGGGACAATGACATCATGACATGATATAGGACACCATACTGTACATACAAGTGGTCTCGGTTACTTTGCGCACTGTTATCGTTCTGCTATTCATTACTAGATCATGCACAACATCAATATTTCCTTTCGAACACACATTTGTTGTAACACCAGCACTATTTGAATGTTCACAGTTTTCAAAGCCATAACGGAATTCCTATGACCAGTTTCTGATCATATAATAGAATGGAGTAATATCACCCAATACATAGGGATGTAATGGGACGTATACGGCGTATAGCTATAGTAACATTTTTACAGTCCAGCTCATACACCTTAAATTTACGGGTGCATATAGAGCTGAAAATGTTGAACGTATATTTACCGAAAATTCTAACATCACATCATTGTAACACAGTAAACACATCAGCCAGTATCTCCGTCTGTGTTACCTGTTAGACCTTTGATCTGAAATTACGACGTGTACACTAAAAGTACGGATCGTTTTGTTCTAATTTCCAAGAGTGAAGAAACACGGGAAACTAACCTGTGTGTATTTCTCAACAAACTCTCAATCTTTATTGGTACAAAGTTGCCACCGTTCCGTCCATCTTGTACAGAATATGGCATAGTCTTTTTGAGAGTATGTTTCAGATAGTGGATAATAGCACTTCCCAGCAATATCTACTGGTAAATGTCATCCACGAAGAAAGTCTTGAGGTTTCGGAACAACTAGAAGTTACTCGGGACTAAATCTGATGAATATTGTGAGTGTGGCACAAGTTCAATACCGTGGTCAGCCAAGAATGAGATCACAACATTAGCACAATCTCTCAGTGCATTGTTCATGTGGAAGCTGAAATTGCCACTTGTGGTCGTTTCTTAGTCAAGTTTTGCAAACATTCTGTATACAAAATTGTACGAAAATACTCATCCGTAATTGTATGACCTTTCGGAACAAGATGGGACAATATCACTTCCTTGGAACCCCGGAAGATATCATACAGTACCTTCTTATTGGATGCCACCTGGCGAAATTTTCTAGAATGGTGAACCTGTGTTTTCACTATATCGACTTCCTTTCTTCTTTGTTTGTGCGTTGAATAATGGAATCCGTGATGCATCTGTCACAACACTTCCCAAGAATTTGCGTCCCTCTTTCCTGAAATGTGTCAAGTTTGCCACACTTAATCGAATCTTTGCTTCTTTTTGACTGTTATTAAGCATTCGTGGCTCCTAGTGAAAAGAAACTTCCCTTAGGCCCAGTTCGTTCGTAATCATTCGTTCTACTGTTCCCCAAGGGCGCCGATTTCTCTGTAAATTTGGGGGGCCCATTCAGATGCAGAAGGTATATAGATTTTAAAGACAAATTGCACTCAAATTATGCCAAATATTGTATATTCACAAATACAGTAGGGAGCCCTCATGAGCTTTGGGGGGGCCCGGGCCCCCCAGGATCGGCGCCCTTGCTGTTCCCATTGTTAGCCCCAGTGTATCACAAATCTCTTTCATGGTGGAATGCCTGTTTTGCATGATGAAATTTTGAACATAGGCAATGTTGGCGTCAGTTCATGCAGTGTTTGGATGTCCAGACGTCTGTTCAACTTTCACGCTGTTCACCATGTTTGAACTCACGTACCCACTTCCTAACAGTATTTTCTGCAAGAGCACTATCTACACACATTTTCCAATTGGCGATAAATATCGGCTGCTCAAGGTCCAGCTGCAGTAAAGAATTTGCTCTTCAATTGAAAATTCCAAATCCCCGGGCAGTATCAGAAACACCTCTTGCTTGCTCAGGCACTATGACTCGACTGTTGCCACCTAGTAACGAAACCTGCACTGCTTAGAGACGAAAGATAGAGACAGTTGCTTTCCTAAAGTGACAAAATAGTGTGGACTTCAGAACTAAACGGCACGCACCTTTTGTGTGCACCTCGGTGTACCTTTTTCTAAAATCACGGGATGCAGTTCGTATTTCCCATTTCGATAATCTGGACGCATTTGCTACCTGCAAAATACAGAGGAAACGACCAGTATCAACGACATTGCCCCGTACTGTGATATGCATACTTCCAAAGAATTACAGTAGAACATATTGCAAGCATAATAGTTTTGTTGAACTCCTTTTATATCGAGGGCAACAATTGTTGAACACTTCTCGTGGGTTATATATTAACTTATGTAACTAAATATAATAATGCTTTGCTATTGTTAAATCAAATTGTCACTATGGAAATTATGTATGAAGCCCACGTGAGTGTCGTTTTCTATCTCCTATTGTTTCCCAACACTTTGTTCTGAAGTGGCTAAATTCTATAGTAGGAATGAAAACATTTTCGCTGTATATATTCATGATATGTTTGTGGTTTTAGTAACAAATATGTTTCTATCCGCGGCCCATAGTTTTATTATTACCATAGTTTTATTATTATTATTACTTTCGAGTAATGCAACTTATAGACAGAATATAGTTCCCTAAAATCTCTGATAAATAAGAAGGCTAGTACGATTATAAAATTCTTGTTGAGTCGATTTGGTTATTTTTTGTTGCTAGGTTTGGAATCATAGTGATAACAAACTTGACATAAGTGCCACTTGTCTCGAATTAGGTCGGACATCCCGACATTTTTTTTTTAATTAGCTACGTATTAAACGTAAAAGGGATACGTTATATGACGGGAAGGCAATTATAAAATATGCGGTAGAAATTCTTAATGATATTTGTGTAATTAGACCCACGACGTTTACCTATGATTATTTTAGAGATATCGACATTGCCGCAAATCCCGGGGGGATGAGGGGGACATGTCCCCTCCAATCTTGGAACTGGGGGGACTGTCTAGGGTTGCCATCTTTCATCTGGAGAAATTCCGGACATATCGAGAATTGGAGTCAAGTTAAAAGATAGACATGCAAAACAAGTCATAATGCATCCCTGTTACACACCTGCATGCATGGGTAGACTCTTAATATTAAAAAATGTTTTTATTTGATATTAGCGGAACAAGGTAAAAAGAGGATAAGTGAGAAATTGTACTTTCAAAGAGAGCAATCCTTGAGTTGCATTGCAAAAGGAAAATAAAAATGCTTCTTTTCAAAACAGCAACTATTTCTTTCTTGAAAATAAATACTTTTTTAAAAAAAAAAACTTATTCCCCTTTAAGAATGCGACCTCAGATTTCCTCTCTTTAATTTTTTTTTTTTTTTTTTTTTTTTTTTTTTTTTTGCGTATTCTCTTTTACTTTGTGACTCCAGTTTATCGAAATTAAAGATGTACATAGGATAAAATTCAGTTACGTTAGACATACACACTATATGAACATTACTAAAATGCTTACGAAGTAACTTCAAATATGATGTCAAAGCTCATATTACTTGTAGTACTTATAAAGTTAACTTCCATTTAAGTTTGCTTATACTTGAATTGCGTATTATGATATATATATATAAAATGGAGATTTATAAATTTTCATATTCCCGGACATTTGGCGTCCGGAGTAGATGTTGCTCCGAACTCCGGACGAACTATTTATTTCCCGGAATGTCCGGGTCAAACCCGGGCCGGTGGTAACCCTAGGACTGTCCCTCCCCAATAATCCGATTTGAAATGTGCTCTTTGGGAAAAATGTGATGATTTGTGTCCTATTGCCACAAAAGAAAGTGAGACAAAATTGATGCCCCCCCCCCCAGAATAAGCCTCAAATCTGCCCGCCTTCCAATGTTGAAGACAACTTTGCTCCCTGATTCTCCACGATTTTTCAACTTCTCAAATATTTTGAGCATTGCTTAGAAAAAGAAAAAAACTTGTCCCCCCCCCCCCAATATTGAAGACAGATTTGCGCCGCTGGATATCGATATGGTGGTAAAAAAAAATAACGTAGGAGCAGCAGTGAAATCATAGTTTCACTTGTTCAATGGTTCATAATTTCTGTTTAATTAGCTGTCAATAAGCTAAAGCTTTCGTTTAAATTTTCATTTCAATTTTCTTCCAAGAATACACGTATTCGTTTCTATTATTCTTAATGAATTGTTCGATGTACAAATTTTGTGATGAAAGATCCGCCTACATATGTTCGATGTATCCCGTAATAGGCTTACCAAAAGGTGGCAATGCTAGTGGCGTAGGTCCGTTATGATTTAAGGTGTTTTATGATATGTATATAAGCTATGTATAACTTGTGTAAAGAAAAGTTTCTAATACATTTTAAAATGTGTTTTAATTAGGAGTTTCACACACTGACGACATAAACTACTTTCTCGATGTCAGTGTAATGGAGGACATTGATGATGAAGGCCCAGACAAAGAAGTTTCTAGATTATTAGTTGACTTGTGGATTGGATTTGCAACAACTGGGTAAGTAACAACAGTTTAATAGTCATAATACTAGGTGTTTGTTTTAAAATGTAAAACACAAATTAAGACATTTTATATGTGAAAAATGAATTATTAAAAACGCAGAAGGAATATAAATCAATTACTTTGAGCCTAGGTGTGCTTTAGAGCACAATATAAACTTAGTATTAATCTCATTACACTATTCTAGTTTTTCTTTATGATCTTTATTTTGTTGGTAAAAATCACTATATTTTTAGCAGAATGGAATCCAGACGAGATGGTATTCCATGTGGTCTTGGTAAACTTTTGATTTAAGGATGTCTATCTCGGTCTGATATTCAAAATGGTATCTCAGTTTCACTTTGACAATCTATAAATAAATCAGAACCGGACCAACAGATTCATGTAACCAGTATTATCAGTGGTAACACTAAAAAAGAAGTAATTAGAAGTAGAGTAACTACAAAAGAAGTAAAAGAAGAAGTAAAAATCAAATAATCGAAATTTATAATAATTTAAACAATTCATAACGATATTTTAAAAGAATATTAATGTGATCAGTATTTCCGCTTGTTCTTGTTGAATGGATTGGTATGTCAGTAAATGAAGAATTTTGTTACTGGCGAGGAGAAGTGAGACAACAAACGCGATAGTGGATATTGACTCCTCAACCTTGCCATTCTATGACTGACGTGGGTCTCAAATATAACGGCGGAGCGCCTACGCAGGGGCCGTGTTACCGCTCAGCTGGACGGTAAAATTCCAACTTGTTATGATTGCTGAGTCTCCGCATTTTCATTTGCACATTCTCGTTGACTGCTTGCTGTGGTAGACAAAATCGCTCTTTGCGGTAACTCGTTACTGTTTTCAGTGACACTATGATAGATTTATTCTCAATTCTCACATTAAATTGGTTCCACATTAAAAAAAAAAAAAGTTAATATAGAACACTTTCTTTCGGTACAGAGTTTTTAGTTCCGAAAGCCAAAAGATTTAAGAAGAATTTTGAGTACCTGAGAAAAGAAATACACAATGATTTAAGAGTGAAAATATGAAATATAGTAATATAGTAAAATATAGTAATAAAGTAATATTATAGTAAAATTTGCTTCACACAGAGCAGAGAAGAGAACTCATTTGTACGCCGTACTGTAGGTAATTTAAAACTGTTGGATTGGATTCAAATTTCGTATTTCGAGAAACTCGCCTAAGGATTTTATTTTCAAATATTTTCAGTCTGAGTTCTTCTCCCAAAGTAAACATGTTTTGCAACCATATAGCATACAGACATAATTATCGTTTTACGTATTTTAAGGTTTGAAACATTGGACAGAATTAGCGAACACAAAAGAGTTTTTGGACCGAATGATAAGACAAATTCTTCGCTTTCAGTCGACATTTAATTTCTTTGTGGATATGGTTTTCATCTGTTAATGTCGAGCCTAGGTATTTGAAAGTGTTCTCTTTGTCAAAAGTGTTACTTGATAATTTGACGTATCTATAATTTGTAGTACTATGATCACTATGAATTTCCATGTATTTAATTTTCTTTGCATTTATTTTTAAACCCCTGCAGGCGTTTAACCTCTTCTACCGTTGCATTTTTTTTCAGCGTTCCATGCCAATTCTTTGCATTATTTTTCCGAAATTTGAAGTGTACGAGATATCATCGCATTTTATTCTATTTGATAGCTCTTTTCAAGAACATAAGGAAATGGATGATGATGTATGATCCTTACATATCAATACACTCAAGAACAAACACGATACAAACTAGCAAATATGAAAACAATATGATTAACATTACAATGATTGACAGCTCTACAATCAGCTGTCACTGTTTTGATCGCAGGATTATGAACTCGGCATTAAAATAAAGCGAATAAGCGTGTTTCCGTGTCATGAACAACTTTGTATAGATAAAGCAAAGCGTGTGTGTAAACTCAATTTTCGTGTAACGTAGGCGCATGTGTTTATTCGCCAAGAGCGGCAGGGGAGTTAATAAAACTTCTGGATTTTCCTTATATCTCCTATCACATTGACATCATCAGCATAAGTCATAACCTGGTTAGTGCAATTCAGCTCTCGGCCCTGGACCTATCTTTAATTTTCTTTACACATTTAACTGAAGATTTACCTATCGTTCCGGAACAAAATTGAATAATGGCGATTACACATCTCCTTGTTTCAGGGTACTCTCAACGTGAAAGCTCGTGGTCAAGCTTTTTCCTACTTGAACTTTACTTTGAGTTTCATTTAAACACATCTTTACTAATATTACTAGGTTTTTATGTAAGAATGTTGTATAATGAACCATTCATTATACAACACCGTGAAATCACTAATATTAAAACCAACAGCAATTTTAAAGCTTCTTGAAGTAATATTCCGCTTAGAAGAACATTTTCTTGCACAACAAAAACAAAGAAATAGAGCGCTTTTTTCTCTCACTTTTTTTGTTCTATGTTTCCAGTTTCTAGTATCCGATGTTCGATGTTTTACTTAATTCTTTTCTCATGCTCTTAGAATAGGGAAATTGATATCTAAGGTCAAAGATAGCTGAGTGTACAGATTATAGAGATTGAATACAGTGTATATACAAATAAATAAGGATATGTCCTGTTTCGAGGAAACGTGTCCAATTTCAATGAAGGTCCAAGTAGTGGGGTTATACTGTATCTGTCAACGAAGGACCAAATTTATTTGGTGTAACTCCTCCTATGCATGCATGCAAATATTGTTTTACAACAACAAGTGCACAACCGATATTGTTTGAAGACGACTCTACATATTTAATTGAGGTTTTATTTTTCATTTCAGAAACCCATCAGCTTTAAGAAATTTTACTTGGGAACCGGTGCGTACAAGCGGCAATTTGAGATACTTAAGCATTGCTTCCAATGAGGATGTGGAAATGAAAACAGGTTTAATAACAGAAGCTAAGAAGTTCTGGGAATCTCTACCACTACGTGAGGCAGGAAAGAATTTAATACAAAATGGAGAGAGCAACACGACTCAAGAAGATAATAGATTGGAATTGTAATGGACTTATCCTTGGTGCTTCAGCAGTCTCAATTGTTCATATACCACTTTTTATTTATCTAAAGGTATAATCCTTTTGAGGTAGAAATACAAGTTCAAGTGATATTTAAAGATGCATTGGCATCTCCGTTGTCTCTGACTGCGTAAATACATTACCTAAAATAATAATTGTCCGCAGTATAAAGCCTCCAAATAGAAATCCCAAATGTCTGATCAAAGTTGCGAAACTAAACGATAGTACAAACCATTTGGTGCTTCAATACATTATCCCCTTTCAAATATATTATGCTTATTAACAACAAGCGCTTTTAAACTTAACATTTATCCTATAGATACTTTTTTTCTATATTATTGTAAATTGGATGTCCAGTCAAGAACGGAATAAATATACTTTATACTTACGATTCTTCACCGTAGTTTCATTTCTTCTGAAAAGTACGGGTCATGTACTATCGATCGTTCCCACATTTCTTCCTCGTTGTCAGTAGCTCAGTATGCCGTCTGTGTCTGTCACCGCTAATACAAGCAGATATACAGCATTGTCTGCAAAATACGTAATATGAAACACTCATATTCCAGACCTAAATAATATACTCTTTACTTTTGCAAAATAACTAATATCTGAGGCAATCATATTCTAAAGGTATGTATTATAATGTTGGCAGGACTCCATTATTATTATTTCAGCGAGGCTTGAAGAAAAGTAGCTCTCATAAAAATATTTTCATAGAAACCTCATTTCATATACAAATTCGATATTTCTAAACGCTGTTGTTTAAAATGTCGGTGAAATGCATGATCTCTATGTTGAGTAATGATTAGTAACGCTGATCCACTAAAAATGATGTGATCGAATAGATTTACAAATTGTGTCTAGAAACTAAACAGAAAGAAACCTCCCCGCTAAGTTTATTCGATGATGTATACAACTGGAACGACCGGGTTAGTCATCTACCATAACTTCCTGCTCATGAAAACTGGAAATTTCTTTTCCACCGTAGAATCTTATGCAAATAGATAAGAAGGGCTGATCACACACATTCTTGCCCAGAATGGTAATCTTTTCATGAAATACTTCCAACCTCAGTCTCTTGGATAATCATAACATGACAAGGAAAAGCATAACTATAATTCTTCGAAGACCGACAGTCTTATTCCATACCAGTCTTCGTTAAACTTACGGATCGTAGCGCAATGCAAAACATACAAAAAATCAACTGTAACTGCTAGCTCTATTGTCGCAAACTTAAACCCAGATCTTCCGTTGCGTTCACGCAAACCATTGCAGAATGACCCCCTAAACTGTGACTGCATAAAACAACGTCCAACATCACATGCAGACAGAAAGTGCCAAGAATACCTGGCATTACGTACTAGAATATAATATAAAATTGACAACGAATAATGAGAGATATCTCTTATCGGAAGCAAGATTTCAGGAGTCGTAAGAAGTATAAAATCAACTGACAAGGGAACCTTCCAAAAATGATAGTTGCAGTGAAAGACGTGGCCTATGCCAATTGAAAGAGCTGTAACAGAGATGAGCATTCACAAAAAATTAGCTGCCCATAGCAATAAGTTCAAGAAATATAAGGGGTGGAAGTTCGGGAAACAGCAAGGTTAAAC
This sequence comes from Thermobia domestica, assembly GCF_964235325.1. Lineage (NCBI taxonomy): Eukaryota > Metazoa > Arthropoda > Insecta > Zygentoma > Lepismatidae > Thermobia > Thermobia domestica. The sequence continues at coordinate 97,084,259 of NC_137463.1, read as the reverse complement.
AAAGGGGGGAAAGTGCAAATTCCGCAAAAAAGGGGGGCACGGCAAAATACAATGCTGACAAGTGATGTATAGAGACTTGCCACAATAGGGAACAAATGAAAGCCATCAGTGGGGATAACAGTGTTGCCAACTGCAATGAAAAGTACATGTTTTGCAAAGAGCACTATATGAAGTGAGTGCAATATTCAGTCTCAACCTGTCATGTAGAACATAAGATATGACGTGTATAATCAGTGGTACAATCTAACAAAAGAAACCAGTAAAAAACAGAAGCACGAAAAATACGGAAACGACGGAGTTGGCCATAATGCGCCACATTTGATCACGAGCTGTGCATATTAGAATGAACATAACAAGAAAGCACCAACTATGCAGGAAACCGACGTACCTAGAGTCGAAAAGAAAAGCAAGTTCCAAAGTTGACAACACTGGCCATGAAAATCCAGACAATTCTAATATACTTAGGCCACTCGCTTCACAAAAGGAAAATTCCAGCAACAGACATTAGCCTTCGCATCATTTGTGCATGCTCGTCAATATTGTACGTGCAATTGTTCGATGAGACAATGGTCAAACACAAGATACATTTGCATTGAGCACAGCGGAATACTGCCAATCCGTCACACATGGTACAATGATCGCCTGTGAATGTCTTGAAACAGTACTCTAGAGGTGTCGGAACCTTTGGTGGTCTTTGTATCACATATCCACACCTGAAAAAAAAAAGAACATAATCAAAGGCTTGAATAAGGATGCCTTAAAATGGTAATGGTTTAAGGCTTGAAGTTTCAGAAAATTCTCGCGGGACCAAATGTTAAAGTGAGTATCTGATAACACAAGCTCTGTAACGTAGCTTACAAAGTTCTTGTATGGTCTAAAAACATAAACATCAAGTGGTTGTATCAGACCCTACAACCAGGAGGGATCAGCTCAACTTCGAAATTCACTCCGTATGGTACATGCACGTAGAGAAAGTTGGTGTCTTTTTTCGCTCTCCAAGAATCAACAAGTTGCACAACATCAGTTAGGTTTCTTTCTGCCAAACTTGGCCAAAACACGTTGGCATAAAACACGCTTAAATCACTATTCCGCGTGTTTGCGGTTGTAGTTGGGAAGGCCTTAATATTCGGAAGAGTTCTCAAAAAGTCTTTGGTCTTCTAGGGAAATGTTCCTTGCCTTCTGCCACTTGCACATACATTGGTGACAAGAGAGTTCCATCAGCAGAGACAGGCATTATATACGAATCTGATGAAGACGTGATGACGAAAGAAACCTAACTGATGTTGTGCAACTTGTTGATTCGTGGGCAGCTAACAAAGACACCAACTTGCTCTACGAGCATGTACCATACGGAGTGAATTTCAAAGTTGAGCTGACCCCTCCTGGTTGTACGGGTCTGATACAACCACTTGATGTTTATGTTTTTAGACCATACAAGAACTTTGTAAGCTACGTTACAGAGCTTGTGTTATCAGATACTCACTTTCATATTTGGTCCCGCGAGAATTTTCTGAAACTTCAAGCCTTAACCTATTACCAGTTTACAGCATGTATATTCAAGCCTTTAATTATGTTTGCTTTCTACAGGTGTGAATATGTGATAGAAAGACCACCAAAGGTTCCGACACCTTTAGAGTACTGTTTCAAGACATTCACAGGCAATCATCGTACCACGTGTGACGGATTGGCAGTATTCCGCTGTGCTCACTGCAAATGTATCTTCTGTTTGGACAAGCATGCACAATGTTGATGAACATGCACAAATGATGCGAAGGCTAATGCCTGTTGCCGGAATTTTCTTTTTGTGAAGCGAGTGGCCTAAGTATATTAGAATTGTCTGGATTTTCATGGCCAGTGTTGTCAACTTTGGAACTTGCTTTTCTTTTCGACTCTAGGTACGTCGGTTTCCTGCATAGTTGGTGCTTTCTTGTTTTGTTCATTCTAATATGCACAGCTCGTGATCAAATGTGGCGCATTATGGCCAACTCCGTCTTTTCCGTATTTTTCGTGGTTCTGCTTTTCACTGATTTCTTTTGTTAGATTGTACCACTGATTATACACGTCATATCTTATGTTCTACATGACAGGTTGAGACTGAATATTGCACTCACTTCATATAGTGCTCTTTGCAAAACATGTACATTTCACTGCAGTTGGCAACACTGTTAACCCCACTGATGGCTTTCATTTGTTCCCTATTGTGGCAAGTCTCTATACATCACTTGTCAGCATTGTATTTTGCCGTGCCCCCCTTTTTTGCGGAATATGCACTTTCCCCCCTTTGTTTGACCTTGCTGTTTCCCGAACTTCCACCCCTTATATTTCTTGAACTTATTGCTATGGGCAGCTAATATTTTGGGAATGCTCATCTCTATTACAGCTCTTTCAATTAGCATAGGTCACATCTTTCACTGTAACTATCATTTTCGGAAGGTTTCCTTGTGAGATATCACCAGACTAATCGAAGTAAGAAGGAAAGGATGAAAACTAATAACACTGAAGAACATTATTTATTATAGAAGATCAGAGAGTAGCAAAACCGGCGATATTGAATTTGTCAGCACGAAAAACCGAAGAAAGACAGATAGTGCTTCTAGTCGGATAATAGGGATTGTTATATGAACTTTCTCACATGTCAGATATGAATTAGAAGCAACTCGAGCATGTGCTTCCACAGCAAGGATTCAGAAAGGAAAGTGGAGAATTATATGAAGAAAATACAGTTTACTAAAAGACAAAACAATTATATAAAACTTGCCCTGGAAGAATTCAACATAAGAATCAGGTGACTGTAGCCAAATGAAAAGCTAATACAAAACTTCGGATACGGAGAGCGAGGCAAACATTGAATCATTTAGTTGAATTTCCTGAAGCCGAGATAAAGTTGTAAACAGAAGATTTCTAATTAAAGATTGTAATGTTTTGAATAGGGAGTAACCAGAAGAAAGAAATGCTGTAGGGCTACAAAACAGTGTCGAAAGGAAGATTCTTTAAGAGCATATTATTGTATTTTAAATGGAACTATAGAACACTTTCATTCAATATAGGAGTATTTGGACACTTCAGAAGCCAGTAAGGTGCTCATAACAATTTTGATGAATGCGTCTACAAGTACAACTATTTTCCAAAAATTAAGCATGAGAGTCATAGATAAAGCACATCGTCTGATAAAGGAAAGAATAGACCTTAAGATTAACAATGAAAATCCGGTAACTAAAATAGAATGTGTAGAAATATGCAAGACGATAGAAAATCCGAGGCAATCATTAAAAGCCGTGATGAAATATTGTAAAGATTATCCGCAGCTATTTATATAAAAATTATGGACCACAAGTAAAGCAAAGTGAAGATTAAAAAGAAACAGACATCTCCTTTCCGTGCTGTAAGGGATTAGGATTAGGAATTATATTTCTGATTTTTCAGCATCTAAAGCCATTTTTGTTCGTCAAGTATGAGAGTTACCCGGGAGGAAGTGCGAAAGGAAGGAAGGAAGCAGCCTGGGACTTACATTAGGTACCATCTCAACATTTGCCTGGTGTGAATGAGGGATACCCGGGAAAAACCTCTCACGATAGCTAGCCTGAAAAGGCTTCTACACATTTCCGACCGAGTGTCCCTACTGCGAATCCAACTCGGTACTGCTAGCACCAAAGGGGAGAGAGTTAGTGACACCGCTATACGGGCCCACGAAAAGTAGTTGCCTATCTTATAAGGAACATGAAACGAGAAGTACCAGAAAAAGATGTGGGCATACAGACCAAAGGAAATAGGTAAAGAAGCGAGAAGATCTGGCATATCACACCATTCAGATGTAGAGTTCTCGGAAAAAGGAGAAATGCTGTCTATATTGCTGTGTAAAACGGACACAAAGTGCTCGATGTAATTAGAGGCATAGAAAATTAGATGCAATTAGAAAAAAGACGTTGACAACTAGAAGTAGTCAGTTGGATTTAGGCACGGATAAAATGCAATTTATCACATTTTGATAGCGAGACAGCCAAAACAAAGCCCTAAGGCTCGGATTTCAATGACATGACACATTTTTTTTTATCCTGGCTTCTTTTACATCTCTAATTAAATATGAACACATTTTTTACTTTTGTGAACACGAAAATACGTATTTTATTGGTCATATAAATGCACATTTAAACCATATTTTAGCTTGCAATAATATTTTAGGTTCATTTCACATATTGCTCATAAACATATTTGCCAGTATTGGCAACGAGGGATACCCAGGAATACTTGTTTCTTAGAAATATTGATCGTATGTAACAGTATTTGAAGAAATATTGTACAGTGTGAGGGGGATCAAAGTTGTTGAGCTCATATAACATCAATCACTTTGATGAGAGAAAGAGCTACATTACAGTGTTTGTCCGTGTTTCATTCTGTCTCCTCACCTGCGAAGATACCTGAAGTCTGATTTCTTTGTTGCATATTGGTAGAAAATATTCCTGTCCACTACTGTGACAAAATTGGTAATACATATTGAGTGCGATACGACCCCGGGGAGAATAAAACCCGTCTTTCTTTTCTTTTACACTGGGTGTACGGATATTTTTTGAGCATTTGACATTTCTTGAATAGATAGAACCCAGGCTCAATGAGTATAGTTTCGAGATGTCTGAGGAGACTCATATTATCCATTAGAGTACTATTGAATCACTGATTGGAAAAAGGGAATAAGTGCATCAGACCTAAGTTTTCAAAAACGCTAAAAAAAAAAAAAAAAAACCTTCCCAAAGCGTTGTTTCTGTTTGTTGCAAAAAGTGTGTAATTGATTACTTATAGCAAAAGAACTAACAAACACTAAGACAAGAAGAAGAATCTTGTATTGCAGCACTGTAATTGGTTAGATAAGCTTTAAAACGGAAAAAAATATTCCCTTTTTCCAATCAATTAGAGTTGGACGCAATTTTAATTGTGTGTAGGGTATGTAATCTGCAGTTTATGATAGAAAGCTATGAAAATGTACATGCTGAATAGAATGTTGTATGTTAATCTTGGATATATGTATCCGAACTATCACGAATGTTAGGCTTCTAACACTTTTGTCACCGTTCATTTTTTATTTTATTTTTTATTTTATTTTATTTTATTTATGTATTTATTTTTTTTTTTTTTTTGCACATCACATGTTATTCGTACAGCAAGAAAAGTAATACAATAGACAGCTGAACAAAATACGTAGCAAAATACGTTGTCACAAAAAATGGCTTTACATAGGGTCCTATCCGTGTGCATCTTCGTCTTCTACAGTTTCTTGGTCAGTGGTTTTCCATGAACAAATCATCCTATAAAACTGTTTGTATTGGTCAGGTATGTATTTGATGATTTGTGAAGAATCGTTGATCTTTTCCTGATTGATAGAGACTTGCCAATCGTGTACCTTTGAAGTTGGCAGTGGAACGTTTGTGACATTACTTTTGAGTAATCGAAAATATCAGTTCTTAGTCCATTGATAAACTTATGATCTTACACATAAACTGGAGATTCTGCTTTGTAAACAGTGTCTCTATTTACTTGGAATTTCACTGTTTTGTCCACAATGCTACCTGAAGGTTTCTTGTAAAACGGTTGCCATCCATGTTTAAAATCTAAGATTTCTTCATTGACAACTTCGTAAACCTGAAATGGAGAATTAGTATTTCTTGCATTCGCAATCATGTGGTTATACTGTGCTGGTAAATAAATACGATTGTGTCGTTTGAGTTCTGGTTTGATTACAGCAAAATTTCGGTCACATGGTAAAAACTGAGACCTCTGACAGGCAAATATTGCTGTATAGTGCTGAACCGTTATGACACGATCAGGCTGAAAAGCATTCATGTCATTGAACGATTGCAGTTTTGACCACCACTTGTATCACTGAAAACACGTAAATATGTAACTCATTGGGGCAAAATGTTCTCTATAGATTGTGCAATGCGAAAAGAAGACGAAGTAGTATCGTAACGACAGCACAGGGCTCTGGTGGTTGTCTACTTACACACAGTCTCACAGTTGTGGTGGTGTCCTGTAGTCAGGGGCGCCGGAACCGGGGGGGCAAGGGGGGCAGTTGCCCCTCCTGAAATTTTCAGAGGGGGCAAGATACTCCTTTTGCCCCCTCACTTTCAGACTAGAAACATCACACAACACTGATTATAAGAACTAAATTTTGCTTTTTATGGTAATGTGAAAAAATTATCTATTCCAGATTCATCTTTCTCTTTAAAACAAGGGACCGGGCGCTTTTTCTTCCTCCATGTTAGAAAGAGTTAGGAAAAAGAATTGAAAATTCTCTTTATTTCCACTGGTGTACATTCTCAAAACACTGTAAATTCTTTAAAAATTGTTGATTAAGTAATCGTAAGTCTACAATATGAAACGAATCGTCGAGCGAGATTTTAAAGTTTGAAAAATATAACAGTTTAAATCAGTAACAGGACATTAAGGACCTAAATACATTTTCCACAATGTTAAATTAATGTTCTTACAAACAATATGCAGAGTGCAGTAAGTTTTATAGTGAGGAGGAAAAATGTATAAAGTAGGATTAATAATTAAGAGCACATGAAAAATGCGAACTCCATTGTCGTTCCGTTCGTTTAATCCTTTCACTACCATTTTTTTTCGGAGTGAGAAACATTAATATATGGCTACTTTAAGTTGTTTTCAAACATATATATATATAAAACATTTTCCACCGTTTCGTTTTTCGACGTGGAAAGGGCGAGACATTATGTATCCCAATGATATTTTTACGTGGGACCTATATGTACCAGTGGTTGTGACATGAATGATCATCTTGTATTTTCAATTATGATACGTACATTGTCAAAAAAAAAAAGTCGTATTTATGATTATAAATACTTTACATTTCGGCATCCTTTCCCAAATGACAGCACATGCAACCACTGCTTTATCACTAGCACATTGTTCCTCACTTTCATTGTTCACGTTCACTTCCACTACTGTCTATTTGATAATGTTCATAACAATTCTGTGAACCATTTGCAGGCTTCTCTTTACTACTGGAACATCTATTCATAGCAATAACATGCAGTAAATTACCACGGGTCCTCTGAGAATGTATCGTGGGACACATATGTCCCAGTGGTAGTGAAAGGGTTAAGATACGAGTGCAGAAACAGAACACCTGTTTCAGCTGTCCTTTCAGACCAAGTTCGTAAACAAGAATAAGGAAGACAGTCACTGCTTATAATAACTAGTAGTCTTAGATATTTAGCTCGGAGTGGTCAAGCAATCAGTGGACATTTTGCATAGTACGGATAATTTGATGTCGCTCCTGGCTGAAAGAAAAATGGATGTGCCCGTTCTCAATCAATGGATTAGTCGACGGGATAACTGGCTTAGTGCTGATTAAAAGAATGAAATTTTAAAGATTATGGGACATGCAATATAGAGAGACTTGGTAGCAGAAGTTAAAGAGTCTCCATTTTATGCAATCATAGCCGACTCCACGACTGATATTTCAAAGAAAGAACAGTTGTCTCTGTGTGCGCTGTATTGACTCTGATTCATCAAACCCAACAAAATATTTATGGGAATGATAACCACACATGACACAAACAAAATTCACGATCAAAGATATTCTAACGAAACTTGACCTGAATGCAGAAAATATATGCGAATAGTGTCATGATGGTGCAGCTATTATGTCAGGACGAGTGAATGGTGTGCAGAAGATAATTTCGACTCAACATCCGAAAGCTGTATACATTCATTGCAACAATCATGCATTAGATATCCATTGCAGGAAGTAACACGAAAATGCGAATCTTTGTGACGTACGGTCTATAGTGAAAGACGTTTGAAGCATCAACCTGGATTCTGCAAAACGATAGACAACATACGCCGACATTGTTCTTGAACCCTGTAAAACTATCAACGAAAGTAATCCTAAACATTTGCTGCCTCTGTCCTACTCGCTGGTGTGTTAGGCAAAAATCTCTAAGCAGATTTCAATCTACTACAAACGAATTCAAATCACGTTGGAAAAGTGGTTCAAATGATGATAAAAAAGTAATTCTAAAAGGGTATTTGAAAAGAATGAACAAATTCGGAATGATATTTTTTCTGATAGTCATTATACGTGCTTTTGTACCTTGTGGACAACTGGCAAAAGTGTTTAAAAATTCTGAAGCTTCTGCTTCTGGAGCTAAAAGATCAGCAGCAATTCTATCTAGAGGATACTCTGACAAACCTACGAACGGACAGTGCATTTGAAAACATCTATAAGGAAGCAAAGGAAAATGCAAACATATTATACTTAAAGTTGCCCCCTTCATCAAGATCAAACAGAACACCAATTAGGTTGGAGCAGACTGATACTCCTTCTATAACACGTACCCTAGAACCTGTATCAGATCTTCCAAAAATGTACTTCGAAATCATTGACTATTTGTTGAATGAAGTGCAGCGTCGTTTCAATGAGCCAAGCCTCAAACAACTCATAAAACTCTAGAAGATACTTTGTGAAGGAGCTATATGTGCTGGTGGGCCTCTCTCAAGAGATTATTTGAAGCAGGAATTGGAAGTTCATGCGTCGGATTTTAACCTGGATAGATTATGAGCTCAGCTCAGGCTGCTTCCACCTACTTTGACGACTACTGAGTCGCTGACGACCACCAGAATATTAAAAACTATTAGTGCTGAAACGCCAACTGTTCGCAGTCTTCTCGATCAAGTTGTTCGTCTAGGGACTTTCGTTCTCACAATGCTAGCTTCTTGAGCATTTGCGAAAGATCATTCAGCTATTTGCGTCGTCTAAAGACATATTTGAGGACGTCCATGACGCAGGAAAGATTGGCTCATCTGCTGTTGTTGCATACGTGTAGCGACCAGACTTAGATTTAAACACCATTGCAAGAGAATTAATATCAAAGACAAGCGAAAGAAAAGATACTTTTGGTTAATTTTGAAAAGAAATAATGTAGAATTACGTAAGTGAAAATGTTATGCGTTATATAACCAATTATTTAAATTACAAAATAGCACTTAAAATTCAATATAAACTGAATTATTCCTTATTAATTGTGTCGTACTTTATTAGTGTGAAGTGAAGTAAATATAATGAGATTGGGAAGATTAGGTGAATGTAATAACAAACTGGATATACTGAAGTAAGTGTAGTAAAAAACACAAATAACTCTGGATAATTAGTGTAACTGAATTTTCTATATAAATTTTATTAAGTCTTTAGTGAAATTTCCATTTTTCCATTTCTGGTACGAAGTAGGTAGAAAATTTTTTTTTCTTATTTTTTACTTGATTATGTAGATTGTTTTATAATGTTCAAGCTACTTTCTACTACAAAGTGCTACAAAGTTTGTAGTTCTAAATAGCAGTTTCTAATATTACAGTGTACTGCAACACTAGAACAGGATTTAAAAAATATATAATTTTAATTTCCTCGTTTCCAAGTGATTTAAATAACTTTAAGATTCTTTAATAGTGTCCGTGTGACCATGTCCAATACAGTTAAATATATATATACCAGTATATAAAATGGTAAAAAATTGTACTGACAAATAGTCATTGTGAGCAGTACAAATTTTACAATTTTATGTTTTTAATTCTGATTTCAGTGGTTGAAAATTTCTGCACCAGACCAAAATCCAGCACAAAACTGACACGGGATTAATTAATCTAAAGATGTAAACTAAGATGCCTCTCATAGATGGAAATTTCACTCTCATGAAACTGATTACAGCTTCATTATATTATTATTATTATTATTATTATTATTATTATTATTATTATTATTATTATTATTATTATTATTAACCAATCAAATCAAATTATTGTTACAGTACAAACATATATTCAGTATTATCTTACCTATGTTACATTCCCGTGTCTATTTTCAGGACAACAGTTTGCCCCCCCAGGTGAAAAATACTTCCGACGCCACTGCCTGTAGTGACTGGAAGAAGGGAATAAGAAACGTAGTTCTTGTCTTGTCTTCTACATTGGTCATATAGAGTTGCCCAAACATTCCTATTTTCTACTCAACGATGTAACTATCTTAAAGGAACACATCTGCTATCTCAGGTTAAAATCGCAAAAAATTGTACTTATTCCCTTTTTCCAATCAGAGGTTCTATTATACTATTGAATAAAAATGTATATCCCTTGATGCGCCTTTGTTTTTTAGTTCATATTCTGCCATTTTTAGAATATAAATGCATACCTATTTTGAAAAACTTTACGTCATAGATATTCCAACCCTACAAAAGTCAAACAATTCTGTAACGGCCCAAAATGGAACCCGTTACATTTTCTCGCACTTGTTCGAATTTAGCTCTTATGTATGAGTATGTTTACTGCTGTTATGTTCCTATTGTTAATTCAAGATCATGTCCTAATCACTTTATCCTTCGGGCTCTCACGTGTAGTGATATCGTACAGCCACCAGCAAAAGTATATCTCCCTTGAGTGCTCTCAATCCATTATTTGGGGTCTACATCATTTGCAGTTTGTAAAACGCCTGGACAAATGCAACCCAACTTACATGTAACTTTTTTCGGCACTGACAGCAGTTGGTAGTACTGAGTCAGGTCTTTACGCAAGTAAAATTGTGAGTAGATGACGCAAGTAACTAATTCTCCATTCTGATATGAATCTCTACGATTCGGTATGTGTTATCACTGAACACCATATATTCAGCTCAGTATTGCTGTGTATGTAAGGAATGTTTTTAATATACATTGCATGTTCAAAAGAATAAAAACACTGATTACGCATGAATCAGAAAACGCTTCAAAGTAAACGAAAATATCAAATCTAGAACAACTACTGGAAATTAAGTTCGTAAATCATTGTCTCCATTGACAGAGTTTCTCCAATTATTCTCATTCCAACATCTTTTTCTTTCTAGAGATCTTGCTCGTCATATTGAGTATGCATTAAAATTGAAGCATTTGATAAAGTTAGAACCTGGTTGGGATTTGAACTCGGGTCTATCGAATAGAAGTTCAATGCGCAAATCACTTACCTACTTACTTATTTTTTTTATTGTTCATGTGTTTGTCATTATACACATAGGTGTACAGGAAACGGACTTACTCCGGACTTACTCAATAGTTCTTACATACAAAAAATATAACCGAAATTGACAATAATAGCCAAAACTAAAGTAAAAACGAAAGAATAAATATATAAATGGTACCTGTTCTCATCGCCTTTTTTGTATAATTACAAGAAAGAAAGAGCTTATTGCAACACCACTTCTAAAACAGACTGGAATATTGCCTCTCCAACTCGGGGAAAGAACTTACGCGAGTACATTTCTAAAAATTCCAAGTAGGTGCGAACATCCAGCAAAGGCACATGGAGATGGACGTAGACAATTGTACACGCCACAAGAGAAAGAGCAGCTTGGTGTTTTGTCTGTGGGAAATAACGAAAATCCTGGGGAAAATGACACTCTGAACTGGTGTAGAGGTCGTCGACAAATTTGTCCTATGATGGGCGTAATACAGTTCCAGATTGCTGGAGCACCCACACGCTGATTGTAGCGATGGGCCAGCATATCCTCTTTGGCAGACCGAGAACACAGCGTGTTTTTCTGCACGATTAAGCTCAAATATGCGAGCGCTCGTAGAGACCAACTGATGAACCACTTGAAGCTATTCAACCTGATATATAAAGGTAATACCGGGGTGGAGATATTCGTCCATACCTAGGACCACATAGTCTGAGGGTATCGTTGAGGAATTCGGAGAATAATATGATCGTAAGTCAAAGAGAGAAGGAGCTGTACAAGGTACGTGAAGTGTGGCCCGTATGGACAAAAAACCACACAGGCATATGTCGAGTAACGTATTCATGAAGTAATGTGCTCTGAGCAACAACCAGCAAAGTTAATAAACGGGGGGCTCACAGGGTATTCACAACTTGGCCAGAAAAGTAGTATTATTGGTGTGTAAAGGATTCGTTAGTAGCAACTCCAGTATAGAAATCGAACATAAACAAGGTTTGTCATTTCACTCTGACAAGGGAACATCTTATATTGATAGTAGCATTGCCCAATCAAGGAATGCGCAATCGACAGAGAAGTGAACAAAAGTAAGAAATCCAAAGTTTTACGGGCCGACACTCAGAAACACAGGAGATACAGAAGAAAGAAGGAAAATCATGTGAAGATAGCAATGCAAAAAGAAACATTGACACAGAAAGGACTTCAAACTGATTAAAGTAATCAAAATGACATTTACACAATAGTATAGTAAGCAAACATTGTACCTACAGACATGCTCAATAACATTTTATGTAGTGCAGTGTTGCCAACTGAACACAAAATGAAGTTTTGTTATTACATTTGAATTGTAAAAGTGTGAAATTTGTTGAAGACATTTCACAACTACTTTTTCCCTCTTAATTAACAGCGATGTCTTAGAGTTGTGGGATAAGCGTTGGTATCATATCCCATTGGTCCTAGTTTCGATTCCCGCTGAGTAATTAAAGGAAACTTCCATCATTTGTAGTATTGAAACTTCCAATGTAAGATAACATGGAAAATATTTAATTTCTCTCGGTCTTAGTGTTGAGACGACTTTCTTTAGTGCACTCGCAATAGAAAAATGAACTACCAAACATAACTACAAGATGGCGTTAGTAATATCAACCTTGAATCGTACTGTCTGAGAACGTAACGTATTTAGCTAACAATTGATGAATACGTAAAGCATATCGTTAGTATAGGTCAAAAATACGACTGACCAAAAACAAAGGTTATTGTTTCCCAGCAGTTGTTTATAAGTTCCTACTAATTTTTCTACTACTATTACTGATAGAAATAATAATGTTTAAGCAATTCGCCACTTCAAATTATTTCTATATCAATAAAAATAGTTGAAATTCAATCAGAAACTTTAAAAAAATAATATAACCAAGCCTGGACTTTCCAATAACAATAATAATGAAAATAATAAATGATTAACAGAATTACAACACCAATCACGTAAACAATATGTTCCAATAAAGAAAAAATAATTGCCATGACGGGATTCGAACCTGGGTCTCTGCCATAGGAGTTTCATGCTTAATCACTCTACTACAAATTCATCATACAAAAATATGAAAATAAACAAGTAGTTACGGAAGATAAAACTAAAACTTTATATTTCTATACGTGTTGATATAATTCAAAAAATGCGAAAATAATGTCTGCCGTTTGGAAGTTAGAAGTTAAGGCGAGGAGAAATTGTAATGTAAATCGGGACCATCGCTGAAAACAACGAGGTAGCTTCAACCAGTGTTTCTTTCAGAAAAATGTTTCCGGGGACACTTAGTATTCGGAAGTGAGTTGAGTGATTTTGAGTTTAACGTCCCTTTAAGCAGCGAGGATATATGAAACAGGACCTACTGATTAATGTGGAATCCGAACCAGATGAGCTCCCAGCGGGATCAAACTTGGGTCTCCCACGCCAAAGTATTCGGAGGATCACGTCTTATTTTTACACGGTGCTATTCTACTGATTATTTTCGTATTGTAGAAGTATTATTTTCGTCTCCTCTGGGGGGCGCTCTCAGTGCTCCAGATGGCAATTTTTCCCCTAAAACATGTCTGGAAAAAACACTGGCCTCAACTTGAAGAACGTTTCGTAATATTTTCCTCATTGACGAAGGTGTATATAATTTGTTTTTGAGTTAAAGAAGGAAATCTCGAGTAAGTCATTGTGACACTCACATAAGAAACGTCTTTTTACACGAGCGTTAGTTACTTGTGTATAGTCTTACATAAAACTATTTTAATTAGCTAATAGTTTGGGTCGCAGATGAATTGAAGCGGTAGGTAAGTGGTTAACGCAGTGACCTTCTTTTCAGCAGACTCGGGTTCAAATCCCACCAGTCTTAAACTTTTTTCAAATGTTTCAATTTCAATTTCAATGCATACTCAGTATGACAAACAAGATCTCCCCAGAAAGAAAAAGATTTTCGAATGAGAAGATTGAAGGTCTGTCAATGGAGACAATGATTTACGAACTCATTTCCAGCAGTTGTTGTAGGTCTGATATTTACATCTACTCTCAAGCATTTTCTGATTCATGCGTGATCATTATTTTTATTGCTCTGAACATACAGTATATAATGAAATAATACATCACATACACGATAATATTAAGTTTAATATATGGTGTTCATTGGACAACACGCTCCGAACCATAGAGATTCATCTCAGAATGGAGAACTATTTCGTTAGTCATCTACTTTACAATTGAAGATTTTGGAGCAAAAGCACGTCAAGTCCAAAAAGTGAAAGTGTAAAGGAGATAACTTCACAAGGGTTTCTCGTCATCCGAATTTCTTCAAACTTGGCACATATATACTAGACCGAAAACAAATCGACACGTATTTTTCTGTTTTTTTTTTTTTTTTTTCAGAAAATAGGTAAAGGGGAGCAAAGGGCCCTTTTCAGAAAAGAGCCACCATGACTAAAAGAACCACATTAAAGAAAAGAAACTCTGCCGATGCAAAGATGACTTCAATGCGGGAAATACGGGTTTTGTAGCTTTTGCGAGAAAAGAGTTTCAGGGGGCAAAATCACCCTTCGAAATGACAAAGGGCCCCGCAAAATCCTTACGGAAATTAGATTTCGGTGGAATTGCTTGAAATCGTGATTTGTTATAGATATTGTGTACATGAGAAAAAGTCTCAGTGGGAACAACCAAAAATCACTGACCGTTTGACCACTTAGGGACCACGTTTTTTTGGCAACAACAGAAGGTAAGTATTCCGGATTTAAGTGGAATTGGTTGAAACTGTGATATATTATAGATATTGTGATCCTGAGAAAAAGTCTCAATGGACACAACCACCAATCACAGACCATTTGACAACTACGGGACCACATTTCTTAAAACAGCAGAAGGTAAGCATATTCTGGAATTTTGGTGGAATTGTATGAAGCCATGAAAAAGTCCTATCCCACAACCAGAAAAGGGATGGGGAGAGTAGCGGCTAACATCATTTAAGCATAGACAACATTCCGATTTTCATCTTGAGGGACAAAGGAAAATCCCAGAAAGCCCTAGATAATTTTCCTCAGGATCATGACATCTACAACATATCACAGTTTCATTCATTTACACCGTAATCAAAAATATCGTTATACCGTGCTGTTTTCAAAAATCTGGACCTGTAGTGGCCATACAGTCAACAATTGATGGTTGTGTCCATTAAGACTTTCCTCACGATGAGGAGATCTACAACATATCACAAATTTACTGATTCTTACAGAAATCCAGAACATCGTCATACTTCGCTGTTTTCAAGAAAGTAACCCTGCGGTGACAAAACTTAGAAATTTGTGGTTGTGTCCATTGAGACTTTTCTCAGATATCATAGTTATTTATAGTCTGATTTGGTATAGAGATCATAAATGCATTTAGTGCATAGAGCAGACTGCACTGATTTTTCAAACAATAGTTATTTTTACTAATGAGAAATTATATTAATTTGAATGAAGATAGGTTACGCGTGTATTTTTATTAGATTTTCTTTTATAGAAATCCAAGAGAAATTGGAAAGATTTGAAACCCATCTTCCCTTCGCATTTAAACAGAAATATGCATTTTATTTAACTTTGATCTAACAGCTGAAGTAGCATTTCAAACTTCATTCTAGGAGGCACGATAGTTCAGTGGTAGAGAGTTTACGTCTTGTCTGTGAGGTCCCTGGTTCGATTTCCCACTAATTAAGTTTGTGGCGGTCAACATCGTGGCCGTCGGTTTTCTCGAGGCACTCAAATTTCCTCCCAATTTCCACAAATTCTTCAATCATTATTCACTTGTTATAACCATTCTCTCTCTAAGCCAAAATGACTGAAATATTTCATTTCAATTCAAACTATATTCTTCTCTTATATTAAAAATGTTAAGTTTCGTTGGCTCTGGCAATAATTCGTGATCCCATCTTCTCAACCATTTTTCTAACGCGTTTCTAGATCCACAGTTCCTTAATTTCAACTCACTATATCACATATTATCAACTGTTACGGTGCTCATCTCACTGAATAGATAGAACTTTGATCCGAATACTGGAATCTTCCGAGTTAATATAAGCAACATAACAAATTTTAGATGTCAACCGCTTCGAGACTTGTGTCATTTATAAGAAGTTCATTAGTTTTCGATGGAATAACAGATGCAAAAAAAAAAAAAAAAAAAAAAAAAAATGAAATGAAATGAAATCTTTAAGTTTACCGTCCCACGGTTATGCCGGTTAGGCTAGTGGAGACGGTGATAATGATAAATGAGTGAAATGGAGAAAGTGGGAGGAAACGGGAGAACCCCGAGAAAACCCACGAGCACGATGTTTGTCCACCACAAAGTCCACACGGCGCGAGCTGGGATCGAACCAGGGATCCCAAGCACCGGAGGTGAACGCTCTACCACTAAGCCACCGCGCCCCCGGAATAACAGATGCGTTCAACATATATATCCACATTGACTGAATTTCCTTACTGTGTTGTCGATATACAACAAATCTTTGTTTCATGATTTTTGTCGATACTTTTGGTTTTCAGCGAGCAATTACGTCGAAACAAGATTTTTTTTTTTTTTGTTATGCACATTTCCAATTAGATATTGAAGATGATTACCGTTTGGTGTTAACCAAGACGATTTGTTTTTCTCTCCATTTTCCTCTAGGAAATTGCAGTAATCGGAATATCAAAATAATTATGCCATGTTAACCAAATACCGAGTTGCTTTCTGTTGACCTTTTTAGTACAACACCTGGCTTTCTTTGCCCGAAAGCGTCATTTTCATGCATAAATACATATTTTTCTTTATTTCTAAGAACCGAAAAAAAAATTGAACTTAATGCAAAGAAGATGATTATATGTGGTCACTCAATTTTCACCATGTGCTCGCGTAAACTGTTGATCTTCCTTAAATTTAAGGTGAGTACTTGAGTTGTTGAGTTGATTTTCAGTTTAACGTCCCATTCTTCAGCGAGGCTATATGAGATGTAGACCTAATGATTAATGTGGAATCCGAATCACATGAGCTCCTACCAAGAATCGAAACCGTGAGAACTTGAGTATGCATTGGAATATAAAAATATGAAGTGAACTGATGGGTACACATATATACTGCCATATACCCTCAATTACATTCCTGTTCCTGATAAAATATTTCTTCATTACCTCACTCGGAGAGTTAAATGCAATTTTAATTCTAAAATCTCAATTTTCAGTTTTCTGTAGGTCCAAGGCGCCTTCCACCCATCTCTCAGGCTCTTACTTCATTTAACAGTAACAAAGAGACATTCCTTCACTAAATAACTTGGCGAGTTAAACGCAATTTTTAAGTTTAACATCTTGATTTTCAGCATTCTTGGGAGTCCTAGAATTCTCCAGTCTCTCCCACGAAACATCACCTCACCTAAGACCAATGAAGAGTACATTAATAATTCCGTTTGATTTACAGAGCATTAAGCTAATATCCTTAGAACATCGACAGTTAAACCATTAACCAACGAACATCAATAATATACTATACACACACTCTCTCTTTTTTACACTATATACTTCTATGATTAAACATAACGCTACATACGCTCTCAGGGCTGACAGATAGGATTGTTGCAATCTTACTCAACCGTTTTGCATATTTCATACTTAATTTTACAAACTCTAGAGATTATTTAAATGAGAGTATGATATCAATTAAATGGATATAAAGATGAGGAATATATTCCAAGATGAAGAAGAAAAGAAGAGGCTTAAACCTTCCGGTTCAATACCACCAAGGATTTATGGCCTTCCGAAGATACACAAGAAAGAAGTTCCATTACGACCCATAGTTAACACCATAGGAGGCCCCACGTACAACCTGGCCAAGAAATTAACAGGACTGCTACAGCCACTAACAGGAGAGTGTACACACCATATCAGGAACTCCGGCCATTTCGTACAGCTACTACACAGCATCAAGACAAACGCAGATGACATACTAGTCAGCTTTGATGTGGTTTCTCTCTTTACGAGGGTACCACTAGAAGATTCTATTAAACTCCTGGAATCGCACTTCAGCAAGGATATAGTACATCTCTTCAGACACACCCTAACGTCTACCTACTTCAGTTACCAAGACAATTTCTTTGAACAAAGCGATGGTGTGGCAATGGGCTCTCCTCTCTCTCCAGTAATAGCGAACTTCTATATGGAGTATTTTGAACACAAAGCGCTAGAAACAGCAACATACAAACCTACAGTATTCTACAGATATGTAGACGACACATTCGTCATATGGCCCCATGGCAGACAGAAACTCGACGAATTCCTGCAGCATCTGAATTCTATACACCGCAACATCCAGTTCACAATGGAAACAGAAACAGAAGGAAGACTCCTGTTCCTGGACGTACTCGTATACAAGAAACCAGATGGAAGTCTAGGCCATTCAATCTACAGGAAACCCACGCACACTGATCTCTACCTCGATGCGACAAGTTTTCATCATCCTGCACAGAAGATGGGGGTGTTAAATACTCTAATACACAGAGCTTATCAAATATCAGATCCAGATAATATAAACACGGAACTGTCTCACCTGGAAACGGTATTCAAATTCAATGGTTATTCGTCGAAACAGATCAAGACAGCCATGAGAAAATACAGTAGCAGAAGTTGCACCACAAAAGAGGACAACACGGCAGACAAGGAAAATATTGCAGTTATTCCATATATGGGAAAAACCTCCAACCAACTAGCAAGACTATTGAAGAAATTCAACATCAAGACTGTACACTGCCCTCCACCGAAAATCAGAAGTTTACTACCAACTGCAAAAGACTCATTGGGATTAAAGACACCAGGCATCTATAGGATCACCTGTGAACGTAACGCCACTTACATAGGTGAAACGGGTAGGAACATTGAAGACAGACTGAAAGAACACCAGCGACACACCAGACTTAAACAACCTGAAAAATCTGCAATAGTCGAACACTGCATACAATACAATCATACGGCCATGTGGGACCAAATTGAAGTACTAAAGAAAAGCAAACAGATCTGGGACAGGAAAATACATGAATCTCTATTCATCCGTACATACAAGCCATCCATCAACAGAGACGAAGGTTATCATGTACCTGACATCTGGATTCAGCTTCTCAGTACGAAAAGAACCATCAGCCAATCAGAGAGCAGTTTCCACCAGCAAAATCAGAGCACGCCATTGGCCAACAAGAACAACCAATAGAAACACAGCGATTCTTAAAGACAACAATATAAATTGTACGACCAGCACACTCCAACACATAGCTCTGAAGATGTTGCCGCTGTATGGTAACGAAAGCTCAGCACAGCAACACTCACTCTGGCAGCAATCCCGAGAACATTGGATTAACCTCTACGGTCCCCCAGTGCTCATTTGAGTACATTCATTTTAATATTACGTAAATATATGTCGTTTCATTTCAATTGCACCTTTACACGTTTTGCTACTCAAGTATTCATTCGAGAACACATTTTGTGCACTCTGGGACCATCAGATAGCAGCATTGAGTGTACTATACAGTGTACTAACTAGAAAATATTCAGAAATAATTTTTGGTGCAGTAAAAAAAATCGGGTCTGTAGAGGTTAATATATTCTAAGGTTTGTCGCTTTTCTACTTCCTATAATAATTACACTTTATTCAAAGCATGTCGTCTTTGTGCTCTAGACTTTCACTTATGCAAGTTTAACTTTCCTTTATTTCCTGTGAACTTCGCACCCACTCAAATTTCTCTTTTACACTCCTAAAAAAATTAGGATTAACTTCTGCATCTGTAGATCTGATCCTTAGGTCACACTATGTACGAAAAGTTTGCATAAAAGACATTAAAAATCTTGGTTTACGCACGGGACTCCAGTTATTTGCCATTTTCAGAAACACAATTTCTTTTTATTTTTATGTTTTTCAAGTTTGCTCTTATCGTCCTTTTAAACGCTGGACGTTCAGACCATATTAAACAGTTTCTCTTCAAATGTGATTTAACAAATAAAACACAAAATCTATATTTACCTATTTACAATTTATTTACATATAATGGAAATATGTACAACTTAATATATTTACATGTGTACAAGTGTATTTACGTATAATACAAATATTTACAATCACTTTATACATATAATACAGTTAATATTTACACCTTATATATTTACATATGTACAAGTGTATTTACTTCTATTTACATGCAATGAAAATATTTACAAGGTTATAGATATTTACATAAAACTTATTTACATATGATACACATATTTACAATCACTTTATATATATATATATATATAATACAATTAATATTTACATAATTACATACTATATACATTATTTACAAAAATTTCAGATTTAGTGAAGTCCCCTCCTCTATTCTCAGACTGCTCCTTACTGGGGTGAATGAGACATGTACTACAGGCTTGCACCTCCTGTTCGCTCTGCTTCGAAATTACATCTTATAATCTATAAGCGTGGTTTGCCGTGGTGGCCCATTGCGTCCTCCTCCCCTCCCCTGGGACCACACCTCATCTGGATATGTAAGATAAGTTCACCGGGCACTTGAAGTCTTCACACGTTGCGCTATTTGCTTCTATATCTGAGATGGAACCGTGATTTGCTGTTTCTTGTCCGGGATGTTCTCCCTTCTTCCAGGATCACTTCTCACCTGGGTATAATTCTGTTTGTAATACAGGTTCTTAAAGTATTCAGTTTCAGTGACTAATGCTCCTCTCCTTCGAAATTATGTCTTGTAGTTTGCTAACTTGCTTTGCTGTAGTGGTCCAGGGCATCCTCCTCCCCTCCCCTGGAACCACACCTCACCTAGGTATGTGAGGTAACCTCGTCAGGCATTTGAAGTCTTCACATGTTGCGATATCTGCTTTTATATCTTGTGAGAGGGAAACCTGATTTGCTTTTTTTGTAGTCCGGGGCTTCCTCTTCCTTTCTTTTGGTATTACTTCTCACCTTGGTATATTCTGTATGTTGTAGAGGTTCTTAAAATTTTCAGTTTTTGTGTCTCCAACTTTCTGTCCTTCGAAATTACATCTTGTAAACTGTAAACTTGGTTTGCTGTTGTGATTCAGGGCGTCCTTATCCAATCTCCAGAACTACTCTTTCCTAGGTTAAACATAGAATATAGTTCTGTATGGTAGTTGACAGAACTGCTTTGTTCAATGACATGCAGAGTTAAATGTAATTCTCATTTTGGAATCTTGATTTTAACAATTTTGGAGGCCAGGCTGTCCTCGATTCTCCTTCCAGAGATCTTACTTCACCAAAGAACAACATTTCATTCCATGTTGTGGTGTAGATTTCTTTGTTGTTCTTTTACAACAAGTTTATTTCGATTCTAAGTATTTGTGATGTCTTGTCCAGTAACCAAGGAAGTCACATCGTCTCGGAAGTTCAGATTTTATAATTTCAGTAGTCATAAATTCTATACATTTATCTTCGTTAGTTAGCCTGAAGCAACAAAGTATGGAAGTTATTAACATGTAAAAGACCTGTATAAAGGTTAAAATTAATTCACAAATGAAACTGGGATTCACTGAGTTTCCAATATACATTTCAATATAGTTTTCTAAATACCTCTATTTGAGTCCATGATGATAATACTTATTTTTGAAACAATATTTGTTCGAAGTATTTGTTTTGTTTTGATTTCATTTTCAGTTTGGTGTCCCTTTCGGCTGAGATGCTATTATGAGACGTGGACCTACAGCTTAACTTTGGCTCTGAACCACATAAGCTCCCACCGGGAGTCGAACCCGAGTCTCCAATTACAAAGGCGGTTGCGCTAAACGCTTAGCCACGCGGAAGATCTTCAAAGAATATGTATGAGAGTATTTTGAAATTCTTATTTCGTATTAGTTTTTGTTGTCAAATGTGTATTGGCAAGGTATATGCTTGTTAATTATAACTCTTTCTGTAGGAAGAAATTCAAAGTGAAAATTTATAAAAATCATTATTGTGTTTAGTTTTGCTGTAAAAGTTAATCACGTTTCATCTCACACAGCATCACTCTATGTGATATGTCAGATTTACAAAAACTAAGTTCAAATATTTAGTGGATAAAAGTAATGGAAGCAAATTAAGAAACCCACGTACATATGCAGACCTACAAATTGGTAAGAATTGCAAACACCTTAAAACAAAACCATTTTACACGGAAAGGTTTTGAGCCATTAAGGAATTTTATGGGATGCTAAACTCAATGTATAAGCTTATGAAGAATGCTGATGTTCCTAATTACAGATCATCTTGCTGATTGTAAGAGTGCCATACCTAGGACAGACGAGACACTATGCTCGCTTGGAAAGTACTTGGGAAGCGGGGAATCTGATTTTACTTAAGATGGCTCGAGGAAAGACGAAATATTAAACTGGCTAAGAAATAAAATTTCTAGTGAGTAGTGAAATAAAATTTTTAGGTTTATGTCCCACGGGTATGCCCTGAAGACTAAAAGAGACTAATGATTAATGAAAACGAATGATAATAAAAATATTTGTAGAATAAAAAGGTAGGAGAAAACAAGAATTCCGAGAAAACCCATGGTCGCGTTCTTGTTCACTACAAATTTCCTTAGTCTGGACCCCTAGCATAGAAGGCGAGTGTTCTACTACAGAACCATTATGCTCCCCATGAGGTGATTAAGTAAATATGTCTTTTTAGATAGAATGATCTTTCAATGACCTAGGACGTTTTAATGACTTAATGGAGCTCTTTCTCAATACTATTAAGTCTAAAACAGGGTACACCAATTCATGTCTCTACAGAAATGGACTGACTCTACGAAAGGGGCTGAGAGGGTCTCCTGAAATGATACAGATAATATTATGGCACTACCAATTAATCGGAGAGAGGAGTTTTATGTCATTTAGATGTCTGTTCTAAGAGATACCTCATATTATGCTTATAACCACACATGATTTTACTTATAACATAAAGCATAATTTTGAAATAAAGACCTTCGCCCGGATAATATAAGTGTAATTTTTCAGGTTAACCAAACAATTTTCAAATATGTCTTCAAACGTTATAACAAATAAATAATTAAATAAAATAAAATATTCCAAGGTGCACAAATTAACTGGCGTATTGTTTCTGGAAAGTAACTTTTCAGGTTAACCAACCAATCTTCAACACGCCTTTAAACGTTATTACCAAGAAAAAGATTCGCAAGATAGAAGAATCAATTTGTGTATTATTTCAGGAAAGTAATGTAAATATTTCAGAAAAATGTACAAGTGGGTCCTTGTTATGACTATGTCACTGTTAGTGGTCTGTGTGTGATCGTTAGAAGAGGATAAACAACAATAGATACAGTTAGCTACTTTCAGACAAGTGCGACCTCAAAAGTCCTTAGTAGTAGTTTGAGTTCAGTTTCAATTGGGTCACAATTTCCATTATCATAAAAGATAAAATAGATGACCCTAGTTAAAAAATTTAAACATATTACAATTACGAGTGAACGTTTTAACATGAAAATTCATTATTACTGCCATCATTTTGAATGCGGGTCAAGAGGAATGATTGAAGACATTCTTTAGTCCAATCCATATACCCTATTTTGTTAGTATTCGTATTTCATGTGTTACAGACGTACACAGAGGAGCTGTATCTGGTTAAGAAGAGAAACAGGAAAATCACGAATTCAGGAAAGTTCAAAACACATCTCTCATGAGAAACACAAAGAGTATTTTCTAGATACCTGAGAACATTTAAGAGGACAGTAAGCAAATAATTTTTAACATTTATTTTTTAAGATATAAAGTATGAAATTAAAGAATAAATCGTAAACTTCAGTAAGTAGTATTTTATCGTTTTCAAAAACAGATTTATGAAAAGCATACCGTACCATATTTCATTATTCATTATGCAATTTTAGAGAGGTTCCAAGTCATAGTATAAGTATTTCTAACTTGTTTACAGTTCAACTATAAACCATTCTCATCTTTCAAAAATACAGATAAATGCTAATATTATTTACCTGAAACTTAGACTTCTTTCCATTTTATGGATAAGTTATTTCTTCACAGCTAAGATACAATTGCTTTGCTAATTTAGTTCTTGACGAATTAGTAACGATGGTTACAAAATAATAGAATTAACAATAGACATTTAAAAATAACGATATTCTTAATTCTATAATTTTTTTTAGCGTTTAACGGAAATTATTTTGTCGAAAGGTAGAATATACCAATTGTTACATATTTAGCTAAACAGACTGATATGGGTAAATGTAAATCTCCATGCTTATAAGCGAACAT
The DNA here is from genome assembly GCF_964235325.1 of Thermobia domestica. Classification (NCBI taxonomy): domain Eukaryota; kingdom Metazoa; phylum Arthropoda; class Insecta; order Zygentoma; family Lepismatidae; genus Thermobia; species Thermobia domestica. The sequence continues at coordinate 97,059,982 of NC_137463.1, read as the reverse complement.
TCCGATTTGGTGAATTCAATTGCTGAAAATTATTGCTAGCAGCGGATTCAATAGCAAAAGAAACAGAGAAAAAAGGGTGTTTAGTGGCAGACCGTATACAGGGTGGGAGATAAGTAAAGGCAAAGTGCGAAGATATAACGTAGAAAATATCTCGAAATGCCATGTTAATTTTGAAACGAGTAGAGAAATTTAGGTCAAATATTAGATATGAGGAATGCATGTAGACATGTGAAAAGCCGCCATGCTGGATTTAGCGCCAGAAAAATATACGGGAAAGGGGTCATGTGGCATTGGCTCTTTATGCACACCGTCTATTGGAATCAATGGTGGCCAACACGATTTGACATCTCTGTTTAATTGCCTCTGTTATTGACCATAAGAATGATTGTGTGGTTGATACAAAAATTGAGACAACAGTGGTCACATTTTAAAACCGACAAAAATGGACAATGGGACTCGTCACGGGAGTCCCGGTATTCAAATTGAAGCAGTAGTCGACAGATATGATGAATGCGCCAAATGCTGTTTGCAAATATCTAGTTTTGCAGAAAGCATATCTAATCATAACTTGGAACCTTGGTGCTGTAAACTGGAAGTGGACAAGTGATTGAAAGTTAATGAAGTTGCCCCGTTGTTATATTTTGAAGTCAAATGACACAAAAACGGTATCTGATATATATTTTACGAAATTCTTATACGGGCGAAAGAAGAACACATCCAACGCTTGTATGAGTGACGTGCAATCATCAGGGGTAAAGAGTTGGGCAACATCCGGTTATCCGGTTTCTGCACCAAATCTTCATCTTTATTGATTCTCCATGAATCAACGAGGAACAGCAGTTTTATCTGCTCTGTAGAATGCCAGAAAACGTCAGTCACGAACTCTTTCAGATTGTTCTTGGTCACATTTGCACTTTTATCAGCATGTGAATGAATATTGTGTGGATCGGAACGTTTGTTTTCTAGAGAATGACCTCATTCATGTTTGTGGTTCTTCCTCATTCATGTCACCTTTAGGGATGCTTACGAATCGAGACGTGTCTCGAATCTCGACTCGACTCAACTCGAATTCGAGTCGAGATTCGAGTCGAGACACACTTTGTAAAATTCGAGACGAGTCGAGACAAACGTATTTCTCGAGTAGAATTTTCGAGTCGTGACACGAATCGAGTCTAGAGAACTCGTAAAAATCGTCTCGAAAATTTTTCTATAATTTTTAATATTATTTTGAAAGTATTCACTCAGAAACACTCGGCACAGGAATTTCGGAAACTGCAGGACATGTCGGGTGTTCGAGGAATACTCTGGTGAGTGTCTTTTACATGTGGCGAAACAAAGGGGAAAAGACGTCCAAATGGAGAGAGGTTGGACGCCCCCACCTCATTACACATATCGGACGTCGTAGGCTGGGCAGACTGGTAAAACAGGAGATTATCTATTACATATCAAATTGAAAGTGACAATGTTTGTAACTTAATAATTCTTCAATCATCAGACCGACCTCGATAAAATTTTCAACCTAGTTGAGTTCGGGATGGTTTTTATCATTTCACTTTGAAGGTGCAACTTGATGGAAGGGGAGAGGGGAAAATGACAGATATGAGTGTCGAATCCATAATTTTCGGGGTCGCTGAAATGAACAATGACACTTTCCATGGCGGTTAAATCCAAATTCATCCCTGCAACTTGGGGGAAGATGGAAGATATATATATATATATATATATATTCTGGCAGTACGCAACGGTACAGCGTACCGGCACCTTTTCGATGAGACGAAATATTTAATTTTCTGTCTTAAAAATGGGTTGACAAGAAACTTAAAAATAACAAATCGTAAATGTATAGGTTTATAGAAAATCAGATTTTTTCGTTTTCCTTGTTTCTTTCTAAAGAAAGAGCTGTAAATATTTGTTCCTTCTGGGAGCCAGTTAATAGTATTCAGGAACTAGAAACATATATGCCCCTTCTGTCTTTCGCTCGCTCGTACGTCCTCGCGTTTCCCTTTGTTCATTCCTTTTTCGCACTGCAATATAAACCATAAAGGCTCTGAACCGACCAGATTTTTTTGAAGACTGACGTATCAGAACAAAAAAATAATCCCAACAAATTTGTCTGTCGCTAAAGGTCAATGGCCATTAGAGATGGAAAGTTGAGGGTTGAATTCCTGAGATAAATAAAGCAATATAGCAAAAGTGGACGGTGAGCAGAAGTCATTCTCTCTCTCTCTCTCTCTCTTTCACATACACACATATATGCATACATGACATGGGTAACAGTAAATGGAAATGTGCATTCAAGATGCAGAAATACTTGAAAATTTCCATTCAATCTATACTAGCCGGCTACGAGTCTTTTATTTTGGCCACGGGTGCAGTCCGAACTACCCTTTCCTGTAAATAATTTTACAATTTAGGATTGAGCTTCTTAAGGAAAGTGTAGCCTAACAAAGGACAACACAGATGTTATGGAAACTATTGTGCTATTGTTTCTTTGTATGCTTTGGCAGAAACTTCTTTAAGACACATTGTCATGCTACAAGCACTTGAAGCTGTCATAAAAAATTTCAACCCGATCTTTCTATTTAGTCTTTAGATGATACAACTTCCTGAAAGCAAGAAAGTAATCTTTACCCATGCAGCATTGCACTCTAGTGGACAATAAAACTCCTCATTAAAACGTGTATTTTAGCGCACTTTACCTCTCTGTCCGAAAAAATCCGTTGTTTCGGAAGCGGCGAAACTGGTTTTTAATTTGTCAGCGGGAGGGCGATAGCAGGTAGCAAGCAAGACATCCCAGAAAGTTGCACATGGTTCAACTCCTTGTAAGATCGAAAAAAATGTGTGCCCCTTTCAAGCCTATGTTTACATGATGAAATATGGTCTGGAATAGGTTATAAAACGTAGATATTTCAACAGGGACGTACGCAGGGGGTGGGATTTGGGAGTCCGGAACCCCCGAAATCCCGATTTTTGTGCAAATTTAGTCTAATTCTAGGGACAAGTTTACAAATTTTTATATAATTTATCCTCAAATTGAATTTGGACCCCCCAAATATCTTTGATTCTTCCGAAATAATTTTTTGCGTACGGACTAATATTTCAATTATCTTTTATGAAAATGCTGTTCTACTCAAAAGTATAGGGCTTCAAGTCTGAACAATGGCAGATAATTGTGCTATATATTGTTGTCATTATTATTATTATCATTATTATTATTATTATTACCCTGAAAGGTATACAACCAACTTTCCAACTTTTTAACCATTGTAAACGTGAGGACAAGCGTACCGACATCTTTATTATTAAAACAAACACTATATATATACCTAACTGATCGAAAATGGCCGTCGAATCCATACTTCTCGGGGTCGCTGAGATGAACAGAAGATGCCGTTTAAACTCACGAATTCAGCCCCATTAGTACTCCTAAGGGGGGACGGGATCATGTAAAGGTAATTGAAAATTACCGGTATTAGTGTCGAATTCATAGTTTTGGGGCTCCATAAGTAGTGCTGTCGAAATCGGTTTTTGAAAAAACCGAAAACCGGTTTTTGAAAAAAGTGAAATTTCATAAAAACGAAATGTAAGTTTTGAAAACCGCTTTTGCGGTTTTCGGTTTTCAGAAAATCGGTTTTCTGAAAAACCGAAAACCGCAAATGTCACACTAATATCAAGTAACGACGAGAAAACAGCTAAGAATCTTTCCCCATTCCGGCTCACAGTTGCCAGATGGAGGGAAATTTCCCTCGGCGTAGGGAAAAAATGATCAAAATTTGCAGAAGGAAAAGAAGTTACTTTTTCTTAAAATGTCTTAAAGTGAAGGAAAATTCTTGGTGAATATACTTTTACAATTGGCAGAATAAAAAAATAAGTTGCAATTTCTCAAAGAGGCACGGCTATCGTTATTGGGAAGTAAAAAGATACAGAATAAAATATGATCGGTGTTTCCTTCACGTATAAACTACTGCAGGTGTCTGGGACTTGCGATAAGAAGCCAGTCAACACATGCAAAACCACAACATTCACATTTATCGGAGTGGCAACAAATCAATAATAAAATTGTGTATTGAGATAGAGATTTTTTCTTTCTTTTCTCTTTCTTTTTTATTAAGAAAGGGAGGTGGTGCCTTTTTGTTAACAAAAGAAAGAGTGGCAGTACTATTTTTAAAAACAAGGGAAACAGTAATAATAATATAAAAGATGTCAGTCTAAGTGGATGATATTTCAAATTGAATTTCATGAGTTGCATGTGTAGTGATCTTAAATAGGGATATACCTTATTTCTATTGAGCTTAGTGTTGGCTTATTACCCTATTTTAGCGGGTACCACCCGATTTTCAGGTTCTATATTCGTCTCCCTCTTAAACATATCTTAATCACGAAAAACCACCCGCTTTTTGGGATTGGAGAAAAATCTAAGAGGACTTAGTTGATAAAGTGTTGGTATGGTATATTCAACGTAAACCGCTACATCTCTGACAATCTCAATCGCGATTGAGTTAAATTTGGACTCGCGCTCAGGCTCAGGCTCTGGGCTATCTGAGCAGTGCACGTGTGCAGAATCATTTGCTAATAAGAGATCTGCTCTAATGCACAATGGTTTTCTTTGTGTAGTTCATGTGTTTTTAATGTAATGTATTGGAGGTTCTATACGAATGAATATTCGTTTGTAGATGTTGTAACAAACATACTTGAATTATTCATGCCTTCACAAGCTACAAAGAATGCCGAACGACAATTCCAAGACTCTTATAGAAGCGAATTTACGTTTCTTAGCCAGGGCAGAACTCAGTTTGAAGCAAAATGTACACTCTGGAAAACTGTTTCGTTTGAAACGTAGGATGCAGGGAAGCAAATTGGACCTCCCCTGATTTTTATATATTTTGTAAATTAGACCACGAGGAACAAGAATATGAAGGAAATTTGACATTCCGAGTTTCGGAACTCGAGATATTCGAACATAAAGTGACCACGGAAGTAACCGGACTCCACCTGATTTTTATATATTTTGTAAACTAGATCACGAGGAACACGAAGCTGAAGTAGTTTTGACATTCCGACCTCCGGAACTCGAGATATTAAAACTTAAAGTTTAATATAGACGCTATCTATCTATACGAAACATATTATGTCCTGTGAGATATATAAAGATAACCAAGAAAGTTCTGTCGCTTTTTGTGGAGGTCTATGTTCAATTGACCCTCATACCGTGAGTTGAGTGCGAATGGAGATAAGGCGAAGGTCAGTTGTTGGTGTGGGTATATCCAACATTCTACCTGGTTGTGGCAGTTCAGTTAGAACGTGAACTTGTGTAAGGACGGAGTGAATATGGAACCTCCACAGAGCATCATAAGGGCGTGTATGCTGTACGAGTTCAAACTTGGATCAAACGCCACTGCAGCGGGGTGGAAGATACCTCAGGCCTTTCGTGAGGGTGCCGAACAGTGGACAGACATGTGAGGAACTGGGGTTAACATTCAATGTTAATGGAGAAACCATTCTCCAGCACCTCCATCAATTTGGGAAGCACTACAAGTTGGTCTATGTGTCCCAGATGATTTGTCTCCGGGCCAGAAGGCTACGCGTGCAGACACCTGTGATTCTTTGCTGTCTCGTCTGAGGAAGGAGCCATTTCTGGACAGAATGTTGACATGTGTTAAGAAGTGGGTCCTGTACGAAGCTTCACGGCGTCGTCATCATTGGTTAAAATCCCACGAACCGGTTCCAAAACAGCTGAAATCAGCAATGCAGCAGAAAGTCCTCCTGTGTGTTTGGTGGACTGCTCACGACATCGTGCATCGGGAACTGCTACCGGGTGGTCAGAGCAGAACATCAATGCAACTGCGTACTGTCAGCAGTTGAGCCGTGTTCAAGAAAAACTCAAAACCCTGGAGCCAGCACTTCTCAATCGCTAAGGGGTTCCCTCGTTACGTAACAACGCTATGCCCCACATAGCTAGAATGAGCCGGGACACTATCCTACGCTTTGGATGGGAAACACTATTGCATCCGCCATACTGTCCGGACATTGTACCGTCCTGTTATCACCTGTTCCTTTCCTTGGACACTCACTTTAAAGGACTCCAGTTCAACTCCGTAGTAGAGGTGCTAAATGCACTTGATACCTTCTTCGCTTCACGGCAAACCAAGTTCTACCGCGAAGGAATCCATGCCCAACCCGAACGTTGGCAGAAGGTCATTGATACTAATGGGTACTATTTTTGATCTTCCAGGTGCGTCTTAGGTGACATATCGATGCTCTAAGTGATAGGTCAAAAAGCGACAGAACTTTCTTCGTTACTTATATACATATTACATAAAACTACTGTATAAGTTCTAGTATCTCGAGTTCGGGAAGTCGAAATGTCAAAATTTCTTCAGATTCGCGTTCCTCGTGGCCTACTTTACAAAATATATAAAAATCAGGTGGCGTCCAGTTTGCTTCCATGGTCAATTTATGTTCGAATATCTCGAGTTCCGACATTCGAAATGTCAAAATTCCTTCAGATTTGTGTTCCTTGTGGTCTAATTTACAACATATATGAAAATCAGGTGGGGTCCAGTTTGCTTCCCTGCAGCCGAAAAGTACATTGGAAGTGTCATCAAAGAAATAACTAAAAAAAAAAAAGTACTAAGGATCGCAGGTCAGTATTTGTAACACAGAAGTTCACATCAATTCTTACGGTTTAGAACCCCTCACTTTTCTGATTTTAAAATATGGCAACCCTAATTTAGCTGTTACTTGTACGTACAACCATCGAACTATCCCTTTCGCACTTGCTGCACATATTACAATAATAGCCTTGGAGCAAATAAAAAAAGTTAAAACACACATATAAATCAATACATTTGTCTCGATCGATAGATGCTTTCACAATTGTTAAAAGGTGTAATTAAAAACAGCAAACATTGTTTGAGCTTTGAAAAGGACAATCCCTTATAAAACCGCAAACACGGTTTCGGGCGGCTTTCGCTTTCGAAAAGAGCTTTTGCGGTTGCAGTTTCGAAAACCGCATTTGCGGTTTCGGTTTTGAAAACCGCATTTGCGGTTTCGGTTTTGAAAACCGCATTTACGGTTTCGGTTTTGAAAACCGCATTTGCGGTTTCGGTTTTGAAAACCGCTTTTGCGGTTTCGGGTTTTGAAAACCGCATTTGCGGTTTCGGTTTTGAAAACCGCTTCGGCGGTTTTGGTTTTGAAAACCGCTTTTGCGGTTTTCGGTTTTCAGAAAACCGGTTTTCTCAAAAACCGAAAATCGCAAATGTCACAAATATTCAACAGCACTATCCATAAGTTCATTAGTGACAGTTTTGGTGCTCTTTATGTCCAAAGTGAAACGTATTCTCCAAGTACGAAGAACGGGTATTCTGCTAGTCTATAATAATAACGAACGGAAATTTCACATATTCAACCCTTTAATGTATTTCTCGCTGCTCAAATTTACTCACTTGTGCGATATATGTGTGTATGTGTAAATAAGATCATCTCTCTTTTTGAGTTATTTAAAAAATATACAAATAATAAAGGATGATGATTTTACCAGAAATCAAAAATTAGAAAGTAGAATTAAAACCAGTTGCTCAATTAAGTATTTCGAATGTCCTGGTAATTCCCATAGATATTATTTGCTCTTACCCAACCAACATTCATAAATCGTCTCTATCCTGCTACAGGTGTTTGCTTCCACATTCTTACGGTGACGAGCAATCCGTAAGAATGTTGAAGCAAACACCTATAGCAGGATAGACAATTTATGAATGTTGGTTGGGTAAGAGCGAATAATATCTATGGGAATTACCAGGACATTCGAAATACTTAATTAATCTGTAGTATCCACTTTCCATGTTATTGTTCTTAGGAAGAAACACTATACCATTTGTTAAACATGTATTGGATAGTGTAACTGTTGCAGTATCGTGCAATATTTAAAACGAAAAATGTCGGTTTGAATCCCCATCACTTAGGATCTTTTTTCCTCATAAAATATTCCCTACCAACAGAAATTCATCCGCGGTGGGAGGAGTTACAAGGTATTACTGGCGAGAAACCGAGTAAACAGTGTGGGCTTTTCCATCATACACTACAATGATAATTACGGTAGTTTTCATATTTATATTCATCTCTCTTTCTCTATCTCTATCCATCTCTCTTGACGTTTCCTTATCATATCTTTCATCCTTCTCTCCCTCCCTCTCTCTTACACACACATACAAGTACACACCCACACAAACACACACGCTTAATGTCAGGGAAAAAGTTAAAATGTCTTTCTTCCTGTGGCAGTAAAATAGCACTCATTTCTTTTTCTTCCTTCCCTTCTTCTTTCCTTCTTTTTTGTTCAAATTGCATTAGTAGTCTCGAATGGAAGGTATGGTCTACGCTACCTACTGGGTTTATTATAATGTATTTCGGATCAGTATGTTTCATGAACACTACCAAATTTGCAACCGAACCATGCAGAAACAAAGCATGTGTTAAACTTTTGGCATGATCCTAGATGTATCTCGAAACTCAAGAGTTTTACTGGAAATTGAGTATTTAATTTCATCACCAAATTTGGTATTCATTTTGAAAGTGACTTAATTATTTTTTTAAGCATCTTCTATATATTCGAGTAGTTCTAAAAATTAAAAAAAAAAAACGTTATTTCTATATTACTGTTGGATATCAGCAAACGAAACTTTATAATGTTAGGTTATCTTCTTCCTACGTTTAAGTCCAATATTTCTATCTGTGCTCCCTTTTGTTTTTCTTCTTGTATCTCCTTTTCTCTCTCTCTGTCTCACTTCTGTATATGTCACAGATATATATTGGTTTCAATTTTTCATTGAGAGGTGTTTAAGCGTCTCCCTACATCAACTTATGAATATTGTATCCACTTATTTTTATTCTTTCGCTTTATTGATACTAATACATGTATATTTTGAAATTAGAATTGCGCTCATGTTGGTGATTTTAGTATAGGACACAGGAAACAAGGAGAGAGGGAGTCTCTTTACCGGACACGATCATGGTATAAGAAGATGGATATTGTGTGGCCTAGCTGCACGGCTTAACTGTTCATTCTTTTTACGCGGAGTGTATAAATTTAGTAATTCACCATGAATAGAGTCAACCAGAAGTGTTTCTGTAAAGGAGAAATAATAACATAAAATATGAACTTTTAACAAATCTTTTAACAAACTGTCGAGATTTGAGAGTAGACAAATTTACACTTTTGGGTACCGATTATCTCAAAATCCCGGTAGCATAATTAGCCCGGCATAGAGGACTTATATTTAAATAAAACAAGACACACACAGTGGCGTCGAAAGTATTTTTCAGGTGGGGGGGCAAACTGCTGTCTAGAAAATAGACACGGGAATATAACATAGGTAAAATAATACGAATATATGTTTGTAATGTAAAAATAATTTGATTAGATTGGTTAATAATAATAATAATAATAACAATAATAATAATAATAATAATAATAATAATAATAATAATAATAATAATAATAATAATAATAATAATAATAATAATATAATGAAGCTGTAAACAGTTTCGTGAGAGTGAAATTTCCATCTATTAGAGGCATCTTACTTTACATTTTTAGATTATTTAATGCCGTGTCAGTTTTGAGCTGGATTTTGGTCTGGTGCAGAAATTTTCAACCACTGAAATCAAAATTAAAAACATATAAAATTGTAAAATTTGTACTGCTCACAATGACTGTTTGTAAGTACAAATTTTACTATTTTATATACTGGTACATATTTTTAACTGTAATGGACATGGTCACACGGACACTATTAAAGAATCTTAAAGCTACTTAAACACTTGGAAACGAGGAAATTAAAATTATATTTTAAAAAATTCAGTTCTGGTGTTGCAGTACACTGTAATATTAAAATTGCTATTTAGAACTACAAACTTTGTAGCACCTTGTAGTAGAAAGTAACTTGTACATTATAAAACAGGCTACATAATTAAGTAAAAAATAAGAAAAAATATTTTCTACTTACTTGACTTCGTACCAGAAATGGAAAAATGGAATTTTCACTAAAGACTTCATAAAATTTATATAGAAAATTCAATTACACTAATTATCCAGAGTTATTTGTATTTTTTACTACACTTACTTCAGTATATCCAGTTTGTTATTACATTCACCTCTCTTCCTAATCTCATTATATTCACTTCACTTCACACTAATAAAGTACGACACAATTAATAAGAAATAATTCAAGTTTATATTGAATTTTAAGTGCTACTTTGTAATTTAAATAATTGGTTATAATACGCATAATATTTTCACTTACGTAATTCTACATTTATTTCTTTTCAAAATTGACCAATAGTATCTTTTCTTTCGCTTGTCTTTGATATGAATTCTCTTGCAATGGTGTTTAAATCTGGTCGCTACACATATGCAACAACAGCAGATGAGCCAATCTTTCCTGCGTCATGGACGTCCTCAAATACAATATCTCTTTAGACTACGCAAACAGCAACATCATTTCAGATTTGGCTTGGGTTGGCAAGACCCCTTGATATATGTAAAATTTCGCGTTTTTCACTGACTTACTACTATTCTATTGATAAAATCTATATAAATCTCACTCAGGGGGGGCTAATGCCCGTCCCTGCCTCCCTTAAATGACGCCCCTTTACGCAAATAGCTGAATGATCTTTCGCAAAGGCTCAAGAAGTTGGCATAGTGAGAACGAAAGTCCCTAGACAAACAACTTGGTCGAGAAGACTGCGAACAGTTGGGGTTTCAGCACTAATAGTTTTTAGTATTCTGATCGTCATCAGCGACTCAGTCGTCATCAAAGTGGGTGGAAGCAGCCTGAGCTGAGCTCATAATCTATCCAGGTTAAAATCCGACAAGTGAACTCTCAATTCCTGCTTCAAATATTCTCTTGAGAGAGGCCCACCTTACATATAGCTCCTCCAGAAAGCATCTTCTAGAGTTTTATGAGTTGTTTGAGACCTGGCTGATTGAAACGACACTGCACTTCATTCAACAAAGAGTCAATGATTTCGAAGTACATTTTTTGAAGATCTGATACAGGTTCTAGGGTAGCTGCTTTAGAAGGATTATCAGTCTCCTCCAACCTAATTGGTGTTCTCTTTGATCTTGATGAAGTGGGCAATTTTAAGTGTAGTATGTCTGCATTTTCCTTTGCTTCCTTATAGATGTTTTCAAATGCACTGTCCGTTCGTTGCTCAGAGTGTTGCTGCTCTTTTAGCTCCAGAAGCAGAAGCTTCAGAATTTTGAAGCACTTTCGCCAGTTGTCCGCAAGGTACAAAAGCACGTATACTGACTATTAGAAAAAATATCATTCCGAATTTGTTCATTCTTTTCAAATGTCCTTTTAGAATTACTTTTTGATCATCGTTTGGACCACTTGTATTACTGATGATTCTTTTCGAACGTGATTTGAATTCGTTTGTAGTAGATTGAAATCTGATTAGAGATTGTCGCCTAACACACCAGCGAGTAGGACAAACAGGTAATAAATGTTTAAGATTACTTTTGTTGATAGTTTTACAGGTTTCAAGAACAATGTCGGAGTGCGTATATTGTCTATCGTTTTGCAGAATCCAGGTTGATGTCAAACGTCTTTCACTATGGCCCGCACGTCACACAAAGGTTCGCATTTTCGTGCTACTTCTTGCAATGGAAGATCTAATGCATGATTACTGCAATGAATGTATACAGCTTTCGGATGTTGAGTCGAAGTTATCTTCTGCACACCACTCACTCGTCTTGACATGATAGCTGCACCATCATGACACTGTTCGCGTATATTTTCTGCATTCAGGTTAGGTTTCGTTAGAATATCTTGGATCGTGAATTCTGTTTCCGATTTTGTACCATGTGGGGTGATCATTTCCATAAATATTTTGTTGGGTTTCATGAATCAGAGTCAATACAGCGCACACGGATACAACTGTTCTTTCTTTGAAATATCAGTCGTGGAGTCGGCTATGATTGCATAAAATGGAGACTCTTTAACTTCTGCTACCAAGTCTCTCTATATTGCATGTCACATAATCTTTAAAATTCTTTCAACCAGCACTAAGCCAGTTATCCTGTCGACTAATCCATTGGTTGAGAACAGGCACATCCATTTTTCTTTCATCCAGGAGTGACATCAAATTACCCGTACTATGCAAATGTCCACTGATTGCTTGACCACTGCGAGCTAAATATCTAACACTACTAGTTATTATAAGCAGTGACTGTCTTTCTTATTCTTGTTTACAAACTTGGTCTGAAAGGAGAGCTGAAATAGAGGTTCTGTTTCTGCACTCATATCTGAACCGTTTCACTATCACTGGGATATATGTGTCCCACGATACATTCTCAGAGAACCCCTGTAATTTACCACATTTTATTGCTATGAATCGATGTTCCACTGATAAAGAGAAGCCCGCTAATGGTTCACAGAATTCTTATTAATATTATCCAATAGACAGTAGTGGAAGTGAACGTGAACAATGAAAGTGATAATGGAACAGATGAAAGTGAGGAACAATGTACTAGTCATAAAGCAGTGGTTGCATGTACTGTAATTTGGAAAAGGATTCCGAAATGTAAAATATTTGTAATCATAAATACGACCCAATTGTTTTTCTGACAATATACATTTCATAATTGAAAATACAAGATGATCATTCATGTCAATACCACTGGGACATAAAGGTCCCACGTAAAAATATCAGAGGGATACACAATGTCCCACCCTTCCCACATCGAAAAACGAAACGGTGGAAAATGTTTTTTATATACAGGGTGACCACGTAACTATGTTACAAAATTTAAGGGATGATTCCTGACACGGAAACAAGAAAAAAAGTTCAAATAAACTTTTCTCCAACGTACATAATTTCGGAGCTACAAGGTGCCGAAAGCGTGGGAAAATGATATTCAAAGCTCTATAGCTCGACTATGGCGAATGATAGAGCTAATGCGGCATGGTCACGTCAAAGACACCGAAGCTGCTGTATTCAAAAATGCTTAGGTCGAGATCGTGCAATTCGTGCACAAGGGATTCCCCAAAGCAACGTAGGGATTCCCGGATAATCTCTCAAGAAAGATGGGTCGAAAAGGATGCGAATGAATAGCTGTCCCAACTGCTAGCAATAATGCATCTGTACTAAGTCGATATCTCGCACAAGCACAAAATGGCGAACTGTTTTATACGTGCCATGTGTGGTTGCATAACGCGCACTAAATAAGAGTGGTAAAACATGAAAGGAAAATGTGAATAATTTGGTACAAATGGTAAATACATGATATTACGCTTTCGTATCATTGAACAGACGCTGTTAATAAAAGGTAATAGTCATGAAACATACTAAAAGCTTGTAAAAGGATCACACTATTAAAGTCTTTCTTCTATGTATTGTTGTCATTGAAAACAAATAAACAAACCTAAGCGAAACAACCATAATGCAAAAGAGGTTGTTTCCTAAAAACGAAAGTCACAAGAATGGGAATAATGTCTTCAATCAACATTTTATAGCAGGATTGAATGCAGCCAAGAACATCATCAATTACCTGTAAACGACACAAATCTCCCAATTATCCTACAATAGGTGATGGACATGGCGTCCCTCTACTTCAACATAAGCGTTACAGCGTCGCAGTATGTTCTGACGCATCCGCTGTAACAACCCAGGATGTGTTCTTATAGTATCACAGGCAAGGAGTATTCGTGCTAATAGTTCTTCTGCGTTGTCTATAGGCGTTTCATAGACAAGTGTTTTGACATGACCCCACAAGAAAAAATCAAGTGGAACAAATCTGGGGAACGTGCATGCCAATTACCAGTACCGCCTCTTCCAATCCATCTGTCACGAAACGTTTGATTCAAATACTCTCGAGCACTAGCTGAAAAGTGGGCTGGGACACCATCATGTTGAAACCACATCCGTTGACGAACACCGAGAGGGACATACTCTAATAACTATGGAAGTATGTCTCGCAGGAATTTCATATACACTGGTGCAGTTAATCGTGGTGGTAGTAAATATGGACCTATTATCTGATCACTGATAATACCCGCCCACATATTTATGGCGAATCGGTATTGGTGGCCCCTTTCCACAATTGCATAAGGATTTTCGTCTGCCCATACATGACTGTTGTGACTATTAAATATCCCGTCTTTCGTGAAACAAGCTTCGTCGGTGAAAAGCACGCAGGAAGCAAACTGCGGATCAATTACAGAGCGTTGGAGAAATCACTCACAAAAACGAACGCGAGGTTGAAAGTCAGTTGGACGTAAGGCCTAAACCCTCTGCGGGTGATAATGGTGTAACTGTTGCTCGTGTACTACTTTCTAAACAGTATCGTGTGCTACTCCGCTTTCACGTGCTACTTTCCGGGTACTTACTGTTGGGTCTTGGGCGAAACGATCAAGCACTTGTTCTTCAAAGTCTGGAATCCTTGTGGTTCTTCGTCTTCCTTGGTCGTAGTACTGAGGTTGTAAATTCCTCGTGTTTCATAAGCGTTGAAAAAGTCTGGCAAACATAGTATGGGCTGGATGTCTTCTTTGTTTATACTTCAGTCGATATAACCTATTAGCTTCTCGACTGTTGCCATTTGCTTGACCTATACAAATGTCATGTCGCAAGTTCTGCTATCGAATACTCCATTTGATCTCACATTCGAACAAGCAAAGCACAAACTGCACTAAGCAAACGCTACGAAATATCTTCTAAAATATCTTCTAAACGATAACAATATGACGACATGTAAAGTATTTTAGACAAAATCTCGGAATCAGTCCTGCAAAAATCGGAAGCAGCGACTAAAACAAACGTCCTGATAAATTGTTTTTCCTTTTTTTTTTTCTTTCAATGTTCGGGTAACGCACATTACGACTAATGATAAGAAACGGATATTTTACTGTTGTTCTCTGGCAGTGATCAAATTAACATGGGATGGCGTAAAAAGTATCCTCGGCTCGTATCATCAAATAATATAAGATTTCTGCCTGGAAGAAAACACCCATATCCCCAAGTTTTTCCCCCTAGTTTTACTTGCTTTTAATGACGAAACTACATGGAAGAAAACAATCTTAGTGTGATGTTTGTACAACATTTTAGTACATTTCATGATTATTCCCTTTATTAAACGCGTCTATACGTACAATAAACAGGACAGTGTACTATCATGTATTTACCATTTGCACAAATTTATTCACATTTTCCTTTCATATTTCCCACTCTTATTTAGTGCGCGTTATGCAACCACACATGGCACTTATAAAACTGTTCGCCATTTTGTGCTTGTGCGAAATATCGACTTAGTACAAACGCATTATTGCTAGCAGTAGGGACAGCTATTCATCCGTATCCTTTTCGACCCATCTTTCTTGAGAGATTATCCGGGAATCCCTACGCTCCTTTGGGGAATCCCTTGTGCACGAATTGCACGATCTCGACCTAAGCATTTTTGAATACAGCAGCTTCGGTGTCTTTGACGTGACCATGCCGCATTAGCTCTATCATTCACCATAGTCGAGCTATAGAGCTTTGAATGTCATTTTCCCACGCTTTCGGCACCTTGTAGCTCCGAAATTATGTACGTTGGAGAAAAGTTTATTTGAACTTTTTTTCTTGTTTCCGTGTCAGGAATCATCCCTTAAATTTTGTAACATAGTCACGCGGTCACCCTGTATATTTATACGTTTGAAAACAACTTAAAATAGCCATATATTAATGTTTTTCACTCCGAAAAAAAATGGTAGTGAAAGGATTAAACGAACAGAACGACAATAGAGTTTGCATTTTTCATATGCTCTGAATTATTAATCCTACCTTATACATTTTTCCTCCTCACTATAAATCTTACTGCACTCTGCATATTGTTTGTAAGAACGTTAATTTAACTTTATGGAAAATGTATTTAGTTCCTAAATACCCTGTTACTCATTTAAACTGTTATATTTTTCAAACTTTAAAATCTCGCTCAACGATTCGTTTCATATTGCAGACTTACGATTACTTAAACAACAATTTTAAAAGAATTTACAGTGTTTTGAGAATGTACACCAATGGAAATAAAGAGAATTTTCAATTCCTTTTCCTAACTCTTTCTGTCTAACATGGGGGCAGAAAAAGCGCCCGGTCTCTTGTTTCAAAGAGAAAGAATAATCTGGAATAGATATTTTTTTCACATTACTATAAAAAGCAAAATTTAGTTCATATAATCAGTGTTGTGTGATATTTCTACAGTCTGAAAGTGAGGGGACAAAAAGGGTATCTTGCCCCCTTTGAAAATTTCAGGAGGGGCAACTGCCCCCCTTGCCCCCCCCCCGGTTCCGGCGCCCCTGGACACACACAGCAGCTAAATGCAAAAGTCTTTTAGTCTGACAAGCAAGGGGCGCGATATCGAGACTCGAATTGCGCAGTAACAGTTACATATACTGAAAGAGCTTCAGGTAGTTAGTAAGTTACCAAATTATTAGCTGCAGTCCGCCAGTAGGGAAAAAGTTATGGGACTGTAAAGTTCAGAGCCTGGCGTACGAAAACCACACAAAACTTAGCATTTGGCTTATTCCTCTTTGTATTGACAAGAGATAATGAAATCTAACGTATTCCTATCACAGAACATGATGTTTGACATACGAAAATCTGCATGAGAAGAATTATCAGTGTTGCCACCCATAGAAATTACAGTGTTGCCAGAATAAGAATACCTTGAAAAGCTTGCAAGCAAATAGTACGTGATCGGGACTTGCGTTGCACAATACGGGTTATAAAGTATATTCTGAAAGACCATCAATCATGAAGTGACCACGTTATTAGCTGCAGTCCGCCAGTAGAGAAAAATTATGGGGCTGCAAAGTGAACATGAGAGACTATGGCAAACAAAGGGAATAACCTGTTTGTGTGTGCAATAGCAAATGGTATTTGTTTGGAAAGGGGAAATAGCTATGTAAGTGACAGTGTTAAGCCACATAATTGATATGAAGAGCAGAAAATATCGAGTGATCCAAACAAAACAGTTAGTACAATATGCACATCGGACGATAGCTAGCGACGCGCAGTGATAGCACATTTCTGTGGTAAGGGAGTCAAAACAGCGCTCCGGGAGACTTGCCATTGGTGTCATCTATAGACATTACAGTGTTGCTAGAATACCCTACACTCTTCGTTAAGGCACGAACTACAAGAATGAATTCAACGGCGTTGGATGATATATCACTGACAACACGCACCGAGTTTTACGATTCGCGATGCTCGGCATTTGTACTGTCTGTCTGTCGGTATGCCTCACGATAAATGCCCAACGAACAAACTGATTCGAACCCGAATGACATTTTCACAGGTTTATCGTGAGGTCTACTTTACGTAGCACCTTCATACTAGTGTTCTTTTGGTAGCTTTTGCACTTCTGTTTAAATAATATTCTGTAATGTTAATACACGTATATTATAACTATTTTGATTCTTACAAATTAAATAACGTATTATGCAAAACGTAGTTCCGTGCGAACCACGAAAACATGTCACAAACACCGTTGTGTTCACTCTTTCATTCAATGCAAACCAAGCTTTTCGCGGTATTCTTATCCTGGCAACACTGTAATTTCTATGGGTGGCAACACTGATAATTCTTCTCATACAGATTTTCTTATGTCAAACATCATGTTCTGTGATAGGAATACGTTAGATTTCATTATCTCTTGTCAATACAAAGAGTAACAAGCCAAATGCTAAGTTTTGTGTGGTTTTCGTACGCCAGGCTCTGAACTTTACAGTCCCATAACTTTTTCCCTACTGGCGGACTGCAGCTAATAATTTGGTAACTTACTAACTACCTGACGCTCTTTCAGTATATGTAACTCTTATTGCGCAATTCGAGTCTCGATATCGCGCCCCTTGCTTGTGAGAGGAAAAACAAATGAAGTATCTCATTTCTAGTTCTACTAGTCATGTAACTGAGTCTGCGGCAAACAATAGAAGTATGGACGATGAATTATTATTATTGTGTACAACAGGCAATTTTAATATCACTGGAATTTTACCTTCCGGCTTGCTTAGTTGTGAAAAATTGTAGGGTATATTGCTGTACTATGTAAAGTATCTATACTGTCCATGGTGATCCATAGGGTCTCCCTGGCTCACGAAAATGAGTAAAATTTCTTAAGATTTTCTTAATACAAATACAAAATACCAAACGTAATATAGCAACCAGGAAGATAGGCCCACAACTAGAAATTTTCTTCAGGCTCACATGATACTGTCGCTGATTTATGATGACAATCAGAAACAGAAGTAAAAGGTAAGTTACAGTAAAAGTTTTCTAATAGTTTTCTAATAAGAGGGGTTCAAAATTTTTGTTCGGGTTCAGCTCCTTATCCCTCAACCTTGGCTACAGAAATGGAAGAACATGTTTAGATTTTCATTATTGATAATAGTATATTTCAAGCATTATTTCTTGGATCTTGGCCTGTACGATATATCGATATACCAATGTCATCGATATCAACATTTGATATCGTAAACAAATGGACGTCAATATATATCAACATCTTAAATTTTTTATAACGATATTCCGGGGGACGAGAAATAGGGGCCTTTAGAACTTGTCATGGATGTAGAAATAAAACTTAATTTTTACAATAATGTCTTCTCATGACAATTTCTTTATAACCACAAATTGCATTGTAAATAAATCCACTTGCAAATTTGCAATATTATGTACTGTAATTTCTTAGCCACAAAAACTTTTTGCTTAAGGAGAAAGAAAAAAAAAACAAACACCTGTCAAAAGCAAGTGCTTCGAACTTTGATCTTGAATTTATCATAAGAAAGTTTTGTGTTCTTCCCTCTCGGAGATTTCCACCCCTTTTGGCCTTTGGGGCCGCTCTTTGATAAAAAGTGCACACACGACCGCTATAAGCAGACATGCTTTAGGCAGAGTCAGATATTTTGGAAAGGAAATTAGTTCTTAATAATAATAATAATAATAATTATTATTATTATTATTATTATTATTATTATTATTATTATTATTATTATTATTATTATTATTATTATTATTATTATTATTATTACAATTGGATTTACAACTAGGGTCCCATCTCTTTATCTTGCGTGGGAGGCCCGCAACTCTGGTACGCCACTGGTGTCCCTTACTCTGTGTTTGTCTCTGTTTTCGTTTGTGTGGATGTTTCTTTTCGTGCTGTTAGGCTTTTATGTTGAACCTTTACATTATGTACAATCCGCGGCAAAAAACCTGCAACATGAGCATATAAGTTTATTGTGAAATGACGAAGTCTTTTGCTCCAAAATAAGTGTGCACGGGAGGAGGCCGAAGTTTATCCTGGCGTGATTCGTCCCACTTAGACGTTATGTTCATTCCCTATGCTGTTAGGCGTAGTTTCACAATAAATTTACATCCTCATGTTGCAGGTTTTTTGTCGCGGATTGTACCTTTACCTTCTTTTACATTTTTTTGAAAATAAAGAGAAATTGCTTTCCTCTGATGTCTATTTCTTTCCATTCACCTTGTTTGAACTGCTTAAGTAAGTTGATTTTTTTTACTTTTATGTCATCCATTGTCCTCACGATAATAAAATCGTCATTCTTCACTATTTATTGTATACTCTTGTTTGCAGTTTGCCACAGTGATATATTTCTTACAGAATTGGAGTTTTGTCCACATATTACGATTTAACAAATAAAACAAAATCTATATTTACATATTTACAATTTTATTTACATATAATGGAAATATGTACAACTTATATATTTACATATGTACAACTGCATTTATACATAAATCAAATATTTACAAACACTTTATACATATGATACAATTAATATCTACAACTTATATATTTACATATGTACAAACGGATTTACTTCTATTTACCTATAATGGAAATATTTACATCTTATATATTTACATATGTACAAGTGTATTTACATATATTATAAATATTTACAATAACTTTATACATATAATACAATTAATATATACATAATTACATACTATATACAAATACTATGTACATTATTTACAAAAATTTCAGATTTAGTGAAGTCCCCTCCTCTACCCTCAGACTGCTTCTTACTGGGGTGAATGAGACATGTACTACAGGCTCTTGAAATCTTCAGTTGTTGCACTTCCTGTTTGCCCTGCTTTGGAATTACATCTTGGTTTGCTGTGCTGGCCCAGGGCGTCCTCCTCTCCTCCCCCGGGACCACACCTCACCTGGATATGTGAGGTAAGTTCATCAGGCACTTGAAGTCCTCATACGTTGCGCTATCTGCTTTTATATATTGTGAGAGGAAAACCTGATTTGCTTTTTTGGTGGTCCGGGGCTTCCTCTTCCCTTGTCTCGAAATTATTTCTCACCTTAATATATTCTGTATGTTGTAGAGTTTCTTAAAATCTTTAGATTTTGTGTCTCTTAGTTCCTCTCCTTCGAAATTACATCTTGTAAACTGTAAAGTTGATTTGCTTTTGTGATTACGATTGTTCTCATTCCTTTCTTCAGAACAAGTCCTCCATAGCATTAACATAGGATAGTTCTGTATGGTAGTTGAGAAAACTTCTTTTTTAGATAACATGCAAAGTTAAATGAACTTCTAATTTTGAAACCTTGAATTTCTACCTTTTTGGAGCCTGGGCGTCCTCAATTCCCCCTTTCGAGACCTCACTTCACCAAAGAACATTTCACATTTCGTTCCATGTTGTGTTGTAGATTTCTTTTTAGTTCTTACAAAAAGTTTATTGCGATTTTAAACTTAAAAAGCTATTTCTGTGTATTTGTGACGTCATGTCCAGTCACGAAGGAAGTCACTTCGTCTGGAAAGTTCAAATTTTATAATTTTAGTAGTCACAAATTCTTCTATAGCTTTATCTTCGTCAGTTAACCTGAAACAATAATGATATATGTAAGTTATTAACCTATAAACAACTTTTTGTATAAATGTTAAAATTAATTAGGAAATGAAACTGGGATTCACTGACTTTCCAATATACATTTCGAAATAATTTTCTATACCTCTATATGAGTCCGTTATGTTGATAACATTTATTTGGAAACAATATTCGGTCGAAGCATTTGCTTTGTTTTGATTTAATTTTCAATTTAGCGAAGGTATAAGCCACATGGACGTACAGTTTAACATGCGATCCGAACCACATGAACTCCCACCGGGAGTCGAACTCCAGTCTCCCATGCCAAAAGTGTTTATGCTACCTGCTTAGCCACGAGAAAGCACTTTGAAGTAAGTGTGTGTCTTCTGAAATTCATATTTCGTATTAGTTTCTGCCGCCATAAGTGTATTGGCAAAGCATATACTTGTTAGTTTAATTCCTCTTATGGGAAGTGAAAATTTGTAAAATCATTGGTGTGTTCGTTTTTGCTGTGAACGTTGATCACGTTTCATCTCACACAACATCACGGTGTGTGATATGTCAGATTTACAAAAACTAAGTGTCATTCAAATACTTAATTGGTGAAAGTAATGGAAACAATTTCCCAAACCCACGTGTATTTGCAGACCAGCAGATTGGGAAGCAGGAGCGTCATTTCAGATTTTGCTTGGGGGGGCAAAACCCCTTGATATAAGTAAAATTTCGCGTATTTCACTGATTTACTACTATTTTATTGATAAAATCTATAGAAATCCCAAACTCGGGGGGGGGGGGCAATTGCCCCTCCCTGCCCCCCTAAATGACGCCCCTGTTGGGAAGACCTGCAAACACCTTAAAACAAAACCATTTCACACAGAAAGGTGTTTCTAAAATTGTATGTCATTCAGGGCTTGCATGAGATGCTAAACCTAATGTGTAGGCTTAGGAACAATGCTGATTATCATAATTACAGATTAGCAAATATTGATGATTAGCATACCCAAAACAGAGGGGGCATTGCGCTCGTACTTGGAAGGCGGGGAGTCTGCTGTGACTTTTACTAAGGTGACTTGAAGAAAGATAAAACATTAACCAGACTAAAAAATAAAATTATTAATGGGTTATGAAATAACATTTCTAGTTTTATGTGAGACCGGTATGCCCTGAAGCCTAAAGGAGACACATGATTAATGGAAACGAATAATGATGGAAATATTGGTAGAATGAGAACGTAGGAGAAAACAGAAGAATTCCGAGAAAACGTAGGTCACGTTGTTGTCCATTACAAACTCACTTAGCACGAGATCCAGCCTCTAACACAAAAGGCGAGTGTTCTACCACAGAACCTCCGTGTCCCCCAGGAGGTAAATACGTAAATATGTTTTTTTAGGTAGAAAAATAACATCAAAGTAGGTGGAAAATGAGATTTTACTGTCCTAGAACGTTTTGACGACTTAATGGAGCTCTTTTTCAACATTATTAAACCTAGAAAGAGTGCACCAATATTCATGTCTGTATAGAAATGGATTAGCTCCACGAAAGAAGCGAAAGTATAGATATTGAGATGGCCTTCTGAAATGGTAGAGATACTGGTAGGGTACTAAACCAATTAATCAGAGAGAGGAGTTTTATGTCATTACAGATCTCAGTTGTAACAGATATCTCATATTACGTCTAAAACCACAATGATTTTATTTATAACATAAGATATGATTTTGAAATAAAGATACTTAAAACAAAAATGTCTTAGTTTGATTACAGAAGACAGCCGTGGCCCTCCGATATTATAGCTGTAACTTCAGGTTAGCCAATCTTGAACACGCCTTTAAACGTTATTGCCAAAAAGATTCACAAGATACACAAATCAATAGGTGTATTATTCCAGGAAGATAATATATTTCAGAAAATAGTTACAAGCAGTATGAGGGTGCCCGTTCTGAGTATGTGTCACTGTTAGGAGCATGTGTGTCATCGTTAGTAGAGAATAAATAACAATAGGTACAATCTACTACTTAACATTATATAAAAGTTATAAATTATTTTTGGCAACGAAATACATACTTTTGGGTGTCATAAAGATTATTTCTGGATTTTCTCGAAAACTCCAAATCAAGTGAAATAACATCAAAGTGTCTCACTCTGGTTAGCTCGATGTCATCTATCGAATAATAATGTCTCCAGTGGCGGATCAAGCCCGGAGCATGTGGAGCCTAAGCCCCTTCAGTTTTTTTTTTATTTTTTTGAATTATAACAAAATAAAATATTTCCTTACATTATTTTATTTTAGTTCCCGAATTTCATATTTTCTTCTAAAGTGTTTATACCGTAATTAATATGAAATTTGAATACGTAACACATTTTAGACCAATAATAATCGAATAATAATAATTATACGATCGCCAAAACTATGTCTTTTCCTTTTTATTTTATTATTTTTTTTAATGAAATATACCCTGAAGCCTAAGCAAATGAAATGAAAGGAACATATGATCATAACAACAAGGAATGTAGTTTAAAAGTAAGATTGGTTAAATTTTAACTACTACAAGTCCATAAAGGTAAGGACAAAACAAAAAAAAAAAAATCCTGGAGTATTGATTTATGATTTCCAATTCAGTCCCTATCGCTATGACTACATGTTCATAAATCTTTGAGATTTCACAGGTTCTGCTTCATCGGCCTCCGAGCCATCACGAAGAGCGAAAATGAAAGAAATCTATAATACTAACATTCCATTAACAATTACATCTACCTTCATAGATACCTTACCTCTAAGGATCAAGCATGAACTAATTACAGTTATTTTAGTACATGATTTTAAAATATAACTACAAGGGAAACATAGGGTTAATATTTTATTCCTCAAGAATATAAAAAGAAACAAAACTCAACAACACTTTCAACAACTAAAATAAATAATTAAATAAGTAACTAATTAAACATGTCATGAATAAATTTATATTCAAGAGTGATAAATATACTGTAGTTTAGGTTACAAGGAAAGAGAAAAACAAAGAAACTGATATGTTCGCGAACAATCAATACAAATTACTAATTAATATTAAATTGTCTGTATGTCACCGGAGAACTGATAAGATCTTTCTTTATAAGTGTTACAATTACTGATGACGAGTAAACGAATGACAGATAAATTAAAAGAACAGATGAATAGAAATATTTTATTGTTTGAACGGAAGCGACAAAGATTATGTTAATTATCAAATGAAAGGGAAAAGTCTGCATCCCATAAAACATCAAGTAGGCCCTATATGCGTTAGGGATTTGCTTTACATTAAAAGTGCAAGCTAACCACTTGACACAACTGCATGGGAATTAGTTACAAACTTCTTTATACTGGATGAAAGCCCACAATAGTTTCTTAATTTAGGTAACTGCTAGTTTAGAAAATTTGGAGAAAGGTATGTATGATTTCCCAATTAGTTATTCAATATTTATAGTTCAAACAAACAAATTTCAGTTTATCAATTGAGGTTAGAAGTCCGATACTAATTGTAACTGGCAACACTGACTCACTATAAATTTTAAAAATCGGACTTAGAACTTTATTATTCAACTGATAATGAATTTTATGTAGAAGTTCGAGATTCGGCAATCCATTATACGAAATTAAGATAGGAATTTCCACTTTCGCGTTATGTAATAACGCTTAAGTCAATAACCAAACTTATATTCTTCAAATACTATAACCAAACAAATATAGACAAAGTCCAAACTCCAGGTTAAAATTTCCAATAGGTTCAAACAGAGAAAGGAACAGTATATAATTTCAGGTTGAAACTCAAAATAAACAAGTGTTGATAATCCATAACTTCTGCCAATGCAAACGAATGTTCCACTACAATTAAAATATAATCAAATGATAATGAAATCCAAACTCCATAAGTTGTTAACTAGGCGCAATCGATTAGCTTGAAAATTTCCAGATTCCGAAAGAACATCGTTTGTAGATCGAAACTATACCTTGTATTCCATATGACTTTATAGTGTTATTATAGGTATTGTGCTTAAAAGGGCCTCACATATTTATGCATTACAAATTTTCAATATTCAAACAATTACGATTTAACTAATTAACTTCTCTGGTATTATTATTTACATTAATAAAAACACTCGGACAATGGGTAGCAGCGAGAAGTAAACTCTTAAGCTTGGAAACTTTTTGGCTCCGTTATACTATATATACTCGATGATATCTTATTATTTCATATTATGTCATTAATCATTCATTACATTCGTTTATATTTTGACGCGTCAATTCTCTAAATTAACACGGAGCAATATCTTCTTATTACGTCGCGACATATTTATTATATCAACGTAGTTTCTATGCAATAATTACCTTCTGACAACTCGCATGTTTAAAAAAATACAAATAAAATTTGTCCCCTTCGAATGCACACATACATTTTACATTCAAATTGATTATCCGGTATCATATTTCGAGGCCTGTTTACATTACGCACAGAAATTACAAGTCTGATAATTTCTAATTATTAATTATCAAAATTATAATTCACAAATCTCTAATCGATAATCCAAATACAAATAAACGTTTAAATCAGATGACCATCCATAGAGTTTGGGTTATCTGAATCTAAATGTGGAGGAGCGATCCTAATATTGAACTCCATTACAAAACATATTCAATAGTCATCATCTGAAATCACAATTTTTTTCTTTATATTAAACTATTACATCATAATTATTACATTACGTGAACGTGGAAGAAAGAAAAAATCAACACGTAAAGAATTCGGAAATTCAAAATCTCCGAAGCACGTCTGCAAAATGCCAATTCGAAGAAATATTCGTATAATCAAGCTTTAGTATCAGGAAAATACTTGCACTATAAAGGATTGATTTAATAAAACGCATTACATTTATTGACCTACATGAATTCTTCTCTTAGAATTGACATTTCAAACTAACGGATGAATTCTTAAAAAGAAATCAAAATAATTGGATATATGGTCTACTACCAAAATGCAACACCTTTCCCCTCCCTAAAAGTCGTGAGTAACGATGAGCCATACTATATTGGTTGCCCATTCAAGGGCTCATGTGTTCGAATCCCGAAGAACACTACGTTATTTCGAAAACAAGCGTTATTAAAATTACTATTAAACGTTGTTGCACATTGACTAGAACCGATAAAAAAGATAGTTTAAGAGGTCGGTGTTGGATGTACTTGCGCATGAGAATGATGATTAAATTAAAATAAGATATGATGATATTCGCTCACCATAGAACGAAGTCATACAATAAGTTCGTAAAACAAAATGAACTCCGTTAAGATTACTTTGATTTGATATAGTTACGCGTTTTAACTTGTCTGGTTGAAATTTAAAAAATCAAACCAAATATGTATAATTCAATTAACTCTAAAGGCGAATGGGTTTATTAGAGAAATGGGGTCTAGAATAAGTACGCAAGAAAGAGCAGGGAGAAGAAAATTCAAAGAGGGAAAAGCGACACGCATTTTCTTAAGTCTTTATTTCAGGGATGCAAATAACCACTCGCACGGGGCGAGTGGTTCACCGGCGCGAGTGAGTATTTAATATCATACTCAAGTAAATGATTTCTATAGTGTGATATGGGCTAGTAGCGTTTTTCTTGGGAGAGTAAAATTTTGTTGCTTGTTTTTCATCCCTACTTTATTTACAATCACAAAAAAGTTATTGCAAGGAAAAAAGTGCATTGGTTTGCTCAACTTCCATAGCAGACTTCATCTCACCATTAATATGAAACGGTTGAGTTGAGTTGATTTTAGATTAGCGTCCCTTTCAGCAGCGAGGCTATATGAGACGTGGACCTACTGATTAACGTGGAATCCGAACCACATGAGCTCCCGCCGGGAATTGAACCCGGGTCTCCCACGCCAAAGGCGCGTACGCTAACCACTTAGCCACTTTTTTTAAAAAATTTATTGTACTCAAGAATCAATTACATTGAAGTGGTTATGCTTTTGTCACAAAAAAAGGAAGTTACGAGAACAATGAGTTGGCTATAAAATTTGCAAATTGCTTATTACGTACATCCTTTGCTAATTTGGAGTATTCTTTTTGTAAATACTGTACATAGAAGGCTCCCCCTGCTTCTAAGTTGGAATTAAAAATATATTTGACGGTCGTTCCTATATACCAATTGACACTACGTTGTTTACTAACGGGATAAAAACGATAATCTGGCCTTAAAATTATGCTAATATTTATATTGTGTTCCGAGCTACGAGTAAGAATGGCTAAAAAATGACGTAACTGAGTCCAGATTTTTGTGGATTCCAGATATGTCGTGATTCTATGAATCAACGTATCTATATTGTTACATCTATTGCAAAGAGCATCAGGACTAAAACCATATTTGTTTCTCTTTTCTTTAGTATCAATAACGTCATGGACAATCATAAACCAGACAGATTTGCTGGCAACACTCAAGGTCGAGTCATTGATATTGGCCCAAATATTTGACCAATTACACAAGCAATCATCTAACGCAATTTTAGGTGGGACATATAATCTATTCATTTTAAAAACATACAGCTTTTTACTACTTAAAGTTTTAAAATCAAAAAGCTGAGACAGATATATATATAATCACACAAAACAGTTTCCAAGTACTTACAGCTTTGAGGGAGGTCAGCCATACACAGGGGTAGACTCCTGTTTGTTCGTGCTAATACGTAAGTGAGCAGTTATTGTGTTACACTATTAGCTTCGTCTGTGTACAAGGTCATTGAGCGAGTAACATACAAACTGGCAGTTTTTTCTTGCACATTGAACAGACTGATGCCACCTTGTGAATGTAAACAACACATGACATCATATTTAACACGAAAGACCTGATGTTTCCATAGAAACCAACCACATAAACTTTGAATTTGTTTTCCTATGTGTTGAGGCATAGGTAATACATTTGCCAAATACCAGATTTTGCTTAATAGATAAACATTTATAAATTTAGCTCTAGAATATAAACATAGATTTCTGGATTGATTTACATAACCTGAATGACGCAGTGTATTTACAATATTCTTATAGTTATTATCAATAGTGTGCATTATGTTTGAAAAAATGGTAATTCCTAAAATTTTGATACTGTCGGCGTGAGGGACGGTATCTATATCATTAAAATCAATACTATTGTTTATGTTTAAGATATGTGATTTACAAAAATTTAATCTAGCTCCAGATGCTACCTCATATTCACGAACACATTTCATCATGAGAGAATAATCTAGTTTAGAAGAGACAAAAACTGTTACATCATCTGCATAACTAGCCACCTTTTTAGCAGGAGTAATAATATTTAGACCAGTTAGGCGGTCATCCATAGCATATAACAGGGGAGCAAGGCTAATAGCAAAACTCAATATTGAAAGGGGATCACCTTGTTTTATTGAACGTTTGATGGGAATGTTGTTGGATAGGTGACCGTTAACATTTAACTTCGTATGAGCGTCTTTATAAATATTTCATCCATGTAACAAATTGTTCATTAAAACCGAATTTTCTGAAAACAGACCATAAGTACGAGTGTTCAATATTATCAAAGGCATTTTTAAAATCTAAATTTATCAGAGCCGCTTTAAGAGCGCAATCATTACAAATAGTAATACTATCTCTAATAGTTAATAAAAGGTGATAGATGGTTTTCTTTTTAACAGCCACATATTGCAAATTTTGTAATAAAGTTATCCATGTATTCCAGTAGTCGGTTTTTAATACATCTACTAAAAATTTTGATATCTGTATTAAGAAGGGATATAGGTCTATATTGGCTAACATGAGATGGTTGAGCAGTTTTAGGGATAAAGACCGTGACGGCTGTATTAGGGCGCTTGATAGTCTCTGAAGCAAAGAACCATTCATTTACAATCAATGTTAGTGTATCGCCCATTATATCCCAAAATTTAACATATAAACGGCCAGAGATAGAGTCGGGGCCAGGAGATTTTCCTCTTTTTTTTTTTTTTTTCAGCATTCACAGCTCTTTGTACTTCATTTTTAGTAAACGGAGCACATAAAATTTGATTGTCTTCATCATTTAGCACTGCAGGCACACTGTCAAGTAATTTATTTTCGCAGCCGGTAGCAGCAGCGATCCCAAATAACTGGTAGTAATAATCATACAGGGTGTTACGAATATTGTCCTGAGTAGTTTGAATAGAGCCTTGAGCATCTGTGAGTGACGTGATAAGTTTCCTCCGTCCACGTTTGGCTTCTGTTAACACATGTGTAAGGAAGCATTGTTCTTCTGGAAACCCTGGAACTTTACTACGTAACCTAATCCCTTCCATTTTCTGTTTATGGAATTGTAATAATTTGGCTTTGTATTTACGTACAGAGATAAAGGCCGAGCGATTTGTCATCGCTTCAATTTGTGCCTCTAATAGACATCCATAATAGAAATTATAAAGCTTTCGCTTATCAGCATAAATTTCAGAGGAATACTACCTACAAAAGGTAGTATTGAAATACAATACTCCACCACTCAATATATGTTTTAAACCACTTCTTTTGTTTAAGCCAATAAGCCCACTTTTGAGAAAAGAGCTGACAAAATGACTCATCATTTAGCAGACTTTCATTCATGTGATAATACCCCCGTCCCCGAGCAATCTTCTGGTCATTAATTTTAATTTCCATTATTAAACAGAGATGATCAGTGAAACACGTGGGATATCGGTATACAGAAACAACCTGGGATTTGAAGTTAGCATTTACATAAATCCTGTCTATCCTTGAGCTCGAAGTTTTTGTAATAAATGTGTCCCCCCGTAAATCTGGGTGTTTGAAGTCCCACACATCTACCAAAGACAAATTCTTTACCAATTCATTTAAGGTAGGGCAATAATTGTAAGTTGGTTCTGTTGCGTGAGTTATACTTGAATTATGATATCCGCCAAATATAACATTATTTGGGCCACTAAAAAATGGCGCTACCTCATTTGCATAAAAATTATTCCGTTCTTTTCTGTTATGACTTCCACTGGGCGCATAAACATTGATTAGAGTTATATCATTAACCTGACCTTTGATAATTCTACCATTAGGATGTAATTCTACATTTGTAAGCGGGATGCCTTCTTTAACCAAAATTGCAGTACCAAGGCTATTATATGTACAATTATTATATACATTATATGATGGACGTACGTTTACAATCTTTGGTCCAACTTCTTGGAGAAAAGCTACATCTATTTCAGATTTAAGTAGAAAGTCATTGAGAGCTTCAATTTTTACTGGCGATTGTATTCCGTTGATATTTATAGTTGCTAGTTTTAAGATAGTACACATAAATATTGTAATAGGAAGTTGTCTAATGTTAGCAACACACTTCATAATACCACACCACTGTTTGGCTGCAAGCACTGTGTTTCTGAATGTTTAGGTAGGAGTAGAAACTGTTGGTGACTCACCTGAAGAAGGAACTGCGGTATCAAGTAGATATTCTGTACTCACTAATTTCGCTACAGATGACCGTGTGATCCTTGGTGATACTTCTAAGGGTCCCTGATCCGTCTTCTTAGGTTGTTTTACTTGAGCTATAGCCGTTCCTGCTTTCTTCCGTTTCTTGTCTTGGGAGGCTTCCTGGGAATTCCGGGCATCAGATCCTTTTTTTCCACTAGGACAACTCACAGGGGAGAATAGATGATCTTTTTCCTTGGACTAAATTGGGAAAATGGGACTTACAGAGGAAACTTCCGATACACTATAGATGCACTCTAGATTCTGATCACTATCCACAACACTAGTAGAGGAGGAAGCACTGTCTATCAAAAGCTTCTTTGTATCTTGTTCAATGACAACTTGATGTTCCCCTGAAAGATCTGACTCAGCCAGTGAAGAAGTACCATGTAAAGCTGGAGGGGCTGCAGATAAGGTCCTGTCCTGACTATCACTAATATCCTTGGGAGAGACGTTTTCCGAAATTGCTCCGGAACATGGTCGGTTAGGAACACTGTCGTTTGGCACTATCGGAGTAGTGGTAAGAGAACGGCCCTGTATCACAGGGGTAGTAAGCTCAGTCATTAACTTTGGAAAGTCAACATCTGACGTTAAAGTAGGCAAATTAGCAGGTTTAACCACATTAATTTCTTGGGGTGGCGAAACCCGAGAGCGTTCCTTATCACTTTCAGTATGTTCTATGGTTGTTGTTGAAACAAAGGCCCGTTTTTGACGCTGAAAACATTGATCTTGTAAATGATCTCGAGATTGGCAGTAATAACAAGTACGGTCCTGACCGAAATAAGTTACAAGGAACTTCTGGTTACGAATATCCAGGAAGGACGGTATAGGTTTAAACAAATACATAGTCACGATCTTTCGTCCAGATCTAACTTTATAAATATGAGTATCGTCATAAATTTCGTCTTTTATACTTTTTCACTCTCCATAGATAGACAAGGCACGGGTGACATCATTATCACTATATCCCGTGGGAATAGCATGTATTCGCACATAGGTTAAAGGCCGATCAGCTAATTCTAATGTCACTGGGTATGTTCCACTATCATCTTGAAATTTAACACTATCACCATGATCTCTTAACAACTTGTCACACAACAAGTCAGACATTAACTTATTATACACACATTTACGACAAATATCCAACTCAATACTTAGTATTTGTTCTTTCTTTAACTTAAACGTATTTTGAAAAAACTCATGGATTTTTATTGTGGACGGACGGTTAGGAATCGCACGAAATCCTAATTTTAATGTATTGACACGTTTGATAGACATTTTATAATTCTAAATAAACTCACTAGTCACCACTAAACTGAAATATATTAGAATCAAGTCAGCGTAAAGTCCAAGCAAACACAAAATACACTGGGCGCATTCAATGCCTCTCGCACGATACGACACTGGACGGACGACCAGCGAAAGACGTGTTACCTCTTGGGCAGCTAACACGCGAGTATAACCAGGGAGAAGCTCTAATATGAAACGGTGTCGGCACAACGTACATATCCCAATCTTATTTCAAATATAGATTTAAACCCCGAAGAAGTTATTAGATTTATGTAGCATCCAAGAAAAAAATAAGTACTACGCCCCGGGAAGTATAATTATTCTACTTTAATATTAAGATATCCAAATGTAAGGACGCCTAAGTTCGAACCCGGAATTTACAGTGAGTCACGAATGCTTTACTATTTAACCACACAGAAAATAATCCAAACTGAAAACATAAATCTCAATAAGCATTCTAATATATACATATATAAATATTTAACCCATTAACAAAATGGGAGAAGTTACAAAAAATAGAGATAAGATAGAAGGACAGATAGGAGAACGAGATCAGAATTGTACAGAGGAAGGTAAGATGGAAGAATACAAGAATTGTAATCGGATAAAAAATGCAACAAGTATCGACTTCAATGCCAAATATTTGTCTTAATATGCCGAAACGGGCGATCCACTAAATACGTGGCCTGCAAATTGTCACCGAGCGCCAAAGTGCTTTCTAGCC
Source organism: Thermobia domestica (assembly GCF_964235325.1). Taxonomy (NCBI): domain Eukaryota; kingdom Metazoa; phylum Arthropoda; class Insecta; order Zygentoma; family Lepismatidae; genus Thermobia; species Thermobia domestica. The sequence continues at coordinate 97,027,603 of NC_137463.1, read as the reverse complement.
AACCGTTTCAGAAGGGAGAAACTTTGTGGAACGATTAGTTATAACTGTTTCCGGTACCAAACCCTCGGTTTACGGCCGGATCAACCGGAAGGATGGTGTGGTCTCTTAATTTAGAAATTTTATATACAAAAATATCCAACCCCTCAGAATAAATACGGAGAAGATGTTGATCAAAAATACAGAGGATAATAGTTTGAAAGTCAGAAAGAATAGACAGCCCTAAACGGGGATAACCCAAAAAGAGAAAAAAATAAATAAAGCAATATTGTAATGGCAAGCTAATATAAGCCAAATGTTGCCAGTCACTACCAGTCCGCGAGACTTGTGAGGTCTTGAGATGCCAATTAATTTCGATTACTACATCTTTAGAAGTAAGGGAAATTAAGATTTATGGATAAGGGACATCGATATCCTGGTACGGGATCCAGTGGAACAATAAAATATGAAAACTGTACCGGTTGACACCGAACCCAAACTCCATGGTTAGTTACAACGTCGATATTTTATAATACCTTCACAAATTCGCTAATCCCATACTTGAGTTGATTGCTCATCATTCGTATATTCGTATTATAGGTCCCTTACCCCTTGTATCATAGAGAAACTATAAATCACTATTGCTAACATAGGGAGTTGAAATCCAGTAATTTAACCCATTAACAATATTGAGCTAGTGATAGACTCACATTGAGGTTACAGGAGGAAACAGACTGCAACTGAAATAGGAGAACGCATCGAAATCGAACTACATCTTAACGATTCAATTACTGTCTTTTCTGCCATTTTATAAATTTCAAGAAGGGGAAAAGCCAAATACAGTACGAAGTCGAAAATCCGTACTAATTGAAACTACAGGTAGTTCGGATTTTCAAATTGTTCGGATTTTCGAAAATGACCAAGAAAATGCCATTTAGGCTTAAATATAATGTACGGTATGCTCTTTTATCGATACAGTGGCCATATAATACCGTACATAAGGCTACTTACATTTAATGTTTCTGGGAAACCTGATCGTACACTAAATTACACTGTTCTTGTAACTCACACTTAAAACTTAACTTCTACAGGCTTAAGGGAAAATAAAAACATGTATGACAAACAATTAGAGTAAGCGGGGGCAAAAATCCGCAGTTTGGTGTTTGAGTTGCCGAATGATATAACAGCAAAATAGCGAATTTTGAACAGAAGTATAAGTGAACATTTCTCTATATTTCGAAGGTGATACAAAGCCTACTAATTTATTACTTAATAAGATACACCAATTTAAAAAAGGATGGACAAATTCGGACTTTTGCCCCAGTATAGGGGGCAAAAGTCCTATCGCAATGAGGAAAAAATCCGCTGAAATACATGAAATAGGAAATCGACATACAGGTATTTTTATTGAATTATTTTGTTTTCTACAACAATCTTAAATTAAACAAAGAGCATACGAAGCATGAAGTGATTCTTCGTATTAACAAAAAAGTTTGACTAAGCAAAAATATAAGTTAACCTCACTTGAGAAAAACTAAATAAACATACTAAGAATGAAGTTATTCTTCGTATTGATAAAGTTAAACTAGAAAAAAAGAAATTATCCCATTTATTTACGAATACCACAAGAACACACAAAGCATGAATTTTTCCCTTCGTGTTGAAAAATTACAATAAAAGAAGAAATTAGGTTTCCCAGTTATTTATATAAAAAAAACACAAAACATACGAAGCATGAAGTTTTTGTTCGTGGTAAGTTATACTAAAAGAAGAAGAATAAGTCTTCCTTACTTAAGAAAAGCTCAATAGACACACAACGCATAAAACTTTTCTTTTCATCAACAAAGTTAGAGTAAAAGAAGAAATTATTAAGAAAAGCACATAAACTTATGAAGTGAAATAATTACAAAACCAGGCTTAGGTCTAGGCATTTGTCACATACGAACTGGCCTCCTTCATAAGCTGTGCAATCATGATGCCACCATTCTTCGCACGAATTACACATTATCCAGTTCTCATGCGATGGATCGACATATTTGCCTTCACACAATAGACATGCATATTCCACTACTTTTAAAGTTGAACTTTCAGCGGATGCAAACAATTTCTTCCGTGAGGCTGACTTCTTTGAACCCTTCTTCTCTTTTTCTTCTCGAACAGTACGTAGCTCTTTTCGTAGTGTTTCTAACAGCAAAGGACAAATCTCTCTCAGCACCGATGAACCAAATGACTCCAAGAACACTTTTTACACTCAACAGATGGATTCAGCAATACAAATAGATATGTGTTAGCACTACTGACTATTAATCCTAGGCTTTGTTTACACCGCTGAAATGTGAGTAGTGCCCTTGGTGCCATCGGTGCACTCAGTAGTGTTGAGCATGGCTTGCCCAAATTCAATGATCAAACTCCATACTGGCCTACATAGCTTTAGTTAAGCTAAAGAAAGCCTACGTAGCAAACGAATTTAAATAGGTCTACTGTGAGAAACTGGAATTTAAATTTAAGAATAAATCTATTTACAAATTTGAGAGCTGGGGCAAAAGTCTGCGTTCGGATTCTTGCCCCATAAAAAATAAGACTTTTGCCCCATTCGCACTTGTTCTAGTTACAATGAAATGCTGACGTAATAACTGATACCGGGAAAAGGGAAGATAGTGTATATTGTTACTCAAGAAGTGTTTTCATATGAAACAGCAATAAAATAAGTCGTGACATCTCCCACGGACTGTAGTACTATTTCCCATAAAACAAAATATTACTTTAAAGTAAGCCAAAATGTAATTTATCTCATTGTATTAACAAATTTCACCGCACACCTTTACTAACATGGACAGTACACCGCCGTCATTTAATCTTTCTGCAACACAAGCAGTGTTGCACAACTCCAACAAAAAGTACCCCCAAACCCCAAAAAGGACTTTTGCCCCCTGCGGACTTTTGCCCCCGGACACTCTACATATGAATGAGCTCTGAGACGAACACTGACACTTCTGATGCTGTTTAAATCCAAATTCAACATCACAACTTCGGGAGGAGGAGAGGAGAGAAATATAAAAATCATCGAAAATGACCGATATCAGAGAGCGCTTTGGTAATAGTAAAAAGTGACTGACTAACGAAATATATTATTATGTTTTAAAGTTTAACCCAACGAACTGGGTAATTGATGCTAGTAATCCATATTCACAAGTGAGACTGATTTTGTACAGTTATTTCAAATAACTTGGAGTTTCATGCCGTTATTTTGTATTTCTAATATACGTCAAAAATATTTATATAAATTGAATTTACACAAAAGACATAGACAGTTGAGTCGTTTTCAGTTTTCACTCAAATTGTTCTAAAATATTTAAAGGTTGGATTATAATCATTATTATTTTAATTTTCTCTCTCTCTTTTTTTTGGTAAATATTGGTGAACATATTATCATCATCATTATCATAGCTATTCTGCCATTATTGGCAAGTTACTTGCTGCAATTGAGAAGCTTCCACGTAAGGTGATCCTCAGCTAGTCTCTTCGTCTAGACGTAGCATTTTCTGTTTTAATACCTTCCTTCAACTACAGTCTCCTTCGCTCTACCCCTTTCTTTCCTTCCACAATACCCCCTAGCACGTCCCGCATAATACAGTTTCTCCTCAGCCAATATCCAACCAGTTTCTTTTCATCTTCTTAACAATATTTAAAATTCTTTTTCCCCTGCTGCTAATATTTCTAACACTTCATTCGTTTTCCGTTCAACACAGCTAATTCTCTCCTTTTTTTCTCTATGCCCATGTTTCGAAAGCCTACAATTTTTTCATCGCTTTTCCGTAATGTCAATGTTTCTGCCCCGCAGAGTACATATTAGAATCAGTAAAGAAAAACTCAATATTTAATTGGAAGTTTAATACAAGGATTAGCTAATCGTGGTTGAAAAGAAAAATCTGATGCCTTTAGAGTGTAAAAATAATTTTGCAATGCACGGTATTTCAATAATCAGTGCCGTCTTGATTTTCTTTCATGAGTCTCAGGGGTAGCCTCCTCAGTTTGGGAACCAGTGAAGTGTTGTATCTCTTAAAAAATATAAACAGATTACGAAACATTGTGATTTATCTTATAAGTAGTGAAGCGTAGGCACATTAAAAAAAAAGGACCATCACGTATGTGGTACACTATCATCATATTTACACAAAGGTAAAACTATATTACATTTAGAAACATACATTGTATTTCCTTTACTATTGGCGCATTGTAGGGTTTATTATCCCTTATATCCAGAGTAAAATTTACCTATGAAAAGCATAAGATATCTTAAATGCAAGACTAGCAAGACTCTTGCAAACAAGACCAAGACTAATCCTGGGTGTCCAAGACCAAGACCAAGACCAAGACCAAGACCAAGGGTTCAAAGTGCAAGACCAAGACCACCCCGGTCTTGGTCTTGGTCTTGCATTTGCTCATCACTACACAATACTTATAATAACACTATAAAGTCATTATCAGATGGAATACAAGGTATAGTTTCGATCTTCAAACGATGATCTTTCGGAAACGAAATTTTCAAGCTAACCGATTGCGCCTAGCTAACAACTTATGGAATTTGGATTTAATTATCATTTGATTATATTTTAATTGTAGTGGAACGTTCCTTCGTTTGGATTGGTAGAAATTATGGATTATCAACACTTGTTTATTTTGAGTTTGAACTTGAAATTATATACTGTTCCTTTCTCTATTTGGACTTATTGGAAATTTTAACCTGGAGTTTGGACTTTGTCTATATTTGTTTGGTTATAGTATTTGAAGAATATAAGTTTGGTTATTAACTTAAGCGTTATTACATAACGCGAAAGTGGAAATTCCTATCTTAATTTCGTATAATGGTTTGCCGAATCTCGAACTTCTACATAAAATTCATTATCAGTTGAATAATAAAGTCCGAAGTTTAAAATTTATAGTGAGTCAGTGTTGCCAGTTACAATTAGTTTCGGACTTCCTAACCTCGACTGATAAACTGAAATTTGTTTGTTTGAACTATAAATATTGAATAACAAATTGGGAAATTATACCTACCTTTCTCCAAATTTTCTAAACTAGCAGTTACCTAAATTAAGAAACTAATGTGGACTTTCATCCAGTATAAAGAAGTTTGTAACTAATTCCCATGGAGTTGTGTCAAGTGGTTAGCTTGCACTTTTAATGTAAAGCAAATCCCTAACGTATATAGGGCCTACTTGATGTTTTATGGGATGCAGACTTTTCCCTTTCATTTGATAATTAACATAATCTTTGTCGCTTCCGATCAAACAATAAGATATTTCTATTCATCTATTTTTTTTAATTTATCTGTCATTCGTTTACTCGTCACCAGTAATTGTAACACTTATAAAGATGGTATCAGTTCATTGGTGACATCCTCACAAGTGAATATTAAACCTTTGACTACCTTTTTTATGTGATAGGAACATTCCATGTGAAATCAACCAATGAAATGACAAAATCTGACCTGACGATCTTAGTTTTTTGTAAAAATTGGTGCACAGCTCTATTACAATGTGAGATGAAGAAATCCCAAATATTACCTCCCTCCTCCTGAAAGTGTGCTCATACAGGGTGTTCAAAAATGTCAAAAGGGCATTTTTTCGGTTACAGTGATTATTAAAAATTGTCATAAAATGGTTAATATGTGCACTAGAGTCATAAAACGAACACCATTGGAAAGCTGAAAGGTTGTTCTACAAGTTGTAGTGTATTGAAAAAACCTGTAAAATAAAACCTAACACTTCAAAAATTAAAATTAAAGTTTGATTTTTGAATTTCGCATAGAAATGTCCCTGTGTATTTGTTGAAAATTGTTGGGATTGTAGTCTCATATGTGTAATAAAACACCTCAAAGTTGCACTTTGGGCACTCAATGGGATCCGATCAAAATTCAACATAAACCAAGCATTGCACGATATTGATCTTGTGAATATCTGGATTCAAATCGATAACCATTTGCCTGTAGCTATTTACCTGCAGCATCAAAGGAATTTATATTCGATTTCATTTGTTTCTTGATGTATTCATTTCAATTTACACAATTATCCATCTTTCGAGTTATTTAGAGAGGTATTACATTTCCGAACAATACCGGTACTCAATACAGGTAGATCATTATGCTTGTTAGTCAGTATGAATGTTTCTAAATTTATGTTGGCTACATTGATACATGTTATTTTCATTCCTTTGTTTCAGGATTACTATTACAGAACTTATTATGAAAGGGAGGGATGTATTTCCCTTCCTTTCACAATATTTGTATGAAATGTGTTATGAAGCACAGTGACACTGTTCACAATCACTTCAGACACTTTCAGCACAAACAATTAGTCAATAAATTCTTTTTTTCCACTTCAAGTATGCACTTCCACATGGCTGTGACAGCAAGCAAGGAAAAGACATTTTTTGGCGATCTTATAATAATTATTATTATTATTCACTCTTTTACAAAGTTTAACTTTTTCTGTTAGATAAATGAAAACACCCGCTCTTAACTAATTTGGAGGTACTGAATACGATAATGAAATTTAAAAAGTCCGATTGGCTCATGTGTTATATAAGCAAATTTCATATTAATTAAGTTATAGAGTGTTGAAAATAATTTAATGTATTTTTGAAAGTTTATAGAAAACTCATCGTATACCTATCATAGTCTGGGTTCTAAATGATACACCCAGTTTTTACCTTTTAGATCCACCTCTGAATGTTTCATTTTTAGACAATGTTGTAGTTAAGCATGAGATTACAGTTAAAGCATTAATCATGAATTAGGCTTATCTCTCATCAATCATATTGCGTATTGACATCTCTGTTAGTTTTATAGTGAAAACTTCAAGAGGGCATACTTGAGTATGAATTTCATCCTTAATAGGTGGCATGGTTTCATACAATATCAATTTCTTAGGTTTGTAGAAAAAAAGATTTTCTCTATTTTCTCGACAATTACGCATCAAGATTTACATTCATCTATATCATTTTGTTCAGCTTATGAGATGTATCGAGTGCTATTTATCTCATCTTTGGGCATTTTCCCCTTTAAACGCTGTTAATATTGTAAAATGTCCTGTATTTATTGTGCGATGGTTTCAGGAATATATGTAATTCTCTTTAAGCTTACCAAACAGTTAGGAGTGTCAGACTTCATGTTGGTCATTATCGGGAAAATACACTTCCTCCTTAGAAGCCCACCAGAGGAGGATCTAGCCCGGGGCTGAGGGGACCTAGATCCCCAGTGTTGTGAGTCACAAAAATAATTTAAACTTTATTTATATATTTTTGAAAGTTTATACCCTATCATAGGCTGGGTTCTGGTTTTGCCTCCTCCCAGTTTTCACCTTCTAGATCCGAGACTGAAGCCCACTTCACCATTAGTTAATCTCGTAAATCAGAATTTAAAACAAAAACTCGTATTTCTACGCTACAGCACAGAGATTAGAATAATTTGAGAAAAAGAAACTGTAAAGCATACAATTTCTTACTTTTACACAAAGCGGTACTAATTCTTGCTTTATTATCAGAAGAAATAAAATCTCAATATTCCATGTGCAATGACCCGTTCCGCTACAGAAGCTTTTCCTCTAAGATGCTACCTAACAGGTGATAGATGTTATTCGTTCTTGTTAATACCATTTAAACTCTACGTATATCGTGTATTATATATATCTATGTGTGTTCAATTATGTTGTTCTCCAGATGGTTCAAATAAGTTATGCTTTGAGTAGATATACGTTGTTTATGTTATATGCTCACATTTACCACCCACCTTGGATTTAAACTTATTGCCAAACAGCCACTCATCTCGGAAAAGGAGGTAATAAACACAAAACTAATCTTTACGCTGAATTTCTCTTAACTCAAACTAGTTGACGAAAAACAAATTAGTAGAAAGTTACTCTCGCGGAGTGTGTATTCACTGAACAATAAAACATTCCCACAAAATAGGAGCAAGTAAAACAGTTAGAGATGCGCACGAGACAAGATTTGTGGCTGTCTCGTCTCGAAAATGTGCTGTAAAAATGATGTCTCGACTCGAAAAATGCATATTTTTCTATTGAAAGAGCCGTGTCTCGACTCGAATTTTGTCAGGAAAATCCTGTCTCGACTCGTCTCGTGCGCATCCCTACGTATAATTACAGGAGACTGTGTTTTCCATTTGCTAGAAGATAATCCAAAACTTTTAATCAGAACGTAATTTTCTATATACAAAAAGTAATAATTTGTATCCAGTTAAGGAACACCAATGGCGTCCTCAAAAGTCCTTACTCTCAGTTGAGTTTCTATTCGGTCACAGTTTCTATTACCACAAAAGATAAAATAGGAGAAAATAGTTTAAAAATTCAAATATATTAAAATTACGAATGAACACTTTAACATTGCAATTCATGCTTACTGCGAATGAAAAGGAATGATTGAAGACATTATTAATTCCAATCCAAATACCCTATTTTGTTGGTATTTGTATTTCATGTGTTACAAACGTATACAGAAGATCTTTATATAGTTTAGAAGAGAACTTGAAAATCGTTAATCCAGGGAGGAAACAAATTCAGGAAAGGAGTTCAATTTTTTTTTTTTTTTTTTTTTTTTTGAAACACAGAGTAATTTCTAGATACCTGAGAACATTTACGAGGACAGTAAACAAATAATTTTAAACAATTTCTTTCAACATATAAAGCACAAAATTGAATAGGATTAGGAATTAGATTTCTGGGCTGTCGGCATCTAAGGCCATTTAACCCGTCGCGTACATGAGGGATGATCCTCAGCGAGCACACTATCCGATGAAGGGTAAGGAGGAAAGGATTGAGGAAGGAAAGAAGCGACCTGGGACCATTATGTTAGGTGAAAACCCGGCATTTGCCTAATGTGAATGAGGGAGACCCAGAAAGAAAATCACACAAGATGGCTGGCCTGAAAAACCCGTTACACCTTTTCGATCGAGTGTCCCTATTGGGAATCGAACCCGGGACCGCTTGCACCAAACGTGAGAGCGTTATCGACTACGACGCACGGGGCCACTACATGAATTAAAATATAAATGATACACTTAGTAAATAGTACGTAAGTAAGTTTTGCAAAACAGATTAATGAAAAGCCTATCATATTTCATTGCTCACTCTGTGATTTCAGATAGTTTCTAAATAGTATAATATTTCATACTTTTTTACAATTTAAATATAAACAATTCTCACCGTACAAAGATATAAATAAACTCTAATATGGTGTTTACCTGAAATTTAGACTTCTTTTTATTTTATGGAGAAGTTATTTCTTCACAGTAAAGATACAATTGCTTTGCTAATTTAATTCTAGACGAGTTAATAACGATACTTACGAAACAGTACAATTATTAACAATAGATATTTAAAAATAACGATATTGTTAATTCTACAGTATTTTAGCGTTTAACAGAAATTCTTTTCTCTAATAATAAAACATACCAATCGATAGATCTCATTGACCTAAACAAAATGATAGGGTGTAAATCCCATGCTTAGTTTTTGAAAAAACTTGACAAAACGAATTTTTGAAAACACGTAATTGGGACTCCATAATAAAATTACGCCATCTATTAAGATGAAACGAATACTGAAGCAAAGTTGCATTAAGCTTTTTATTATGATACTAGCAAGACGACGACACACAGTACAGTTACATTACGCACAGCACAGTACATTAGATATAGCCCCAAATTATGACAAATTCTTGAATTTAAACGTTTCTTTACTAGTAACTATAACATCGGTAGATTATATAGAATTAAACAAAATTACATGATTGAGGGTAAATTCTGATGCTAAATTTCTTTTTTCTATAAAAACGGATTTTATAATGCTAAAATGAGCTATATGCTATTGTTCATTGCCAATCTGATAAAGTTGATAGCTTTTTTTAATAAGGCCTAATCCAAGTTCCAACTTAGGAAGGAGGAGGGTCCCCTCGCGTATTGCCCTGGTCTTTGTGAAGGGAAAATCGGAAATTAAGAAGCTCGTAGAAATAGGTTTCTCTCGTTATGCTAACGTTGGGCTCGTCTGCTGCCCCTTATTTGGACAAGAGAAGTCCCACTGAGAATAATAACTTTCCGGGGAACTAAGATTTCGGCCGAGTCTCCCATATGGGAACTAACCCGGACTATTGGATCTGGTAGGGTGCGTTTTACCTCATCAAGGCCTCATCCAGTTAGGTAGAATACTCAGAAATGGGAGAACTGCCACCTTTACTGGCGCAGGGGAGGCCTCGGATCTTCCGAAATGAGCAACTAGGTCTTTGATCCGAGAGATGAGACTATGTCGTATCTCAACACTTGAAAGAGGGGTAGTTAGTGACCCCAGTGGGGTGTATCCAATGCCCTACAAGAGAGATTAGGATTTATGAAGGGCCGTATTGTGCATGCTCTCGGACTTGGAATGAGATTCTTACTATTCTAACATACTCGTGTTATCTGAAAATGTGCAGTAAGGTAGGGCCTCTTGAGGAAGTAGGCTACCGGTATGTAATACCACTCCCAGATGACCATATCTGCGAAAATATAAACCGTACATCAATCGTAGGGTCTGGTAATGTAGTGTACCTCTACAGTAACTAGAGGAAGTTCTGATTGCTTGGGCACCCCTACCGTTAGAAAAGTTGGTTGTATTTTCTCAATGATGACCTATATGTGTCAAGGGCCCGGGAGGTAATTGAATTACTAAGTGTACATGACACCTCGACACTTAAAAGAGAGGTAGCCCAGTATTGCTTGGACAAGCCTAGCGGGGAAAGAACCTTCGGTGGGTTCCGAAATGACATTGACTGCTTATGCTATCTGGTTTACATCAACCATAATTTCCGGTGATATACAGTGTACTACCGTAATTAGAAGAAGTTCCATATTGCTTGGACGATCCTACCGGTGCACAGTGAACAGAAATTAGGATCTAGCCGGAAAAAATCTGATGTGCATAATAAATGGGCCAGCATTACACCAACGCGTCTATAGTGCCCTACAGTACGACCAGACCACACCTTCTTGTACTATTGGTGAATTTTGGATTGTGCTGAAAACTACATGCAAAGCCTTTATATGTCAATAAAGTGACAAATGTTGTGCAAAACGTATTACAGTTCTTTTATTATCGTACTGTATGTAATTAGAAACAGTCTGACAAAGATAAATGGAGGTAAAAATATAATACAGACACAGTAATTCAAACAGAAGTATTACAAATGAGATTGAATATATATTTAAATAAGAATATACGCCTACAACTAAAGAATAAGAAGAGCATAGCTCACTGTACATTATGAAGCTAACTGAACATTGTAGAAAAAACATCGAGTTGTGTTATCGTCATTCGTGAATCCGCTATCTCTCGGTTTCGGTTTATCAACGAGCAAACCGATCATTTGACGTAAACATTGGGTAACATCAGGTTTTCATGTTTCGTAAGCGTTATTGTCAGGTGAACTTCTCATTTGCCACTTTCTCACCTCAAGCCTGTGTAAAATGTACATAACACATTTGAAACTCGTATCCAGGCATGCAACACAGAGAGACCAAAATATATTGTTCTGGGTCATATTCCGTTTGCTTGTTCGACAAGTCCAAATTGCTCATTTTAGATGGTTTAGTTCAGCACACTTAGCAATATGGTGAAGGAGTGTCAAAGTATTACATATCTTTCCACCCACCATTGTCGTCATCATGTGCATCACCACAGATACATTCATTTTATTCACGGTCACTGTTGTTGAGTGAAGTGCTGATACCTGTCGTTAAATTATGTGTATTTCTTGCCTTTCTAATTCTTTTGTCTCCTTCTTACACATTAGTGTGATTGGACGAGAGAATCTTGTAGACGAAGGGCGCGGGTTTTGCCACAATATTAGTCTTTTGTTATAATCTTGGTCACAATAAAGCTGCAATGGTACCATTACGATTAGAAATATGTCAGCATCACTTTGAGAATATTATCTGCAAATGTCTGTATTCACTGTGGCCAGTATTACCATCACAGCTCCATTTGCAGATAAGTTTGCAATTCCTCTTCTATGTATGGCACTGGAAGAAGTATAGGGGATTTGTAAGCTCTTTTAATCTTTGTGGCTCGCCGAGGGTTGGTTTATGTAACCTCTTTTACAATGGAGGCCACGTTCCGCTGACCTCAAGTTTGGAGAGGCTATTTTGCAGTGTACCGTATTTCTTCCTGGCTGTGTGATTCTACTAACGGCTTCACTCATTTGCTTTCTTTTCTCTCTGCACATTGCCCAAATAGTTTTGGGTCTTCTAACATTTCGTGTTGATAGACCAGGTGCACTAGTTTAACATTCGAACACTCACTTTTATGGCAAATTTTAATGGTTTATCAAGCCAGTCACTATATGCCTTGAGAAATCGGTCTTTCGTTCTGCAACATTTCTTCCATCGCTTGCTAAAATCATTGCAGAATGTCCACACATCTACATATGCAGAGCTCAGTATGTCCTCTGCAGCACCTTCTGTTCCCAGTTTCTTGTAGACATAAGTTGCAGGCGTATCCTTGGCCTATATGTTGTTCTGTAGCAAGCTGAACAGCTCGCGTCGTGTCACCGAAGCCATGATCATAGGTGCGGATTGCTGCATCTGAAAAGAAATATAAGGAAAAGGGGCAATTAGGGGAAAATATTTATTTACGACAACTTAAAAGTGAACACTTCAGCGAAACAATTGTGTAACTTTCACTTTCCCATCACGTGCCATTTAAATTATAACTCTACATGAAGACAGAGAAGTTTTGTTTTAAAGATTTATTTCACAGGGTACAAAGTTGACGTATGTTGTAGACACTAAAACTAAGTATGATGACCGTATGTGAGCTATATTCAAAGTATGTATGAGAAATATTAACGTTAGAAATTATATTCTTTCACGTACTTTCGTCAACCATATACAGTCAAAAACAAACATTGGCACGCAAGTGCTAGAAGTATACAAAAATATTCAAACAGAAAGGTCAACATTGGAGGATCCCAATCGTGCCTTTGTTTATATCTCGTGACTTAGGGTATTGAAAACATAAAGACCATTATATGTGACATCATCACAAGGTGTATGACTTTCGAAACATGAAAACAGTTTTCGGACTTTTTTCCGGCTAGATTGCCATTTTTGTCCACTGTGCGGTAAGTGACTTCTGCCTGGGAGAAACAAATCGGAAACTGGGAAACGTGCTGATCCTAGATATTTAGGTAAAGACTTACGATCGCAGTGGAAAGCAGGTCACTAACTGGGTTAGGACATGGTCCCAATCTCAGAAGATAGTCTTACACGTACTATTAGATCCAGTATGAGATACGGGAGTATCTAGACGTTTTCGCTGTACTTTTACGCGATGGGCTGTGACCTTCGAATAGGGATGCGCTCGAGTCGAGACATGTCTCGAATCTCGACTCGACTCGACTCGAATTCGAGTCGAGATTCGAGTCGAGACACACTTTGTAAAATTCGAGACGAGTCGAGACAAACGTATTTCTCGACTCGAATTTTCGAGTCGAGACACGAGTCGAGTCGAGACGGCTCTTAAAAATCTCGACTCGACTCGAATGTCTCGAAAATCTTTCTATAATTTTTAATATTATTTTGAAGAAAGTATTCACTCAGAAACAGCCTTGAAACCAATTCCAGCTTTTATTCCTTCAGAAAGGTACAGAACGCATTAAATTAATAGTTAATCTTTAAAGATCAAGATTTAATTTTCAGCTCAATTCAGTTAATTAGAACTAATAGTTAATGTCGTTGCATTTGGTTGTACTGCAAATATAATGATAATAATAATAATTGATTATCTAGTCTGTATAAAACTATTATCCGTAGTCTAAATCTAGTTTGTATAAAACTATTGCGATAAAGTGAACTTCATAAATTCTCTGAATGAGCAGTTGGTAGTCTATAGTAATTTAGCATAGTTATAAATATTGTGTTTTCGTTCCCATGAACGCAATAGGGTTACGTAACTTCTGGATTATTCGCTTGCCCAACTATTCTGAGGCTTTAATATGTTGCAGCATATCACGAGCTACGGATAATATATAATGTAACATTTGTTGTAAATCACATATTATGATACGAGACTATTTTACATAGTATATCTTATCTAATATAAATAAAATAAAGAGTTTGTTTGTGTGTTTGTCTGTCTGTCTGTGTGCGACGTGGGGACCAGACGAGTGGACCGAGAGTTCCCAAAATTTGGTCACGGGTACCTTAGTCCAGGCCCCAGATCAAGACGAAGCGTTTTTTTTTTTAATTTCGAACCAGAGGGTCTCGGGGGGGACGTTTACTGGGACCGACCTGGGGACCAGACAAGTTGACCGAGAGTTACCAAATTTTGGTCACGGATACCTTGGTCCAGGTCCCAGTCTAAGGCGAAGAGTTTTTGTCAAAATTGGAACCAGGGGGGTCTCAGGGTGGCGTTTAGCGAGACATGTAGTAAAAGTAATCCAAATTGATCGACATTAGTGTCAAATCCATAGTTTTCACGGTCGCTGAGATCAATGGTGACACTTCCATCAGCGATGACTTGCAAATTCAGCTACTACTGTATGCGGGCCGGGTGTCAGCGGGTGAGGAATACCGAGACATGTATAAATAGCCCATATTGATTGATACTAGTGTCAAATCCATAGTTTCCGCGGTCACTGAAATGAATGGTGATACTTCCACAGGTGTTGACTTCCAAATACAGCCCCCATGCGAAGAATGGGTATATTAAGCTAGTATTACAATAAATGGACTGCTTGGATGCCAAGAACTAGTACAGACAAGTACCATTCACTTCTATGAATAGGTATTTTTTAAAAGGATTTTTGTAAACACTAAGTTATAAAACAATGAACTACATACAGTAGTTATGGTTTTGGTTCCCAACATAAAAGAAATATGGATTGTTCATGAGATATTGAGCTTCAACTTTCACTCCTGGAAAATTTCAATTTTGGAGTTAGGCCACTTGGCATCAAAGCAGTTCACTGTAAGATAAATACATTCCGCACATTAGTAACATAGTTGTTCAGGGGCCTTCGATTTCCATCCTCTCAAATGAAAGCTGAACGATTGCTTGATACATGCTGACTATATAGGAGAAATAGTGTATTAAGTTTTCGAGCTTTGGTGCGTATCCGTATTTACACTCTGATATAACTTTAAGTTCATACTCAAATCGAGCTAATTGTTTAATGCATTTCGAAAACTTTTGTTTTTATGCAGCTCATTAAGAAAAATCTATTTCATAATCGTAACATTTATGTACTAAGAAACTATGAACGTAAAGTGGACTCGACCTAGCCCCGTGGCCGCTGTGACTCAGTGGCACAGCTCTCACCCTTGGTGTGTGAGGACTCTGATTCTGTGTGTGTGTGTGTGTGAACTCCGCGGCTAGTGTACGCGTCTTTGCCGTGGAAGACTCGGGTTCAATTCCCGGCGCGAGCTCATGTATTAAATAGTTCGGATTCCACGTTAATCAGTAGGTCTACATGTCATATATCCTCGCTGCTGAAAGAGACGGTAAAGTCAAAATCAACTCAACAATATATATGTGTGTGTGCTTATGTGAATTTCCTCGTGGCTGTATGGTTAACACATACGCCTTGATCGCGGGAGACTCTGGTTCGATTTACGGTGGAAGCTCATGAAGTTGTTACCGGTATCCCACTTTAAACTGTAGATCCATGCCTCATATAACCATAGATATAATATATATGCCTTTGATACACTTATTTTCCGACTTGGAAGCCATCGAAAATTTCCGGACACAGAGTCCCGTAGACCGAAAATGAGAAACATGGCTACAGAGTAAAACAGCCATAGAAATTTAAGCTTTTTAGGCTAACTTAATCCTTACATATAATGCAACTAGCTTGGCCAAGTTATAATGGAGGAAATGCTATCATTGCAACACTCTGAGAATAGAAAATGTTCGTCAGGTATTACTATCCCCCCCTCTCCTGCAGAATGAAAACCCTGACTAAAACTCAACATATATATATATATATATATATATATATATATATATATATATATATATATATATATATATATATATATATATATATATATAACTATTTTGTGTAATGTAACAAACAGTGGCGGATAGTATTCATGTTTCCTTGCAGAGGTCCTTACGAGGGTTCGCTTTCATCATCCTCTCCCCAAGAACTAAAATAAATTAAAAAATTGCTATTACTTGTTAATCTTGTACAAAGGACGCAATTAAAGTCCCAGTGTAGCCCCCCTTCACATTTAGATTTTTCCCCTGGAAGAAAACCAGTTATTATTGTTTCTTGATTTCTCAGTCTCACCTACATAAACATACGAATAGAATTACAGGATAGGACATGTTTAGAGTGCTTGCACGTGACATCTAACTATATTTCTCATCAAATGTGTCACAGATGAAAATTTCCGTTTGTACTGCCTCTATTTTCTGGTACATATGTTTCATTTATGTTATGTTGCAAAAAAATCGTTAGGAAACAAGTACAGACTGCGCCTGTGTGCCTGACAAAACGTAAATGTACTGGATAATTATTTCTTCACTTTCTTCCAGAAAAAAAAAGTAACCCATCTCATGTCGGCTAACAAAAGGAGGTAGCGGACCAAAGATATCCGTTGTTTACCTAAGGTCGTTACACAGCAGAGGTTTCATTCAGTCAGAGGGAAAAGAAAAAAATAATTTAAGGTTTCTACATTTGTTATGAAATGCAATATACTTCTTCCTTTTATTTTAAGAACCATTTCCTTCTCATTTGTCTGCATCAGAAAAAAATATGCAAAAAAATCACTAGAATGTGCCTATTTACCCAAAGTACGTACTAGATCACTAGTTCAATAGTAAAATCACTAAATCTAGTACGAATTCATAAATGTGGCATCCCTGGGTTGGGGGGGCGCGGTGGCTCAGTGGTAGAGCGTTCACCTCTGGTGCTTGGGGTCCCGGGTTCGATCCCAGACCCCGCCAAGTGAACTTTGTGGTGGACAAACACCGTGCTCGTGGGTTTTCTCGGGGTCCTCATTCCACCATTTCACTCATCTCTCATCATCACCGTCTCCTTTAGCCTAACCGGCATAACCGTGGGACGTAAAACTCAAAGATTTCATTTTTCATCCCTGGGTTGGAGCGAAAGTAATGGTTGGAGTAAAAACTAGTCCATATTTCTACTGCGTTCTGTTGTTGAATTCACAGAAATGTTCAAAAATAAATTCAAGAAGTAAAACACGATCCTACAAAAGACTGTTTACTTGCTCACTGGTTTTAGTATTGTAAACTGAAACTCAAGTGCGCAGTCATGTTGAATACTTCTGTCCCTTTCTACTTTACAACTTGAGGTGGGATGAGGGTCAAGATAGATCTAGTGATATACCGCTAAAGGAAGTGCTTCAGTACAGAGTCTGAAGCGGTATGTATTGTTTATACTACTTACAACGTTACCCCCCACATAAAATATAAATTCACCCTTTCTCCCTTCCCTTTTTCGAATACAATGAACCGACTCTTTTGCTGAAGAAAGATGCTAAAAGAAAATTGAAACATCTGTGTCTAAACTTTCTTTGAAGCGCATTCTTTTGTATTTGTAAGGTTTTGCGAGTGTTTTCGAGATAGTCAAATCTTTTACCATGGACTCCTCCTGCGAACTGACCGTGAGTAAACACCCGATCTCGCTGTGCTCAATTTCTCTCGCACACGTGAAATGGGTTTGTTGTTTCCAAAACAAATAGGAAGTTACCTTGTGCTTTTGTATTTCTGCACGCACACAGGTACCATTGTTGTTTTAATGATCAGAAGAAATATCAAAACCATCCGATATATATGATACATAACAGCTAACAGAGGGAGGCAAAGATAAAACTAGGCCTATACCAAGTTTTCCGCGTGGTACCATTATGGAGAATAAATATTTGATAAAGTCACGTAGATGCGCTTAAACCTATTCCATCTGTCCTTATAATTTTTCTGGTCTCATCAATTTCTCAGGAGAATACGTACAACATATGTCCAAATTCCATATATCCTCTTTCTAAACTAATGAGTAAACTCATTAAGAACACCAACTGATATCAATAAACAGGAAAGAAAACAATACTTTATACTTCTATCATTTGGTACACATCTCTATGAAGCACAGCTTGTTTCTTTTCGAAATAGCTCCTTCGTGTCACAGCTGTGGTTAGTTTTGTTTTGTGTTAGGATGAAAGAGAGAAATGCAACATTTGCTTCGCGGTGAAGTTATTTATATTATTAAGATGAGCGGTGATAAGCGAGGTTTAACAAAGAGTGCCTTTCGGATGCACAATTTAACGGGTAGTTGCAGTCCGTGTTGAGAATCGAACCAAAGCTATGTAAGACATGTTAATATTGAGCTCTTTTGTGGTAAAAGTGAACTTCAGAAACACACAAAAGACTTGAAACATCAAGCTAATGTAAAGCAATTGAAAAATAGCCTACCTATCGCTGCATCTTTTCTGTGGCTAGGAACATGCAGTGTGTAGCAACAAGAATCGTGTTAAGGACTTTTTTTTTCGAACATAACATTCCCTTCCACACCATAAAAGACAATATGTTTGTTAAAAGAAAGTGCACATAATATTTTTAAATTTTGTTTGTGATCCTATCATGCATAATTATAAATAATGCCTTTCATACTACGAGAATGAGTTCAACTATACGTCATGGCCCCTCTAAAGCGGGGCCGCGGTGGCTCAGTGGTAGATCGTTCACCTCTGGTGCTTGGGGACCCTGGTTCGATCCCAGCTCGCACCAAGTGAACTTTGTGGTGGACAAACACCGTGTGCGTGGGTTTCCTCGGGGTTCTTCCGTTCCTCCCACTTTCTTCATTCCACGATTTTACTAATTTCTCATCATCACCCCTCTCCTTTAGCCTAACCGGCATAACCGTGGGACGTAAAACTCAAAGATTTCACTTCATTTTTTCCCTCGAAAGCGATATGTTTCAAAATTATTTATTGTTAGATATTGTAAATTTACGGTATCTATTTTAGTAGATGGGAAATTTTGCATCTAATCGGATAATTTCATGGCTTCTAACAGGAATTCGCAGTTACGAAATTTGCATCACTGTCTTTTGAAAGGATGCCTAGAAAAAAAATACTACTAGAAAATAACTGAAAACACAAAATGGATTTGATAGCCAAATTCACGTCATCTTGGTGCGTCATCATTTTTCTTTAAATATTTGTATTTAGTATTAGATTAGAGTTTAGTGTCCCTTTCAGCATCAAGGCTATATGAGACGTGAACTTACAAATTAACGTGGGTTCAGAACCCCACAGGAGTTCCCATCGGAAATCGAACCTAGGTCTCCGGCACCAAAGACGCGTACGCTAATCATATGGACAAGGGTGTTCGATATTTACTAATGTGTACATAAAGTTGTGAAATTGCGCTTGTATAATGGAATGCAATTCCTTCTACTGACATAAACCTTCACAATACTTAGCTGGACAAAGTATCTTTAAAAAGAAAATGTCACTCTTTATGTTTCAGTTCCTGGTTGAACTGAAGGATGGAACAAATTGTAATGAGCGTTTTTGGATCCTACTTTGTGTAGTTGATTCATCATAAACTTGGTATTTGATACGGATATGAACTATTACATTTATTTAGTGTTTATTTCTAAACAATAAGTCCTAATACAACTTCATAAAGTTGTAATTCTTCTTTAGTTTGTATCACTTTACACAATGACAAATCCAAAAGGTGTGTTGTATCGGTGCAGTACCAGTTTTTCACGTTTTTCAAAATGTTCCAAAACCCAAAGAATAATCTTTAATTTCTGACATTTTAGTCGTCACAAATTACAATTTTATAATGTAGTCAATGTTTATAATTACTGGGCAGTTGGGCGTTTAAACTAATGACGTCATAATAAAGTCAAAACCATAATTTTGAGTTGAATTGATTCTGAGTTTAACGTCCCGTTCAGCAGCGAGGCTATGTGAGACGTGGACCTACTGATTAACGTGGAATCCGACCCACATGAACTCTCACCGGGAATCAAGCCCAGGTTTCCCACGCCAAAGGCAAGTATGCTAACCGTTAGCCACGAAGGAGCTCCACCATAATTTTAGTGAGCGATAAGAAATATCTCGCCAGTGCTTTTACAATAAATAAAATTTTATAAGTATTAAAGAATAGTGGTAAGAGATTTTATAATAGCTCTTTTATTTATGAGATATGAGTATTTTGAAAAAAAACAACAACTAAAGAATAGGTTGGCGGAACCACAAAAGACTCGTAAATAAACTTTCTTATAAATACATACGCACCTTACTCACCTTTTATAATTGCTATGCTTACGTTCTCTATAAAAACAGAAATTCTCTTTTAGTGATACTTTACACAAGATCATGAAGTGGGTTCAAATTTAATTAAAGGCAAAATACAATACAATAATCCTCAAATATTGCCTCAAGTGAGTTTAAAGATTTCTAAACACTAGTGCGAAACCGGGCTCTGCCGTTGCGATCGATTTACAGGTCTTGAGACGAAAGTAAGAAGGGACTTACGCACACAGTAAGTAAAAACAATTAATATGCCTGTAACTTTCCCCCAAATGGGTGTATCTTAAAACTAACCTCACCATTATTTTTCTAATTAAATTCTAGCCCGAAATTATGTATCATATTACCCTATTCTCATTTTGAAAACTTGACCTTAATTCAAAATGGCGGATTTCAAGATGGCTGCCATCAAGGTCATATCTACCATACGACTTCCCCCAGGACTTATATGTATCCACATGGTTTTTCTTCACTTTTCTTCATTAACGCTCCGTTTACAAAGGGTAGTAAGGGACTTCTGTAGTAATCTCTAATAACCACATCACAACTCTTAAAAGTTATTAAAAAAAAAAAAATAGAAAACATGCACCATGGCAAAAATTTGTCATCACAAGTAATGATGCATACATGCCTTCTATCAGCAAAAAAGTTTCATTGAAACTGGAGCCGGACATTTGAGTGATGTCCCTTGTGGGAAGTGATTGAACGTCACGTCAGAACACATCGCCCCCCTTCCCGGAATTTACGGGAATTAGGTGAGCTGAGTGAGCACATGTGGTGCCAGCTCTCTCCAGCGATCTATCAAGGATCATTGCGTGTATGCCAAGACGTGTCGCCGTTTTTATCCATGCCAAAAGTCGACATACTGACAATTAGGTAGGTAGTCATGATGGTATGGCTGATGTGTGCGTATATTTTAACTCGTACATTTTGTCTCGACTCGAATTTCGAGACGTCTCGACTCGAATTCGAGTCGAGTCGAGACACGAGTCGAGACAGAAACATATTTTCGAGTCGAGACACGAGTCGAGACAACATTTTCTCGAGTCGAGTCGAGACAGGCTTAAATCTCGACTCGACTCGACTCGAATGCATCCCTACCTTCGAACAATACAGATAGGTGGGGCCGGTAATTAACAAGTACTTTCCCTCCGGATTGTCCTGGGAATCCCAAATTTAGATTGGAATTCTGCTTACGCATGGGATTCGGTAGCTGATATTAGTACTGCCGAGATATGAGCCTGCCTTACAATGCTCAGGCGCCATACCTATAGAATAGGTAGAGAGTAGTACTCAGGCACCATTGTAGGCTTTAACTTGCTTGCTTTGCCTCCTCCACAAGTGGGTATAACTATTAGACACTTAGAACCTTGTCTGGCCGCACAGTGGGCGTATCCTACCCTCCTAGTGTGAGATGGGGTTGCATGCCAAATGACAACAAGATTCGAGGAACAAACCTTGAAGCTGCATTTCGTGCACAAGGGCTACTGGAAAATTCAGAAAGAGGAATTAAGGGTCGAGAAGTCTAACGAAGCCATATCATAATGTTGGCCAATAGGCCGGATGTCGTCCATTGAGGTTGGTTCTATGTGAGAGTATACCATTATCCCGAATACAAATGAAAAATATACAATTCTATGTAGCATATAGTATTATATATTTTTTTTCTAATAGTAACGTATACTCCTAGCTGTGACACACATGTTTCTAATAGTTACATAGTATCTGTAAACATGCCTTCTTCTGTTTTATATTGTACGAATTCACAAAATAGATAATTTAAAGTAACGACCATGCATGGAATACTTATTGCTTCGATACACACAAATTCGTAGTTTAATCTTTAAAATGTATGGAAGTAGTTATCAAACACAAAATTAATTGATTTCCGGTGGACGCTCACGCTGTTGGGATCCCACGTTGAGCCATACAAGGAAATTAATTGAAATTTCTTTTTCAAACAACATTTTTCTCAAGTGTCGGCCACACATAATTGATGAGTAATACATGGTGGTTTTAAAGTGTTTAAATATTCTAATAAGTGGTAAATACTGCAGACTATAATTATAGTAGCAACGCAGGAAGGGCATTTTTACATGGTGTTAGCCAGTAAAAATTAAGTTCAGTCTTGTTAGGTATAGTCTTGGCAATTCCTGCACTCAAAGTTACCAACCTTGAATGTATTTATGTTTAGTAGTAATTACATTCCCTTTCCAATCAAAACTTCTCTAAAATTATAATCAAAAACAGAATAAAGTAGTATTTGCCATCTTACAATCCTATTCTTGTTGTAGTTCGTATTTTACCACGCCACTATCTATTTTACGTATCACTATCTATTTTTTGATCGTTAGCACGGTCTCACAGGGGATTCTGGGAATCCCACCTTCCTATAGCTAATTTGCGAATGAGATTTTTTGATAGTGTGTTCGGCATGAACGGTACCGTATGCTTTCAGTATTGCACCGACACGTGTAATCGCACCGTCTGCAAAAAATGATGGCGAAGAAAAGAATTCAAGCAGTGTGTAACAACTCGTCAGTAATGAAGGCAAAGCTAACTCCAAATATTTTAAATATGCATTAAGTATGAAAGTATTTGAATTGAGAATACCAGGAAGAATATTAAAGTATTTCGTTGTAGCTACCCAGTAAAACTATGACATATTCTGTTTACTTTACTGTTAAATTATGTTAGCTATAAATACAGCTATAATTAAAAAAAAAATAACTATAGTCTGTGCATCATTTAGCTATTTTCGAAAGCAGCTGTTCGTAACTGACACTGACCGTAACTTTATATTTACTCGGCTGCTTTGCTCTGTCAAGATCACACAGATTTCCTTTCGGATTACGAAATAAATACCCTCATGGAAACATATCTTTCAAAAGTGCAAATAGTTCTCAAATTTGCAAAAATTTTCTCAAATATTTGTGTGGCTTTCCTAAAGCAAAAGTGATCTTAGGATTTAGATTTCTGGGCTTTCGGCATCTAAGGCCATTTAGCCCTTCACGATTTAAGGGATGACGTCCCTCAGCGAGCACACAATCCGGGGAAAGAAAAGGAAGAAAGGATTGGGGAAGGAAGGAAGCGGCCTGGGACCTATAAGTTAGGTACCACCCCGGCATTTGCCTGGTGTGAATGAGGAAAACCCAGGAAAACCTCATTCAGGGTGGCTGGCCTGGAAAAGCGTGTTATACTTTTTCGACCGAGGGACCCCACCGGGAATCGGACCCGGGACCGCTCGCACCGAAGGCGAGAGCGTTAGCGACTACGCTACACGGGGCTACCCTTAAGCAAAAGTGAAACCAATGAATTTAATATTAGGTTCGCACAAGAAATTACGTCAGAGAATAAATATAAATTTATTATATAAATTTATTATATTAATTTATAAATTTATTTTCAAGTATTAAGTTTTACAAGTTCATATAATGGACAATCTAAACTAGATCTCTTCGAATAATAACAGTAATAATAACTTGCTGAAATGCCTGTTCTTCGCATGGAGAGAAAAACATTATGTAAAATGTGTGAATCTCCCTCATCTCTTAGGATATGTATTTCAATGTAGTCCTGGATCTAGTTATGATTCTGTAGGAAAATTTGAGTATGGAGAATTTTTCTTCAGAAATGTTTAGTAGGTGTTTTTCTAATTACTTTTTACTTGGGAGAACATCCGACATCTGATCCGTTTTTTGGCTGTGACCAGGGGCGTCATTTAGGGGGGGGCAGGAGGGGGCAATTGTCCCCCCCCCCAAGAGGATGAGGAATACATATACTTTAATCTATTGTCTACTAATATGCTAGTACAAAAAGTGAAAATCTTATGTCGGTAATGCTCTTGCCCCCCTCAAGCGAAGTCTGAAATGACGCCCCTGGCTGTGACGTCATCAAATATGGCTGCTGCTTAATCACAGAAACGTTCATACCTCGACTAATATTAGATTGATTTACAAGTAATTTCGCTCTTTTCTTTCAGGGTTACTTAGGAGGAATCCTAGTATGTATGTTTTTACTAATGTATACACCCGACGCATTTCTCTGGGGTGACGTCATCCAGTGACGTCGGAAGTATTTTTCAGCTAGGGGGCAAACTGCTGTCTAGAAAATAGACACGAGAATGTAACATAGGTACGATAATACGAATATATGTTTGTAATGTAACAATAATTTGATTTGATTGATTAATAATAATAATAATAATAATAATAATAATAATAATAATAATAATAATAATAATAATAATAATAATAATAATAATAATAATAATAATAATAATAATATAATGAAGCTGTAAACAGTTTCGTGAGAGTGAAATTTCCATCTATTAGAGGCATCTTAGTTTACATCTTTAGATTAGCCTAATTAATCCCGTGTCAGTTTTGTGCTGGATTTTCGTCTGGTGCAGAAATTTTCAACCACTGAAATCAGAATTAAAAACATATAAAATTGTAAATTTTGTACTGCTCACAATGACTGTTTGTAAGTACAAATTTTACCATTTCTTTTCGTATGTCACTACTAAGGATATTTATGGTGATTTTTTTTGAGAGGGGGCTATAGCCCCATATAAGTCACTGGCAGATGCAAGGAGCATTAGAATATTAATTCTGTGACAGTGGTGAAAAATCTGACGCTCACTGGTATTTCCGGAACAAAATTTTGAATTTTTATAAAGATCCATCATCGAGTACTTCGCCCCCTGTGCCCCCCTAAGGCGGTGCGTTGTCAAAATAACATTCCAGATTTGAAAAACGCATACTCATTTTATACAATGGCGCCAAATTTCACATTAATTAACAAAAATACCTTCTTCTCGCATGTCTCTACTAAGGATATTTATGATGATTTTTTTTATTATTTTTGAAAGGGGGCTGTAGCCCCATTATCAGTCACTCTTACATGTAAGGACATCGGAGCATTAATTCTGTGACATTTGTGATTAATCTCACGCTTACTGGCATTCCGAAAATAAATTCTGGGATTTTAATAACATATCACCCACCACCTTTTTACGCCGCTTGCCCCCCAAAAGGAGGACCTTCGCAAAATAATGTTTGAGACGGCTTTACTAGCTTTGTGAATGAATGTTTTTGCATTTTGTAACAAATACAACTCGTTTGCTCCAAAATCTTCACGAATAATTATTGGAGAAAACTGCTTCTAAAATTTAACATTGAATCTCCCATAAGGAAAATGAACTTTCGTGTTTACACCCCTAAAAGGGGGGCTAAACAGCAATTTTCTCTTATTTTCTTTAGAAATTCGAAAAATTCAGATATTTCTCAATAAGAGTGCCAAATTTTACATTAATAGTGTATAAACTTCATCTTCTTCCAGCGCTGTAGAAAATAACACGAATTATGGAACAGTCTGTATATATATACATACATATATATATATATATATATATATATATATATATATATATATATATATATATATATATATATATATATATATATATATATATATAAATGATATGTATGTATATATATACAGATCCGGTTGTTAAAGACAGAATAACATTACTGATTGCTAGTAAAGAGCAAGAAATCTTAACAAATAAGTTATTACCTGATTTTGAAATATATGTTTAAAATCATGTTTTAAACTGTTCAAAATGTTTAAAACATATTTTTTTGTGTTTGTGTTTTAAAACATGTTTAAAACATATTAAACACCTTTTTCATGTTTTAAACACATGTTTTGTTCTTTTTTAAAAAAACTGTATTTTTTCAACCCTGTTTGATTCTAGGAAAAATAATAAAATATTTAATAGGATTTATCTCATAGTGTATAGAATGCCTAAGATATTGAAGTTGATCGCCCTTGTTCCACTCCATTTTCCTCTAGCTAATTGCAAGCCGAGTTAACAAAATATCGAGTTGCTACCTGTTGACCCCTCTTAGTAAAACACCTGGTTTTCTTTGTCTGAAAGTGTCATTTCCATACACAAATACATATTTTTCTTTATTTCTAAGAGTTCAAAAATTGACGTTGATACAAAAAAGCAGATTATACATGCTACTCAATTCTCAGCACCTGCTCGCGTAAACCTTTGTTCTTACATAAAGTTAAGGGGAGTTCCTGAGTATGCACTGGACTATAAAAATATGAAGTGGGCTGATGGTTATGTTAAATGCAATTTTAAGTTTGACATCTTGATTTTCAACATACTTGGGAACCGGAGAATCTTCCAGTCTTACTCGAAACGTCACCTTATCTAAGATCAATAAAGAGTACAGTAATAATACCATTTAGTTGACAGACCATTAAGCTAATATCCTCATAACATAGATTGTTAAGTCATTTTACTACACGTACTCTCACTGTTTTACATCATAGACTTCTATGATTAAACATAATGCTACATACGCTCTCAGGGCTAATAAGGAATTGAAACAATCTTTCTCAACCGCTTTTCATATTTCATAATTTGACAATCTCTAGAGATGTATTTAAATAAGAGGATTATGTCAATTAAATAGAAATAAAGATAGGGGAATATCTTCTGAGGAATATCACTTTTCTACTTCCGATAATAATATCATGGTATTGGAAGCGATTGAAAGCCCGCTTTGTGCTCTAGATCTTCACTTATTTATTTATTTATTTATTTATTTATTTGTGAACAACAACACAACAGGCAAAGCCCAATTATAGTGTTGCTGCATTACAAAATAAACTTACAATAATTTTCTTGAACATATTATAGTTCATATTACTACAGTATACCAATTGCGTTGTGTTCGATACATAATTTGTTATAAGAAGAGCATATTCTCCAGATTGGTGACTTCAATAATACGTCGGTCCTTGCATTTTTGTAATAGAACAGGCCAGAGTTTTTAACACGAGTTTTAAGTGTCGGGATATGAAAATTTAGTGTCAATATCAGATCTGTACAATTAAACTCATTTTATACTACAGTAGAGCGTCGATTATCCGAAGTAACTGGGGGACATGGGTGTTCGGAAAACTGGTTTGTTCGGATAATCGAACTGTACTGTACTGCACTGCACTGTACTGGACTGTACTTCTACAGCCAGTGCCAAACCGACAGAAGTGTGCTGATTGTTGAAACACAGCGACTGGCGGCTTGGCCGGTCAGCAGCGCCTTATGAAGGCCCCATTAGAAGCAATGTTCCGCCAGCGGTGGCTCAGTGCGGCGACTACAGTGGGAAACTTGGTTTGGGACTGAGGGGGATGATGGACGGTAGGGTGGGAGAGTAACAGGTGAGAGCGAGTACACAGTTCGGTTAAGCGGTCGTTCGGATAATCGACGCTCTACTGTATTTTACTATTCTGTATGCACGTTTAACTTCCTTTTATTTCCTGTGAGCTTCGCACCCACTCAAATTTCTCTTACACCACTACAAAATTCTGAAAGAACTTTTGCCTCAGTAGGTATGATTCTTTCGCTACACAATGTACGAAAAGTTTGCATAAAAGACACTAAAAATCTTACTTTACGCACGGACTCCAGTTATTTATTCAGAAACACAATTTCTTTTATTTTTTCAATTTTGCTCTTATCGTCCTTTACAAACACTGAGCGTACAGAGCATATTAAACAGTTTCTCTTCAAATATGATTTAACAAATAAAACACAAAATCTATATTTACATATTTACAATTTTATTTACATATAATGGAAATATGCACAACTTAATATATTTACATGTGTACAAGTGTATTTACGTTACTAATATTTACAATCACTTTATACATATAATACAATTAATATTTACACCTTAAATACTGTATTTACATATGTACAAGTGTATTTACTTCTATTTACATGCAATAAAAATATTTACAAGGTATATAGATATTTACATAAAGCCTATTTACATATAATACAAATATTTACAATCACTTTATATATATATAATACAATTAATATTTACATAATTACATACTATATACATTATTTACAAAAATTTCAGATTTAGTGAAGCCCCCTCCTCTATTCTCAGACTGCTCTTTACTGAGGTGAATGAGACATGTACTTCAGGCTTGCACCTCCTGTTCGCTCTGCTTCGAAATTACATCTTATAATCTATAAGCGTGGTTTGCCGTGGTGGCCCATTGCGTCCTCCTCCCCTCCCCTGGGACCACACCTCACCTGGATATGTAAGATAAGTTCACCAGGCACTTGAAGTCTTCACATTTGCACTATTTGCTTCTATATCTAAGATGGAACCGTGATTTGCTGTTCCTTGTCCGGGATGTTTTCCCTTCTTCTAGGATCACTTCTCACCTGAATATATTCTGTTTGTAATACAGGTTCTTAAAGTATTCAGTTTCAGTGACTCCTGCTCCCCCTCCTTCGAAATGATGTCTTGTAATTTGCTAACTTGCTTTGCTGTAGTGGTCCAGGGCGTCCTCCTCCCCTCCCCTGGAACCACACCTTACCAGGATATGCGAGGTAACCTCGTCAGGCATTTGAAGTCTTCACATGTTGCGCATCTGCTTTTATATCTTGTGAGAGGGAAACTTGATTTGCTGTTTGTGGTTCGGGGCTTTCTCTTCCCTTCTTTTGGGATTACTTCTCACCTTGGTATATTCTGTATGTTGTAGAGGTTCTTAAAATTTTCAGTTTTTGTGTCTCCAACTTTCTGTCCTTCGAAATTACATCTTGTAAACTGTAAACTTGGTTTGCTGTTGTAATTTAGGGGGTCCTTATCCCCTCTCCACAACTCCTCCTCCCTAGGTTTAACATAGAATATAGTTCTGTATGGTAGTTGGCAGAACATGTTTGTTCGATGACATGCAGAGTTAAATGTAATTATCATATTGGAATCTTGATTTTTAACAATATGGAGGCCAGGGTGTCCTCAATTCTCCTTCCAGAGACCTCACTTCACCAAAGAACAACATTTCATTCCATGTTGTGGTGTAGATTTCTGTTTCATTCTTTTACAATAAGTTTATTTCGATTCTAAACTTGGAAACCTGATTCTAGGTATTTGTGATGTGTTGTCCAGTAACCAAGGAAGTCATATCGTCTCGGAAGTTCAGATTTTATAATTTCAGTAGTCATAAATTCTATAGATGTATCTTCGTTAGTTAGCCTGAAACAATAAAGTATGGAAGTTATTAACATGTAAACGACCTTCTGTATAAAGGTTAAAGTTAATTCACAAATGCAACTGGGATTCACTGAGTTTCCAATATACATTTCAATGTAGTTTTCTAAGTACCTCTAAATGAGTCCATTATGTCGACAACATTTATTTTTGAAACAATATTTGCTCTAAGTCTTTGATTTGTTTGAATATGCTTGAGGATATTGGTCGAAGTGAGACTGGTATGCCATACCATCTCTGTTTTTTCAGTGATGAAGACATACCGTCACTGGAAAGTGGATGGTAATATACGATACCTGGAATAAATCCACTTTTATACACAGTAATTGACGAATAGCTTTGCACGCCAAAGATTTTAAGTTGGCAACATTTTTATTTTCTTTTTTCTAATGCTTTTATTTTGTTTTTAAAATGAGGTGTCTACGAAGAAGTTCACTCCTTGCTCCTACGCAAGAACTCGGTTGGTTGTACGTACATAAGGGTCACATAACAGAAAGGAATGAGTCATAGGCCATGAACTCAGTTCAAATAAAAGACAGTGCATTGAAGATGCGACTCGTTTAAACTGAAGTATCGTTGAGTTCACCGAAACTCCTTTTGTGTCTCAGAAAGATAAATACATAACTGAGTCGTATTTACGAGAAAAATATAGTTTAAGCAATGAAAAGAGTCTGTTGTTTTGCTTAGATAAGTGTTTTATGTTAAATCTGTTGTTTCGTTTGCTCTTTTATATTAATCGTTTTATATTTTGTTATGCCATATTCAATTGTTTCTTTCTTCTGTATGTATGTATCTTCTTGACTTAATGCATATAGTTGCCGCGTTTTGAGCATAGACGATTTAGGGGATGTCTGTTGTGGAAGCGGACCTTTCGGAGGTCTGGAATAACCTTCACTCGAGTGGGGGGTTCGGGAGTTCTCGTGGGAGAAATTATTTATCTAAAAACTTGGTTTTTGATCTTCTCATGTATAATTCTTTATAATAAACATAAGAGATTTTTTTTTTTAAATTTTTCTCAGAAAGTTGGAATCGGGGTTCAAAGCCTTTCCATGTCCCCGTAACTACGGAGAAACTCTCATGGTTTTGAGTTATTACAAGAAATGCAATCTTTTAGGCAACATACCCGTACTGTATTTCAACATTTATACATGCGGTATGTCGAGTCAAAATAGTAATAAAACATACCGCCTCTGCTTTTTTTTTCCACTTCGAACACTGTATATGAGATATGGATCTACAGCTTAACCTGGGATCCGAACCACATAAGCTCCCACCGGGAGTCGAACCGGGTGTCCCATGCCAAAGGTGCTTATGCTAACTGCTTAGCCATGAAGCCGGAAGCTCTCCTAAGTATGCGCTTTGAAAATCTTATTTCGTATTCTTTTTTTCCCGCCAAATGTGTATTGGCTAAGGATATGCTTGTTATAACTCTTCTGATGGGAAGAAACTCAAGGTGTAAAGTTGAAAAATCATTAGTGTGTTTTCTTTGGCTGTAAAAGTTGATCATGTTTCATTTCACCCAGCATCACGTTATACGGTATATCAGTTTTACAAAAACTAAATTTTATTAAAATATTTAGTGAATGAAAATAATGGAAGAATTTCACAAACCCATGTGTATTTGCAGACTTGCAGATTGGGAAGAACAGCAAATACCTTAAAAGAAAAAAAATCACACAGAAAGGTATTTCTGGAATTGTGTGCCATTCAGGATTTTTGTAGGATGCTGAACTCAATGTATAAGCTTAGAAGAATGCTGATGTTCCTAACTGCAGATTATCTTGCTGATTGTAAGATTGTCAGACGGGACACTGTGTTTGCATGGAAAATACTTAGGAAACGGGGAGTTTGGTTTTCCTTGAGATGGCTCGAGGAAAGACAAAATATTAAACTAGCTCAGTAGTTTCAACTTTAACAATAAAATGGCGTCTCATGGGGAAGTGCCAGACAAAATGTTTGCCATTATCCCCGGAGTATTCTGTATCGCCCCATAGTTTGAATTAAATTATCAAAAATGTTTAAATAGTTCTTTTTATTCAAAAGTAAGTAATAAGTTAATGAAAGTGGTTTGGGAAATAGATCATGTCTTGGTAATAAGCATCGTTAGTTTTATTAATTAGAATAGTTTGCAATATTTATCATTTGATATATTTATTAGTTATGTTTGTAATTATAATTCTTATTAAAGATTTAAATACTAAATTACTGTATATTTTTAATGTATTTTAATGCATTTCGCTTCCTTCGTGAAGGAAAATTTAAAGTGAACAGTATGTTCGGAATTACCCCGACCACTGGGGCAATCTCGAACATAGGTACATTTTTAAAACTTCTCACTAATTTGTTGAAAAACGCTACTTTTGACTTTCCTCTGCACTTTAGTAAACAGAAAAAACTCTACATTTTCTATAAACAAGACATCTTAATTATATCTGCAAAAACAAAAGAGTTATTTACGAGCTTAAGCGTATAATCAAAGCTTAAGTGTTCGTGAATACTCCGGTCTCCCCTAATGAAATAAAATTTCTAGCTTTATGTCCCACGGGTATGCCCTGAAGACTAAAGAGACAAATGATTAATGAAAACGAATTATAATGAAAATATTCGTAGAATGAAAAGATGAGAGAAAACAGAAAAATTCCGAGAAATGGTCGCGTTGTTGTTCACTTCAAACTCCCTTAGTCTGGGATCCATCCATGGACCCCCAGCATAGAAGGCGAGTGTTGTACTACAGAACCACCATACTCCCCAAGATATGATTAAGTAAATATCTCTCTTTAGATAGAAAAAAGCATGAACTTTCAATGTACTTTTTAAGATATAAAGCACAAAATTAAGGTATAAAGCATAAACTTAAGTCAATATATTTTACCGTTTTGCAAAATAGATTAACGAAAAGCCTGCCACATTTCATTGCGGTATTTATTCCGGAGTTGGTCGTCCGCCTGGTTTTCGACAAAAAGCGTATGTAACAGCTAAGAACATTTAAAAATCATCAATTTTTAGGTATGTTTTAAAAGAGTATAATAGAGTAAGGTAAGCTAGAATAGAATAGCGTAAGGTACGGATAAGTTGAGTAGGCAGGGTCGGGCTAGCTTAACTTTAGGGAAATTTGGACTCATTTTGACCACGTTTCCATTTTACATAAATCTTGTAGCTGTCATAAAAAATAAAACCTTGCAACCAGACCTTTCTATTTACTGTTTACATGTTACAACTTCCTGAAAACAAGAAAGTTATTTCCGCCCATGCAGCACTGCACTTTAGTGGACAAACAGTGAAAACGTGTATTTTGGCGCACTTCCCCTCCCTGTCCAAAAGAATCCGTTGTTTCGGAAGCGGCGAAACTGGTTTTTCCTTTATATCAGCGGGAGAGCGATAGCAGGTAGCAAGCAAGACGACCCAGAAAGTTGCACATGGTTCAACTCCTTGCAAGATGAAGAAAAAATGTTGTATGTCCCTGGAGAAATATGGTAGGATTGCAAGTTTTTTTTTTTTTTTTTTTTTATGACAGCTACAAGATTAATCTAACATGACAACCACGCTTTTGTTAAAATGAATAAGAGTGTAATTGCTCGTCTCTGCGTAAGGATACCAACTGGAGAGTACCTGTATTACCTGTAATACACCTGCAGCCTTCGTTACTTTCCCACAATCTAACCACGCGGTAATCTTGCGCGACGTAGTTCCCTCCATTCGCCAAATAGTTCCAAGTTTATAACACTTATAAAGAAAAATAAACACAACTTCTGCTCTTCTTACATATAATCAAGCATACAAATGAGCAAATTATTAATTTCTTCTCGGTTAATTTTCAAAATTTTGCTAGAAACGGATGACCAACATTGGAAAGTATTTCTTACTT
Source organism: Thermobia domestica (assembly GCF_964235325.1). NCBI lineage: Eukaryota > Metazoa > Arthropoda > Insecta > Zygentoma > Lepismatidae > Thermobia > Thermobia domestica. The sequence continues at coordinate 96,994,323 of NC_137463.1, read as the reverse complement.
TTTAGACTGTTCAATAATAAACAATTCTCATTTTTTAAAGATATAGATAAATGCTAATAGTGGTTACCTGCAATTTAAACTTCATTTTCTGGAGAAGTTATTTCTTCGCAATTGCTTTACTAATTTAATTCTAGACTAACTAATAACGATGGTTACGAAATAGTACAATCAACAATAGACATTTAAAAATAAGAATATTGTTAATTCTATAATATTTTTTTTAGCATTTAACAGAAATTGTTTTGTCGAATGATAAAACACACCAATCAATAGATCTTATTGAGCTGAACAAAATTATATGGGTGAATTTAAATCTCCATGCTTAGTTTTTGAGAAAGTAAAAAACACGAATTTTTGAAAATCTGTTCGATAAAATCTCTCCACCTATTAAGATGAAGAGAATACTGAAATATACTTTCATCAAGCTTTTCGTTATGATACTAGCAAAACGACAGTAAACAGTATGGTTAACGAGACATAGTAAAAAAAAAAAGGATTAATTCTTAATTTTTTTTTGTTTAATTATAACATTGACAAAAGATGAAACATAAAAATCGGTAGAGTATATCAATTTGAGCAAAATTACATGATTGAGGGTAAATTCTGATGCGAAGTTTTTTTGTTTGTTTGTTTTCTTTTTAACCTACAATGTTTGTTGTTCATTGCCAGTCTGATAACGTTGAAAGTTTCTTTATAGCTGAATTTAAGTCCGAACTTAAGAAGGGGCAAGGTATTGCCCTAATCACAAACATTGTGATGGTCTGGTCTTTGTGAGGAGAAGATTGGAAATCAAGAAGCATGTAGAAATACATTGCTCTCGTTATGCTAACGTTGCATTCATTTGCTGTCCCTGATAGAACAGGAGAAGCCTCATTGAGGATAACAACCTGCTGGGCAAAGAAGATTTCGGCTGGGTCTCCAATATGGCAACTAACTCGGACTATTGGCTCTGCAGACAGGAGCGTAAATTAGGGCCAAGCCGTCAGAGGGCCCTAAATCGTGAAGTGGGACGTATAGAAGGGGCCCTACTTCACGCTGTCTGCGGGAGGGCCCTCAAGTCTTTAGTTACGCCACTGTCTGTAGAGTACGTGCTTTTTCATCAAGACCTCATAGAACACTCAGAAATGCGAGAACTGCCGCCCTACCAGCGGCGGTAAGGTTACGGATCTTCCGAAATGAGCAACCAGGTAGTGCTGTGGGTCCGAGAGATGAGACTACGTCGTATTTCAACACTTTAAAGAGGGATAGTTGGTGACCCCAGTGGGGTGGATCCAACATCTACCAGAGAGATTATGATTTATAAAGAAGTGTATTTTGCGTGCGTGCTCTTGGGTTCGGAATAAGATATTTAGTATCCTAACATACTCAAGTTATCTCAAAATGTGCAGTGAGGTAGTTAGGGCCTCCTGAGGATGTGGGCTACCGGGAGAGAACACCACCCCGAAATGACCATGTCTGTGAAAGCATACACTCTACATCAATCGTAGTCTACTAATGTACGGTGTACCTCTACCATAAGTAGGTGAAGTACAGTTCGTGGGATAGAAAATGTTACAAAAAGTTTAAATCCAAACTATATTTCGATCGACTAATGCTCCTGGTCTTCAATTCAACTCTTCCTCCCTTTCTGTTTGTCTAAAGCAGTCTATGTGACGTAATATACTCTTTTCATTCGGACGGGAAAAACAAGAACCATGTTTACAATCTTTATAGCTCTAAAACCGTCCTTTTCATTCCTCTGTTCTGAAATGCCTTTGTACAGCCTGAATAAAAAATTGTCACTAAAGGTTTCTAGCTTCATAACGCCTTTATTTGCACTCTTTCCCTTTTTTAAAGACTGCATATCACATGAAGGTAGGAAGAAGTTCCTTGAGAAATCTATGGGAATAGAACGGCAGTAGGTTTTGTGATTCCCAAAGTCTGTAATGGCGGGGGCAGAGCTCTAAAAACTACTACCAATGAATGTTATTCAATGATTAACTTTATTTTGTTTCCCAGTATTTGGAAGCAAATATTTCATGGGCGTCATTTGGACAGGACAAGAGGGTGTAATTCCTCCTCCCTTGAGTTTGATAAACGCATACTGTTTAAGTAAAACACTGATATGAAAAGTGAAACTCTTACGTCGACAGAGAATCCCCTCCCCGAACAAAATCTAAAATTACGCTGCTTTTAGAAATAAACCTATACAGTTACGATAGCACATTGCTAGAGAGCTTAAATTTGATTTCGAGGGTCGAAGGTTTGATTCCAAGCCATGTGCATTCATAGTAGACAACATTGGGAGAGAGAAAGAGAGAGATTCAAAAATGGCGACTAAGATGAATTATTTACATATGCAAGTTTATAATTGGAGAAAAAATTATCAGACATTATCCAAACTATGACAAAATTTGTGATTTTGTTAAAAGATGAAGTAAAGTTTCCGAACTGCGAGGATCACATCAAGCAGTTGTCGAATTAAAATGGAGAGCTCGTTTTAGAACATCAGATGATTGCGAAGGGAGAGTAAGATCTTAAGATCTGGGAAATTAAGAATTTAAAACACCTTCAACTTCCGAGACGGGTTTTGATCCACGAACTTTTTAGCGATGGAACCATGACTTCATCCATTCAGTCATGTAGAACTTTACACAGTCTATTATATACTTTTCCTTTAGCTACACTGAGAAACTAATAGAATGGAACATTCCAAAAGTTGACTCGGTGCATACACTGAACATAGTCCTCCTGTAGGTTAGTTACAGGATGCATAATGAACTTCCCCTTGTTTAGGAACATTTCAAGGCCGTAGAAGTTTGTCACTGCTTTGTTAATTGAGTTATATTTAATAGAACAGTGATAAAGTAATAAATTTATCAAATACTCAGACATAAATCACCTTTTGTGAAGCTCTAAGGAAAAATGAAACAAATCATCGTCAACGTGTTAGAATTTTGAAAAGAACAAGTGTTTTTAAAAAAAAATCAATGAAATGCGTTTGAGTGTGTCACTTGGATTCGAATCTATAACTTAAAAAACGGCTGGTTTGCGTCATGGTGTGTAAGATGAGTGGTTAGTGTAAGGAATTTCTACGTGGACAGTCTTAGATTCGAATCCCGACCGTTCTTATTGTTTCTTTTCTTTTAGCTACGCTCGTACTGTGCCTTCCAGAAGTTCAATTTTGAATTTAATGTAGTTGCAGCTGCTTTGAGCTGAAATCATTTTCAAATATGAAATTTGTTATTACTGTATATGCTTTTCTCTAACTTACGATGTTTCAACTTGGATATTAAATCTTAAAGCATTCATTTAACTCACTTTCCTTCGTCATATCATGGAAAGGTTTTTGCACAAGAACGACAGTCGGGGGGCAATACAATATTCCATTGTTACTGTAATATATTTATATATCTTTAGAAATTTTTGACTCAGAAAGACACGTACATTGGACCGTACAATGCAACATGGACTCCCGGAGGAATTTCAAATGTATTTAATACACGTATAAGTTACCTCTGAAAAATATACTGCCGGGTGTAGGAAACTGAAACGATTCCTAGGATGGGAGGGGGTGACATATAAAAATGACAGAATACCATGGGTTCGAATCACAGCCTTTCCAGTTGAATACTACTCAACAAAAACATTTGGTTTTTCCGACATGCATAAATAGAAAATTATTTTAAAATTATATTTTTCCTTTCAAGTATGATTTGTTAAAAAAAATCTTGTCCTTCAATTTTATTTTTTAATTATTTTCCACTTCTTAGTTATGATTACATATATTTTCTATTTATATTTTATTGCATGTTATACATTTATTATTTACATTTTGTATTATTGAGTTGATTTTAGTTTAGCGTCCCTTTCAGCAGCGAGGTTATATAAGACGTGGACCTACTGATTAACATGGAATCCGAACCACATGAGCTCTCGTCGGGAATCGAACCCGGGTTTCACATTTTGTCTTATATATTTGAAGAGAAGCTTATGACAATTCAGAGCAGCAGTGAAATACACGTGACGTAGGTCTTGGTGATCCAGAGCCCCTCTCGAAATCACTATTTTAGTGTAAATTTTACCTTATTTTAGAGATAATGTTAGACATTTTAGTACAGCATATCCTCATATTGAATTTGAACCCCTCAGAAAGCTTTCGATCCCTGAAATAAAATGCCTGTCTACGCCCCTGCAAAGCACTGACGATTTTAGGGAGCGATCAGGGAATAATGCCTCCCTGAAGCAACGACAGACAATTCACAAGAAGTCATGTCTCTGATAGTTCCGATGTGGTACCTATTAGTGTATTGCCACTTTTCACTCTCAGTGTATTGAAACTCACCCCAAAGGAACTGTTCTGAAATCGTCACTGGTTCTCCCCTCTTATCCTCATGTCAATGGGGCCACCCTTGGACATAGACTACATCTGGAATAGCAATATTAAGTTTTAATGTCATCCCTTTCCAGTCTTAGGAATGGTTTTAGTTTCCTAACCCGTTATAGTATATTTTTCAGACGTAATTTATACGTATAATAAATACGTTTGAAATTCCTCCAGGAATCCATGTTGCATCGTAGGGTCCAATATACATTCTTTTAGTAAAAAAAATTCTAAGATATATAAATATATTACAGTAACAGTGGAATATTGTATTATCACCCGAATTTTATCGTTGTGCAAAACTTCATCATGATATTACGTAGGTAAATGAGTTAAGATTTCAAGATTTAATATCGAAGTTGAAACATCGCAAGTTAAAGAAAATCATATACTAACAAATCTCATATTTGAAAATAATTTCGGCTCAAACTAGCTGCGACTACATTAACCCTTTCGCAAATTCAAAATTGAACTTCTGGAATGCACAGTATGAGCGTAGCTAAAATTAAAAAAGAATAAGAACGGTCGGGATTCGAATCTAGGACCATTCATATAGGAGTCTCTTATACTAACCATTCACTTAACACGCTACTTTTAAAGTTACATGTTTGGATCCAAGTGATATACTTATATGCATTTCCACTGTTTTTTTTTAAAAAAAATTTGTTCTTTTCAAAAGTCTAACTTGTTTACGACGATTGTTTCATTTTCTCTCAGAGCTTCGCAGGTGATTTATGTCTGAGTATTTTGTATTACTTTTTCATACGGCTCTATCAAATATAACTCAATTAACATAGTAGTGATAAACTTTTACTGCTTCGAAATCTTCTTCCGCAAGGAGAAGCTCATTATGCACCCTGTAACTAACCTACAAAAGGACTATGTTCGGTGTCAACGTAGCTAAAGGAAAAGGATATAGTAGACTGTGTAGAGTTCTCCATGCTTGAATAGATAAAATCATGGTTCGAAAACGCAGGGTTTCGCGGTTCGAAACCCGTCTCGGAAGCTGAATATGTTTTAAATTCTTCATCCCCCAAATCTTAAGATCTTACTCTCCCTTCGCAATCATCTGATCCTCTAAAACGAGTTCTCCACTTTAATTCGACAACTGCTTGATGTGATCCTCGCAATTCGGAAATTTTCCTTCATCTATTAAAGAATGACAAGTTTCGTCATAATATGGATGCTGTCCGATATTTTTTTCTACAATTTTCAACTTGCATATGTAAATAGTCCTTCTTTGTCTCCATATTTCATTCTATCTCTCTCTCTTTCTCTCGCTTGCTCGCTCTCTGTTAATGTCGTTCACTATGAATGCACATGGCTTGGAATCAAACCTTCAACTCTCGAAATCAAATTTAAGCTCTCTAGCAATGTGTTGTCTTAACTCTATAGGTCTGTTTCTAAAAGCAGCGTAATTTTAGATTTTGTTCGGGGAGGGGATTCTCTGTCGACGTAAGAGTTTCATTTCTTATATCAGTGCTTTACTCAAACAGTATGCGTTTATCAAACTCAAGGGAAGGGGAATTACATCCTCCTGTCCTGTCGAAATGACGCCCATGGAACAGTTGCTTGCAATTACTGGGAAACAAATAAAATTAATCATTGAATAACATTCATTTTTGACAGTAGTTTTAGAGTTCTGCGCCCGCATTACAGACTTCAGGAAGCACAAAACCTACTTCTGTGGTTGACAATTTCCATAGATTTCACAACGAGCTTCTTCCTACCTTGATGTGATATGCAGTTCTTGAAGAATGGAAAGAACGCAAATAAAGGGGTTATAAAGGTAGGAACATTTAGTGACAATTTTTTATTCAGGATCTAGAAAGGTATTTCAAACAAACGAATGAAAGGGACAGCTTATAGCTATAAAGCTTGTAAACAATGGTTCCTTTTTTCCGTCTGATTGGAATGCGTATAATATGTCACACAGACTGCTTTAGATAAGGAAAGGAGGAAGAGGAGGAGTAAGATCGAATACCAGAAACATAAAGTCGATCGAGACGTGTTTTTCTGAATGCATAAGCATACGGCGCAACAGTTTGTCAGTAATTTGGATTTAAACTTTTTGTAACATTTTCTATGCTGCGAACTGTACCGCATTGTTTGGGCGTCCCTACCGTGAGAAAAGATGGTTGTATTCTCTCAATGGTAACCTATACTTGTCATGGGATGGGGTGGTAATTGCGCCTACGTGTACATGGCACCTCAACACTTTACAGAGAGGTAGTCCAGTATTGCTTGCATGAGCCTACTGGGAGCTTCGGTGGGCTCCGAAATGGCATTGACTCCTAATGCAATCTAGCTTACATCAGCCATTGCTTCCGGTTATGTGCGGAGTACCTCTACCGTAACTAGAGAAAGTCCCGTATTGCTTGGACGATCCTACCACGGGATGACTTCTGCCTGGGATGAGGCAATCGGAAACGAGAAACCGAGAAACCTGAACCTAGATATCTAGGTAAAGGTTTACAATTTCAGTGGAACGGAGATCACTAACTTAGTTAGGACCTAGTCTCAATCTCCAATGGTAGTCTGATACGTATTATTGGATACGGGATAGGAGAATCTCGATGTGTTCGTGTACCTCTACGCGATGTTTTTTTTTTTTTTAAGGCCTCCACATTCCC